>NC_042618.1:399685454-399998776 GCF_901001135.1 Rhinatrema bivittatum | reverse complement strand
AGAAGGGATTTAGGAACGTGGGCCCTCGTGGAGCGAGTACCGGTTCCTATTGTAGTGGGCGGAGACTTCACCCTGACAGAGAACAACCTGAAACTCCCACCAAGCCGGACTTCATGTACCAGAACCACCCGCTTCATTAAAGGGTCTACTGCCCCTGCAATAAAGCTACAGTTAGGACATTGAGAAACTCTCTGTCAGCACGTTTACGTTTTCATTTTTGGCATTCACTGTTCTTATTGTCTGATAAGCTTTCACAGCTTGCCTGCCAAGTCTGTAACCTAGATTAGAACAATGAATGTATTATATGAGTAGAGCAGTATTGCTTTAGGCTCGCAAATTCCTTTCCAGAACTGCAAGTCCCGACAGCCTCTCCTGCAGAACACAGGATAAGCTTCATGAAGGTTCCAGACTGAAAAGGAGGGGGGGTCAGTAGCCCCTCAGCTGGGATATGCTTGCTCAGCAGTGTGTAGAATGCGTGTGTGAAAGATAAGAAATGTGGAATGTATAAAAAGTTACTCCCTGCTTGGGAGGGGGGTGCAGTTTTACTGAGCGATTCAGCTGCATCTATTTTGCTGGCAAAAAGAATAAAAACTTTTCCTATCTCGGACCAAGTGCCTGGAGTCTTCTGTTTGTGCCTGCTCTTTGTACCCTATTACACTATCTGCAATAATGACTCACGATCTCTGTACCTGCGATAACATCTTAGACAGAAGGGAGTCTTCGGAGATTAGGAACATAGGCCCTCGTGGAGCGAGTACCGATTCCTATCTGTAATAGAACTCACAGTATTCACGTTTGCGATCGCTTCCAGGTAGTAAGGAGTCTTCTGAGCATTCAGGGACGTAGGCCCTCGAGGAGCGAGTACCGGATCCCGTCTTAGCAATCTGAAATCAAGAAGAGAAAGCGGGGCCTCCGAGGAGTGGATACCCCTAGGTAAGTTTGCTAATTCCATTCGTAGTTGCAAGCAAAGACCTTTTAAGTTGGAAGTGGATGACGTCACTACGGGGGAACGCCCCCGAGGTTCACGCCCTTGCAGGTACAAACTCTGGAACGCGCGCCCTTACGTCATCTGGAACTTGGCGGATCCGCAGCGTCAGGCCAGCCCGGGGATTCCAGGAAGAACGGCGAGGAGAAGCCACGGCTGCATCTGTCCGTCAGACCCGAAGGGAGTCGCCACTAAGGTAGAGAGGGTGGAGTGAGGGCGAGAACAGGCACGAATGCAACAGCAGGTGAGAGCGGCCATAAGAAGCGAGGTGCCAGAGAGATGCTCCTCTATGCTATACGGGTCTCTCGAATCCTTTGCTGATGTTCTCCTTCCAGGTGACCTTTCTTCTCCAAGGCAGCACAAGGGGTACCAGATTGGAGGTGGAACTTCTCTACTATGTCCCCGAAGCTCTCTGTCTCTTAGCAACTCCAGGTCTGCCACTAGCCTCCAGAGATCGAATTCATTCTCTGAAGGTCTGGAGCTCTTTGCACTTAGTGCACACATACAACCTCTCGCCAGCTACATGTGGCACTCAGTGCAAAAGACTGGAAAGCCTCCCTCTCGCTGCTGAACTACTTCCTGCATCAAAATTTTGTTGAATTGTTATCAATTTAAAATTTCTAAGAGAGCAGGGATGTAAAGCTAAAGTACTTTTAGTCTATGGATTTATTTTATATTTAATCCTCTTATATCTTCTAGTTACCCACCTTATTGACTCTTTGTTTTCAGTTAAACTCCCTCTATATATAATCTGTAGCAAATTACTTCTACCAAACACAATTATCATATAAATCAAAACATATAAAATCAAATAAAAACCACATAAGGTAAAGTAAATGGAAAGAGTATTGTAAGGAAATTAGAGATAAACATGCTTCTGGTTCTCTTCTGCTGCGAAGAATATGGAGCCTCTGGAAGCTGGTGCTGTGGAGTTTGAAGCCTGGTTTGCTCGGTGTGGCCTCTGGTGTCCTCTCCCAGGGGGCTACTAGGAATGGTATGCAGAGGAGCCTTCCGGTCACTATTACTACTTTTCCTGCTTTATCAACTAACTATACCAGTCTTTTCTCAACGATTCTACTTGGTTGCTCTTGTTCAAATAGTAAAGCAAAAAAAAAAAAAAAAAGACTACTGCTGCTCGTTGTGATTTTGGGGAAGTCACTTCATCCTCCATTAACTCAGGTACAAACTTAGATTGTGAGTCCTTTGGGTACACATAAAACACTTACTGTACCTGAATGCAACTTGCCTTTGAGCTATCAATGAAAATGTGTGAGCTAAATACACTATAAATTAAAATAAAATAAATAACTTCTCTATAAGACTTCAAACAACATAAAATAAAAATCCAAGGCATTTACTCAAAGACAGTAGAAATTAAAAAAAAAGGTATATGTTGACCAGTTAAAAAAAAATGCCACTGAGATAACGTACATTTGTATGGTTTGTAAACCAGGCAGCTCATCGGCCTTTGCGGTTCCTTTTCTGCTCGGCCACGTGGAGCCATGTCATTTCCGGTTCAAGATGGCGGCTTCCATGACTGGGAATGTTGGCAGAGCACTGCGGGGCTTGGCGGGGAGATCTTCTCTTTTCTGTAACAACCAGGTATGCAGCGGAGGCGAGGCTTCTCCGTCCGGCCGCAGGATCTTTCCCCGGCAAAGACCCTGCGATCTCCCGCCGCCACATGTCACACGCTATAAAAAAGTGAGGGGCAAAGGCGTACTCCCTTCGCCCTTGCTTTTTTACTCCTTAAAATTGTCTCCACTCCTTTTATGTATTGCAACGATTGACCTTTTTTTCCGCTTGCATGCACCGTTTATGTGACCCTACTGCTGCCCATGTATTTACGCCGAGCCACTCGGCAGCCCTTCGGTCCGCGTAGGCATCGCATCTTGTGTAAAGTTTGGGCTTTACAGTACCGGGGGAGGGGAGGTTGTTAGAGATTTTGTATGCCTTTTTATTAAGGCTTAAAAGCTGTGTACTTGAAATTCTGGAATTTTACTTTCAGCTCAAAGAAGAAATACACTTTTCAAGTTGACCTCTATGGTATGCAGTTCCGCTGTTGTAGAGTGCCAAGTTTTAGTGACCTTAATGTTATGTTGATCCTTACCCAGGGTGGATGAAAGAGCAAGATTCAATATAGTTAATATGACCTTTCTTGAAAATAGAAATTATAACAGTTTATATCCAAGCTCCCTACTGTTTTTCCTTCATTTATCTCAAAAAGTGCTAGTGTATAAACAACACTGACGGGAGGGTTACAGTTTTACATTCAGTTTTCAGTAGTTGTGCCCTCATTAAAGCCAGAGTGTTTATTTTGTGATGTCAAAGTCAAGGGTGTGTAGCTAAATTAATGTTTAGTTTCTGTTAAAATCTTTCACTTTGAAGTGCCTGAAAGGTGGAATATTAGTCAAATGAATAAATAAGCTTTTCCTCTGCAATTTTGTGGATGCAAATTTAAAACACATTACTATAATTTTGTTAATGAATGTTTTCAATAGAGCATGCAAAGGATGCAACGCAGAGCATAATCTATTAATTAAAAATAATTCCACTTTAATAAAAGAAATAGTGGCAGAACTGCATCATGTTGTTATATTTTATTATTGTACTGTTTCATAAATCTACATTAAGTTCTTGAAGTACAATAATGTTACACAGGGACATATATAGTATCAAGATTGATAAATTTAAAATTAATAGACAGTCATTCATATTCTCATTTTTCTATGAATGTGTCATGATTGAGGGTTTTCCCTATCTAATATTTATTTTTTTCATAAATTAAGCTCAGAATCTTGTTTAATTAAATCATTTTTCTTATGTGGTTTGATACGAGTATGTATGGTAATTTGGGCTTTTGACATACTAAAGCCGCTTAGTAATAGTGGTCACAATGGAATCAAATTTGACATAATCACTGAAGGGAGGACATTAAGTAAAATGACTGCAGTAGCATATAATTTTAAGCAGGGAGACTATGATAGAATGAGAAGATTCAGAAAAAAATCTAAAAAGAGTAGTTGCTAAGGTTAAAAATTTGGATGAGTCATGATTGTTTAAAAATCAAAAATAACGAGTGTGAGCGGGTAGTTTTATGGTCTGATAATTCATATGGTGTAGATTTTTAAAAAATGCATTTGCGTCCATGTGCGTGCCGATTTTATAACATGTATGTGCTGATGCACACATGATATAAAATCCAATTCCCATGGGTTCCGACTTGAGTGCGGAACCGGAGGGGGGGGGGGGGGATTTTATTAAAAAAACAGTGACACAATAGGGCCTTCCCCAGTTCCCTCCCAGTCCACTCCAATAACAGAACTCCCCACTGCACAGGGACAAACACCGTCAGGCTTCTCCAGCCAGCAAACAACCGCCCTGCCTGGAAGTTACACAACCTGCCCAAACTCCCCTCGGTTGTGCAACAGGTTGCAGCCTTCCCATTCCATTAACACAAAAACACGGTGCAGCAAAATAAAGTAAAAACATACAAAATTTACCCCCCTTCAGCAGTGTCACTCACTCCGTTTCCATGCTGGAGTCAACGGCTTCCTCTGCTGGGGAATCGGTGTCCATCTCCTCCTCCTACCCCAAGGAGCTGAGCTTTTCTGGCCACATGAACCACTCTGGCATGCCTTCTTCCTCTACCACCATTGCTTGGGGTGTGTCTGAATCACTGGAGCTCAGTTGCCTGATTAGCATCCTCCCTTGCCCATTGGCTCAGCTGTGAATCTGGGAGTTGTAGTCCTTTTTCTGCCCCCAGGCGCCCTCTGCTGCCTATGTGGGGCAGTGGCGCACGCCCTCCTTCGGGAGCGCATGCATGGGAAAAGTGAGGCGCTCCCGCCCCAATACTAGCCATGAGCCTGGGCAACTGGGAGCAACCCCATAGCCCCCCTGCCTGGGTTACGGCACCCCATCCCCCTTTCCTGACCTTGCAGGCAAGCCGCTCCCTCACGCTGGTTCCCTGGAGTGAAACACCATCTAAGCAGTGGTGAGATGTCCTTATCCTTTCCCTCTCCTCTTACTCAGAGCACGTGAGCTCTAGTCATAATAATAACTGTGACTTTATTTTCAGTCCTTTTTTCACATTCCTGCGGGATGCAGGGGATGCACTGACTGGTTTATCTGTTTTGTCTGAGAGAGGCTAATTAGCCTTCCTCCCAGCTTGTTTGGTTCTAGGCTGAAATAGGCCCTCTGCTGCCTAACTCGGCTCCGGGTTCTCCCAGCATTAATCCAATCCGGGTTTTCCTGCCTCAAAACTGGCTGCACTTCATCACAATATTTGTGTTCTACAGATACACTATAAACAGCAACTGATGAATACTAATGATTAAACTCCCTAAACCAAAGAATTCCAAAAAATGCTTAGAAAAATTACTTCTTACAAAAATATTTATTGAATATTGCCTCCCAAATATAAAATTTACACAATTTATTATTACAAGCTGGACACAATAAAAACTTGAAATATATTCAGACAAATGGCAACCATAGCATACCTATATGTTCATAAAACATGCTGTCTTTAGATGAACAGATGAACCAATTCAAAACTTAAAAGTTCTGGTATTTTGTGTTGTGTTTCCACAAGGTATTTTGCAGAATGTGAGTAAAAACTCTTCCTCATTTGAGGAAGGCTAGTATATGTTCATAAACTTTATTAAGAGGTGGAATTGCTTCATCCGGTATAGAAAGTGACTCAGAAAATTCTTTTTTTAAAATATTCATTGGAGTAAATTGAGATAATCTGGGAAAATTGACAAAACACAAAGGGGCTCATGCAATACAGTGCACTCAGCTGAGCGCACTGTTTAACCCACAGTTGGATGCGGGTTGTGGAGGCGCAACCAAATCCCCTTATGCAATAAAGGGATTAGCGCCACAACAATGCATGTCCAACACATCAGGAAATTAATAGCGCTCATCACATACAGTATAAGGGGTAATAATAGCACGTCTAAAATGCGTGGCCAAACGGGGGCTAAACGGTGTGCTCGGTCGAGCGCACTGTTCTGTATCGTCCTGTATGTTCGTTCATTCTTGCTCTCTCTCTTTTGATTCCCATGGTGTCTTCATGCCGGAAACTCAACTTGTGTCTTCTCAGCGCAACAGTTCAAGCTCAGAGTCCGGATGTTGAAGGCAAGATACCGGCAGGACAGAGTCGGGAGGGGGGAGGGGAGTGAGAGAAATCTCACCTTCAGCCAAATCGGACCCTCCTTCTCGCGAGAAAACAATGGAGGCTCCCCCTGCATTCTCCAGATTTTTCTTCAGGATGACATCCATTTGTTGCTGTAATAAATTCCTGAGAAAATAAAAAAATTGCGTAATAGGAGACAATGGCCTATTGTGGATTGCAAACTGGTTAAAAGATAGGAAACAAAGAGCAGGACTAAATGCTCAGCTTTCTCAGTGGAAAAAGGAAGGGTAAACAGTGGAATGCCTCAAGGATCTGTACTAGGATCAGTGCTTTTTAATATATTTATAAATGATATTAAAAGGGGAACAGCATGTGAGGTGATTACATTAGCAGACACAAAATTATTTTGATTTGTTAAATAAGAACATGCCATACTGGGTGAGACCAAGGGTCCATCAAGCCCAGCATCCTGTTTCCAGCAGTGGCCAATCCAGGCCATAAGAACCTGGCAAGTACCCAAAAACTAAGTCTATTCCATGTTACCATTGCTAATGGCAGTGGCTATTCTCTAAGTGAACTTAATAGCAGGTAATGGACTTTTCCTCCAAGAACTTATTCAATCCTTTTTTAAACACAGCTATACTAACTGCACTAACCACATCCTCTGGCAACAAATTCCAGAGTTTAATTGTGCGTTGAGTAAAAAAGAACTTTCTCCGATTAGTTTTAAATGTGCCACATGCTAACTTCATGGAGTGCCCCCTAGTCTTTCTATTATCCGAAAGAGTAATAACCGATTCACATCTACCCGTTCTAGACCTCTCATGATTTTAAACATCTCTATCATATCCCCCCTCAGCCATCTCTTCTCCAAGCTGAAAAGTCCTAACCTCTTTAGTCTTTCTTCATAGGGGAGCTGTTCCATTCCCCATATCATTTTGGTAGCCCTTCTCTGTACCTTCTCCATCGCAATTATATCTTTTTTGAGATGCGGTGACCAGAATTGTACACAGTATTCAAGGTGCGGTCTCACCATGGAGCGATACGGAGGCATTATGATATTTTCTGTTTTATTCACCATTCCCTTTCTAATAATTCCCAGCATTCTGTTTGCTTTTTTGACTGCCACAGCACACTGAACCGACGATTTCAATGTGTTATCCACTATGACACCTAGATCTCTTTCTTGGGTTGTAGCACCTAATATGGAACCCAACATTGTGTAACTAGAGCATGGGTTATTTTTCCTAATATGCAGATTGTGAAATTTTTCCCTATAAGCAGATTGTGAAATTTGCAAGAGGACCTAGCGAGACTGGAAGACTGGATATTTAAATGGCAGATGAAATTTAATGTTGACAAATGCAAAGTGATGCATATGGGGAAAAGTAATCCACACTTAGGTACACAACGTTAGGTTCCTTATTAGCAGTTACCACCCAGGATCTGGGTTTCATAGTGTATGGTACTTTGAAATCCTCGGCTCATTGTGTGGCAATCATCAAAAAAGCAAACAGAATGTTAGGAATTATTAGGAAAGGAATGGAGAATGACATGGAGAAAGTTATATTGCTTATGTATTGCTCCATGGTGAGGCTGCACCTGTAGTATTACATGCATGTTTGGTTGCTATATCTCAAAAAAAGATATAGGTGCATTGGAAAAGGTACAGAGGATGTAAAGGGGATGGAACGACTCCCCAGTGAGGAAAGGCTAAAGAGGTTAAGGCTGTTCAACTTTTATAGAGGTCTATAAAATCATGAGTGGAATAGAATGGGTAAATATAAACAATTATTTACTTTAAAAAAAATAATACAAAGACTAGGGGACACTTCATGAAGTTAATAAGTGGCACATTCAAAACAAATCAGAGAAAATTATTTTATTTATTTAATTAATTAATTTAAAGTTTTTATCTACCGACATTCGAGTGAACATCATGCCGGTTTACATCAAACAGTTAACAAAAGAGATGAAGTTACATAAAACTAGGGTGGGGAGAACCGGGGATGCAAAGAGAGACAGGGATATCAAAGTTATGACAGAAAGTAGAGGGTATAACCAAGTAAGTTCAATAAATAGTTATTTGAGTATTTCAACCAGTAGATACAACAATCAATAACCTTGTAGCAGTAACCATGCAAATTCAATAAGTAGTGGTTTTTGAATATTTCAACCAGTAGAAACAATAATCAATAAGTAGAGCAAAGTAAAAGGGAGTACAGAGGGTACAGTGGAAGTAAAATAATGTACATCTGTAAAGGTGGTGGGAACCAGGGGGATAAAGAGAGACCGGCGTGTCTAACTAAGAGTGCAAAAGAGGAGAGGAGCACCAAGGAAATTCTATAAATAAGGAGAATGGAGGATAAGGGTTGTTAGTGTGTAAAAGGAGAGGAGCTAAAGAGGGGGAGGACTGAGCTGGGAGGTTAAACAAGCTGGCGAAAGGAGCGTGCACAATTAAACTCTGGAATTCATTGCTGGATGATGTAGTTATGGCTGTTTACATAGCTGGGTTTAAAAAAGGTTTGGACACGTTTCTGGAGAAGTCTTATAAACTGTTATTGCCCAAGTAGACTTACGGAATAGCCTTTACTTATTACTGCACGATAGCAGCATGGGGGGGGATCTTGCCAGGTACTTGTTACTTGGGATTGGCCACTGTTGGAAACAGAATATTAGACTTGATGGACCTTCAGTCTGACCCAGTATGGCAATTCTTATGTTCTTATGAGGTCGCAGTAAGTGGAAATCACAGTTTAGCCTTCCTCTTGGGGGGCATCTCCAGCACCAGGTAAAAGATAAAAGCATTCAGAAAACAAAAGCTAGAGCAGAATTAATATTGCCTGGAGTTACGCTGCCATTTTGACTCATCCCCCTGGATTTATGATTTTTTGATAAGGTGCTCAGGCAAGCGCAACAGATAAGCAAGTGGATTTCTTTTGAGAGGGGTGATGCAATAGGCAGATTGCTGACCTGCTTGTATTCAGTGGATGTTAATATCCTGATGATATATGGTGAGAGCATTTTTAACATTGCGGGTCACTTTAAATATCTTGTGTCATTTGCAGTGTGTGTGTGTGTGTGTGCACTTTTTAGCCCGCTTACTTTACAGCTCGTTTTTAAAGGGAAAATAAGCACAGTGTTTCCCCTTTGGAAATTAGCTGCAAAGTTCACGTGCTAATATTGCCGTGGATATAGTGCATCTTCTATTTGTTTGTTTAAAAATGTATCTGCTCCATACAAAAAACTACTTAAAGCAGATTACTATTTAAATATAAATATCAAAATACATGCTGTCTATAATGAAACACGACTAGAAATGACATATGAGTCTAGGAAATGTGTGCGGTTGGTTGAGCATGGGCAAAATTGGATACGCATGTTTTGAAAATTGGATACACTGGGGTAGATTTTATAAATTTACGCAAGCGCGTACAAAAGTACGCTGGATTTTATAAGAGATGCGCGTAGCCGCGCGTATCTTATAAAATCCGGGGTCGGCGCTTGCAAGGAGGGGTGCACATTTGTGCAACTTGCGCACGCCGAGCCCGGCGCGCGCTGCCTGTTCCCTCCGAGGCCGCTCCGAAATCGGAGCGGCCTCGGAGGGAACTTTTTTTCCACCCCCCCGGCCCTATCTAACCCCCCCTACCTTTGTTGGCAGATTTACACCTGCTGAAAGCAGGCGTAAATCTGTGCGCGCCAGCGAGCTGCTGGCACGCCATCACCTGACCCGGGGGCTGGTCCGGAGGCCTCGACCATGCCCCCTGGCTGGCGCCACACCCCCGGACAAGCCCCTCCCTCGCCTCTTTTACGAAGCTCCGGGACTTATGCGCGTCCCAGGGCTGTGCGCGCGCCGGCGGCCTATGCAAAATAGGTGCGCGCAGGGCTTTTAAAATCCGGCCCACTGTTTTCCTCCCTTCACTTAACAGCCCTCTCCAGAAATGCTTTTTTAACATGGCTAAAAGCACAAGTGCTGAGGAAAGCCAGTGAGTACTTTCCACTGGGTGAATTTCAGCCATGTTATTTTTCCCAGGTAAATGGCTTTGAAAATTATCCTCCATATGCATTGGATGGAGAATAAAGGTCATTTGTACTCTATTTTCATTCTGCATGGGAGTATTTTTTTTTTTTACCTCAGAAGGCAGGCAATATAATCAATTCCAAATATCCCTTATCGTAGTCTCATTAATTTACATATGTATATTCTTTCTTTAGTCCTTCATATGGTTTTTGTTTATCCAGAAAAGTTCACAAAAGGTATTTTTTGGAAGAACCTTATAAAAATAAATCCATACATTTGATAATTTCCTCCTTGTTTTCATTAACATCACATTTTTATCTGCTCAACGCTGCATTATGCTTGACGCAGCCAGCTGTGCACAGGTGCTCATGTCACTTATTTTACGTTTTCACCACATTTGGTTTAAAACAAGATGTAGGAACAAAGTGCTTGTCTGTTAAAAGAGAGCATTAAAAGAAAAAAAAATCACAGGTGTTGTTTAAGTAGTGTGCCATTAGCATCTCAAGTGTGCGATGAGCAGACCTGGCAGTTGCTCAAGAACAAACGTTATCGTTTCCAAAGAAACATACTTTTCAGATTGCCAGAGTGAATTGGAAGATTTTTTCCAGCCGGTCGAGAGACGTCCCTGAGCAAATCCTACTCATTAACTGAACTCTTTGCTTGCAGCATTTTTTGCTCTCACTTGTTCTCTTGCACATGAGGAGGGTGATGTTTCAAAGCGAATTCCGTCGGTAAAAAAGTGTTTTACCTGCATTAATCTGCTGTCTGAAAGTTGTCCTCTTTCCACAGCTTGCAGACTTTTAGCTGGCACAAAGTCTTGAACATAGCCGAAGGGAAGTGCTCCTATCTGTTTTAAGGGTACAGTAGCAGCAGGCAGGGAGCTGTGCTTTCAGAAGTACCTAGGACCAGTGGTCAAACATTGTCCAAACTGTTAAACCAGGGGCAAGGATTGAAGTCTACAGAAAATTGCTAGGGAGTTTCATTTCTTTCTTGGGTGCTAAAATAGTTCTTGAATCGTACTGTCTGATGGAACATGAAATATGCAGAACGCATCCCTCTTGCTGCATTTAGCATTAATGTATAATTTTAATATTGTAGCAAAATTAGGAAGCTGAAATTTTCATAAGTTGAGAGAACAGATATTAAAATTATCTTCCCCTCAAGATGTACTTCATATAAAAAGTACATTAAAACATTTTTTTATCTTTGTTGGCTATTTCATCTCATGTTTTCTGTCAGGGCAGAAGGATAATGAGGGACAGCCATTTGATGTGAGACCTGTAAGGACAATGAAAGTCAATCTGAAATGGCCAAATATAAAATGCTGTATCTCCTGTGGACCGGTGCAGCCATTGCCTCTACAGCACAGAAAGTGTTCCAGTGAATCGTGTTTATAATAATAATAACAGATTTTTAGCCTGCCTTTCCAAATAATAGTCAAAGTGGCTTATAGCATTATTAGTAATTCAAGTATAGTAAGTCTTGCCCCGGAGAGCTTAGTCTTAAGTGGGTATCTCAGACAACAGGAGAAAAATTGACTTGCCCAAGGTCACAAGGCGTGGGGTTTGGTTTCCCTGGTTTTCAGCTCATTGCTGTAACCCAGTGTTTCTCAAATTGGTCCTGGAGTATCCTGTTAGCCAGAGAGGTTTTCAAGATGTCTCCAGTGATTATGCATGTTAGATTTGTATGCAATGGAGACAGTTTATGTAAATCTTTCTCACTTAATTGGAGTGGACTGGGAGGGAACTGGGGAAGGCCCAATTGCATCACTGTGCGTAATTTGCAAAAATTCACCCCCCTTTTCGCGTGCCACCTGCGCACGTGGCCACCCAATTTTATAACGTGCTTTCCGGCGCGCACGTGTTATAAAATCAGCGCGTCCATGTGCGCGTGTGCCGGGAACCAAACACACATAGACTTATGCGTGCATCTTTTAAAATCTACCCCTAGGGACCAGATAACAAGAAATGCTGTCTTTCTCTTCTTACTGCGGCTGACAGGCAACTTTATCTGTACCTGTTCTACCTGTTAACATTGCAGAAGTTAAAGTTGTCAGAATACTTTCTCAGTTGTTTATAAGATCATAAGACATGGCATGTTGGGTCAAACTTGGTCCATTGAGCCCTCCATCTTGCCTTTTGCCAGCTTTGAATGTCATATGCTAGCAGGAAGTTGCCAGCTCCCTTACTGCTGCTGTACACTTTCTATGGGCCCTGCCACCTAATGCAGGCAAATGGCCACTTTAGAGTGGGTGAAAGGTACTGTTATCATTTTTTTCAAGGTACAATTAAACTGTAGAATTTGATTACACATTAGGTCAAGGTTAAGAATATAGCTGAGTTTAAAAAAGGTTCTGCCAAATTTCTGGAGAGCAGATCCATTAACAGTTACTAGCCAGGTAGACATGGCGAAGTCCACCTTTCATTTCTGTATCTGCTAGGTACTTTTAAGTGACCCAAATTAGTCACTGTCAGAGATAGGTTTGCTTTGCTCAGTGGGTCTGTTGCATCAGAAAACCAAAATAAAACTAATCCCAAAAGTCTTGGTGTTGATTTCAAACTGTTTATACAGACTCACTTTGAGGAAAGCTTTCAAACAAGTCCGAGTGGCTCCATATATGAATTTATATGGCCGTACAGAGATCTACAGTATTTTATAAGCTGTGCATATCAGGTATGCGCAGATTATATAATATGCATATGTATGGTTAGGCACGATGCCTCTTATGTATTTCAATGCAGTAAAAAGGTGTACTTTTCCTACTACCTATTTTAAAAACACATGCGCATTATATTTTATGCATGAAAATGTTGAGACTTGCTTGCATAAAACCCTGTTTATCTCCAGAAGGCAGTATATTTTAAAACATATGCATGTAATTGTAATTACCAGTTTGCCGAAATCTCTACCAGTTCACCTAGTCCTTCTCCAGTTTGTCAAGACCCTCCTAGTTCTTCATTCTGAATTCCCCCCACTTCACCCAGACCGTCTACCTAACCAGTATTATACAATAGACAAGTCTGATATCAATTGCACAAGATAAATAGCAGATGTAAAATTATGTGAATAAGTTGACAAATGTGCGCGCGTAATATAAAATAGCAACTTGCACACATAGCTCTTGGCCCCTGCCCAGAATTCCCTTATACTACTTCTTTTCGCGCATAAATTTGCGTGAAATACCCAAAATATACACAGTTTTGATGTTTTTAAAAATAGCATATACGTGAGCACAAGCTACTTGTGTGCATATTTATGCTGTGAAAATTCACCGCATTAGATTTAGGGTTTTTTTATTTAGGGTTTTTATATACCGATTTTCTTGATACAGATCAAATCAACTCGGTTTACATAGAACGATAGTACATTAACAATAACTAGTCAAACCTCAAAAGAGGAGACAGATTGTGAGCAGAAGATGTAAAAAGCTGACTGAATAGGCCAGATAGAATTTTCTATCTGATGGGCTAGATGTAGGAAGCTGTTTCTCCTATTTAGATGTCAACTCACTGAAGTTCTCTATTTATTTGCAATTATATATACTGCCTTATTCTAAGAAAGGCTCAAAGCAGTTCACAAACAAAAAAGAGATCAACAAGCAAGCAACTGATCAAAACAAACCAAAATAACATCAAACTGACAGCTAAAATAAGCTCAATAAGTAGAAAGTGCCCATATTTAAAAGAACAATCAAAACTAAAAATACATTACAATATGGTATATAACATTAAAACAGGACTAAAAAACACAAAGTTCCCCAAATCAGCAAATCTGCCCACGTAAAACAGTTTTGGATAAAACACAAACAGTATAATATGTCTGAGTGAGACAGTCACCTATCAGAAACCTCAATCATAGAACGAGCTACTAATATTCTAATGGCTTGCATACAGTGAATGATTAAAAACTCATAAAATTAAATTAATTAAAAATTGTGGAAAATAGCCAAGTTTTAATAGACTTCCTAAAAATCAGTCGGTGCAAAATAGAACAGAATTCTTTACAGAGTGAATTTCAGAAGCAAGGTGCTGCATAAGAGAAAAGTTTGTCTCTGACTACCAACTAGCCTCACCACCTTCAGGGTCGGTAACTGGAGGAGGCCTCATCAGTAACCTTCCACGAATATTTATTTATTTATTTATTTATTTATGTCAAGGATTTGTTACTTGCTCCAACTAGTGTGCCTTCAGAGCTGATCTGGTGTGACATGGAAAAGTCACCACTGTGTGTGTGCTGCTCTCAGCATCTCGCAGGAAAAAGCCAAAAGCGGTGGCTCTTAAAACATGCTTAATCATGCATGTCTCTTCTTCCTAGCTACAGCATGAACTGTGGTAATTAATGGGCAGCACGAATAGCCAAGCCCTGCTTTGCTTGGTACACACAGGAGCCAGTGCAATAGAGTGAGCTCAGCCTAGCGCACAGGTTAACCTATGGTTGGATGTGCGTTTTGGACATGCTAGACCAGTGGTTCTCAACCGGTGTGTCGCCAAGAACATGCAGGTGTGTCGCCACATTTCCTGGTCCCCCACTGACCCAGCTGCTCCCCGGTCCTCCTCCGCCCGGGTTTAAAATGCTGTCAGCCCGGGCGGAACGCGGCAAGACAGCTGGAGTCAGCAGCATCGGCATCGGCATGGTCTCTTCTTCCCGCGGCCCGGAAGAGGAAGAGGTGAGCATCGGGTGTGTGCGCGGGAAGAAGAGACCATGCTAGTGTGGTCAGAATCTGACAGAAGAACAGAAGAGAGGCGCGGTCTGAAGAATGTGCAGTGCAGCTCGGAAGAAAATGAAGAAGAGCGTCAACCCCCGCGGCCGATGGGACTCCTCCTCCGCGAGGGCTGAAAATGAAGGAGGTTAGGGTTTGGAGGAGGCTGCTGCTGCCGTTAGTTCCCGGGGGGGAGGGAGAGAGAGTGAATGAGCAAGCAAGCATGTGTGTATGTGTGTGAGTGAGAGCCTGTATATGTGAAAGAGAGTATGTCTGTGATTGAGAGCCTGCTTTTGAGAAAGAGAGCATGAATGTAGGTTTACAATTGGGAACCTATATGTGTAAGTTTGAGATTGCAAATCTGTTTGGGTGAAAGAGTATGTGTGTATGATTTGAGATCCTTTATGTGTGAGAGAGATCATGCGTATGTATGATTACAAGCCTGTGTGTATAAGTAAGAAAGAGAGCATGTGTGTCTGTGTGAGATTGAGAGCTGGTTTAGGTGAGGGAGCATGTGAGTATGTGATTGACAGCCTGTGTGTAAATGAGAGAGAGAGCATGTTTGTAAGCATGTGAATGAGAGTCTGTGTGTGAGAGAAAAAGACAGCATATATGTGTGTGATTGAAAGCCTGTATGTGTAAGCGTGAAAAGACACAGCATGTGTGTAAATGTGTAATTAAGAGCCTATAAAGTGAGAGAAAAAGCATGTGTATATGTGAGTGACTGAGAGCATGTGTATATAGGTGTGTAATTGAGAGTCAGTGTGAGAGAGAGCACTGGTATGTGACTGAGAGAGAGGAGAACGTTCCAAGCAAACTACCCCTCCTCCTGCTAATTCAAAACAATCTCAGGACACCTGGATATCAAACGTTTCCAGGTATGCAGAGCAAAAAACATTTTTGTATCCTTATTTTTCATTACTGGGTCTTTTGTGTCTGCTATTTTGAAATATTTTATTGGTATCTAGAAATTTTTTATATGTGTTTTTAATTATTGGATATTCCACTCATCAGTTTTGAAATAATCTGTTCTTTTTGTTAGTATGGTTGTACTGCTACTGATTTTATATTTCTTGATTTGTTTTATAAGAATGGGTGATGTTTCTTTTTTCCTTTATTACATTGCATACAGAGACGCTGGCTTGTTGCAGTTTCCAATTCAGTTTTTAGCTGCATGCTTCTAGTTATGCGTTTTGGTCTCTTTATTCTTTGTTGGTGAGGGTCAGCACATGTGACTCAGGTGAGGTTTTCTGCTGGGGTGTAGTTTCTGTGTAGGGCTCTATAGCAGCCTGACTTGGTCCATTTTCCTAATAGGAGATGTATTGGTGTCTTAAGGCCTGGTGTAATATTTCAGTGTTGCCTTTTCTTAGGTAAAGTGGTTACTGTTTAAGTGCTGGAAATTGGTGCTGTTTTGGTGTGGGATGTTTACTATTTATCCAATTTCTGTTCACACAGAATATGTATCTTTTTCCTTGTGTCATTTTAAACAATAAAAATAATTACCGGACCTTTACTTTTTATTTCCGCCGTGAATTGTAATGAGCAGTGTGTCACACATGTGAGCGTGGCCTGTCCAGTGTGTCACGATGGGAAAAAGGTTGAGAACCACTGTGCTAGACTAACACCCGATACAATAAGGGGATCAGCATATCCAAAAAGCACGTAGCTAAGAGCACTCATCACATATAAATGCCATGTAGATGACTCTATTAGCTATTCCCCCTCCCCCCCATTCAAAAAATCGCCGGTCGACCAATGCATCCTATTTAACACCAGCCCTGGAGCTGACATTGTCATACTGCAAGTCAAGAGCACCTGAAAAATAAAAAAAAAGCTGGTCTCTATGGTTTCTACAACTTGCAGGCCGATTCAGTAAAGTTTGCAGGTGAACAGGGGCTCCTTGTTGAGCACCTGCTGTCCCAACGAGCACCCAGCCACCTCTCCTGGGCATGCGATCCTATATTTAAATGAGGGGTCATGTCAAAAGAGGTGCTAGGGACGATTACACACCCCTATTGCCTCCTTGGCACAGGAGAGATGGCTCTATCAGCAGGTTCAGGAAACAGATGCTCAATTTTACGAGTGTCAGTTTTCCAAACCCGCTGACAGCCATCGGTTAGCTAAATGAACGCCATTAAAATTAAGTGTCCATTCTAACTGGCCGGCCAGCACATTTAAAAAAATTTTTTTTTTTTTTGCATTTCTGGTTCCTCCAACAATATCGCAAATATATTAAGTCGGAGGGTGTACAGAAAAGCAGTAGGCATTAATTTATGACCGTAAAATGTGTGGAATCCCAGGTGATTAACTAATAGCCTCATCAATATGCATCTGCATGTGATGAGCGCTATTAATTTCCAGGGGGTTTGGCCGCATGTTATCGACGCGTTAAAACCCTTACAGTATAAGGGGTAATAGACGCGTGTTAAACATTGCACACGGCCGAGCGCATTTTACAGAATCTGCCCGCTAGTAACTTGCGGCACTTACAATTAGGGGAAATATGTAAGGACTCTATTACAAAAAAAAACCTTTCTGGGCGCACAGTATACATGCTGAAGGTGTGCATATATATTGTGCACGTGTGTTATCTGTGGCAGGATAAAACGGACTCTCGTATTGAGGGTCCATTTTCCTGGCCCGCGCACAGCCACATCTCCCGGGCGCCCGATGCTTTTGAGCACTAGGGATGCACGATTTTAGCTAAACGCACCCTTTTGAACATGGTAGCTCTTTAAAATATAGCCTCACACGCCCAGGAGAGGTAGATGTGCATGCATTGAAAAAATGGATGCCCAGTTTGGACGCACGTTTTTACGTGTGATATACCATTGGTGAGACAATGCATACAGCACCTCCTCACCTTTCCCCTCCTGAGTTTCCTTCTTTTGAGTCCTTTCAGCCTTTGTCTTTTCCTGTTTCTCTCAGTCCAAGAATGTGCATGTACTGAGCACTGCATGTGACTCATTCTGAGTGCCGGGAGCAGCAGCAATGGGGGAGCTTTGGCAGCCACATGTGGCAACCAAGGCAGCTCGCTGCCTATGTCACAGATACAGCTTCTTTCTCCCGCTCTTGTATATCAAAAGGGAACTGGTTCATTGGAACAGGTTAATGCATGTCTCTGCCCTCTTTTAACATTTGGAAGAGAGACTGGTGGGGCATTCAGTGCTTCCCTAGTTTTTCACTATGACTCCTCTCCCTGGCCGCATTGCCTGCCCCATGGAGACTGGTGTGCCACATAACATTTTTTTAATATAGGTGTGCTTTGAGGTTGAGAAACGCTGAGCTACAGGATTTTCGAATAATTTACCGGTTTGAAAAATGCCCTACATTAATTGGGATGATAATAATAAGTTAATAGAAACTGTGCACAGGTGGTTAAATATTTGAGTCAGGACATCAGAAGATACAAAACAAAAAATAAAACAGTACAGTCAAGGATATATTTAGTCAACTTGTCAGACAAAGTGGATCTATCTAATTTAGAACCTTAAAAGTAACTAACAGACCTGTAAAAAGATAGGGAGCCCAGGAAACTTTTGTAAAATTGTATTGTCTGTTAGAAGAGCATTTACAATAAGTCTAGCTGCTGCATTTTGTATTGCCTGAATTTTCTGGATGTATCTCTGAGGTAGTCCAGTCTATAATATATTGCAGAAGTCTAGGCAGGATATTATAAAGGCATGGACTACTGTAGCTAAATCTTTTTGATGTAAAAATGGGTGTATTGATGAAGATGAAAGAAGGCACTTTTTGAAGTAGCAGCTGTTTGAGGTGCCATACTCAGTTGATAAGTCAGAATTACACTAGGGTTCTTTACCTAGGTTTGAATTGGTAAAACTTTACAAAGTTGGAGAATGTTTTATAACCCAAAGCATCTCTGTGTTTTTTTTTCTTTCCGGGTTTAATTTCAGCTTATTTGATTTTATCCAATGTGAAATTTCTATCAGAATACCATTAGGTTTTCTCACTGCTTCCTCCCTGTTTGATGACAGGAGTGTGCACAACTGAGTATCATCGACTTATTTAAATTGTTGTACCTTGCCTTATGTGAATTTCTTTTAAAAAGGTGGATAATAAATCCTAATAAATAACCTCCTTAAAAATGTGTACCCTAATCTTTTGAAAGAGCTTCCTTAAGGACATTAAATATGTTTAAACTCCCTCCCCCCCTCCCCAAAAGAACAGGTGATAGTATACACACCCTTGGAGAATACTAAATTCTTGCTGCCCAGGTAGGTTGGAGCAATTGCCTAAACAAACTGTCTGAAATCTTATCAGTATAAAAAATTGAAGCCAGTTCCACAGAGTACCTCCCAAGCCGATTTTATGTATGCAGTCTAATAAGATCCCATGGTTGTCTGATGAAATTTGCAGAGAAACCTAAACATATTCAAAGAGTCTATTCCCCTGGCTAATTCTAACCTGAGATAATCAGTGAGGGCCAAGAGCACAGTTTGTGTATTGAAACTAGCTCTGAACTTAGACTGACTCTCCTCTAAAAATATTATGCATCTGGATAGACACAGCATATTCTATGATCTTAAAAAAACAAACAAAAAATATATTAGCGATTGGTCTAAAATTCTCCAACATAGTGCAGTATAGGGCATGCAGACTAATTGGGCTAGTTACAAATGATTTTATGCATGCTTTTGCACATTCACATGTAAATTATGCAAATGGAGCAATAATGAGCTTATTAGCTGTTATCACCAATGTTTGCTAACTTTTACGAGGCTATTGGGTTCTGGTAAATTCAGTGTACTGTTTAATGACTCTGCCCTGTAGTGTTGATAGAGAAAATGTTAAGTACATTTATCCAACATGTGGGTCTATATGAGCCTTATACAAGATTTCAGTCAGCCACTGATTAATGTCTTTACATTCTAACCCAAAATGTATAATCCTGACTACGCATCAGTAGTTTTCTTTTGTGCTTTTGCATATTTCTGTCCTGTCAAAGCTGGTAAAATGGCAATGACTGTAGAACCATAGAACAGCAGCAAAAGATATGGAAACTGAAGAAGCAAAACCTAAATTTCCTTAACTTCCTGCTAGACCAGTCGATAGGTATCGGATTTCCCTCCCTCATAGTTGCCAGAGAGAAAGGACACGTCTCTTTTATGACCTCACACTGGACTTATAAGGGAGGTATGGTCCTGGTTCAACCCCAGTAGTCTCTTCTCCAACAATAGTAATGGTTGGACAGTGATGGGAGTGTAGCTCCCAGAGTCCTGGTGCATCCTTGGCCTAGTTGAACCCTCCATATCATGGGCTACCAGTACCTTGGGGCTGGTCTTCCCCAATAGCAGTTCGCTTGTTGTGGGCTACGGCTTGAAGAGAAAAGCCTTTTTTTTTTTTTTTTAGAACAGCAAAAAATAATATGATATTATGCAGAGCACTACAAATTGCAATGAAACGGGAACAGGACTCTCAGATGCAAAGGGTTAAACACTGTCAAGCCAATGTAATATAGGCACTCATGATTGAACGCCCGCTCCCTTAACTCACGCTGATCCACCTCTCCCAGGTGCCATGGTAAAAAGAAGGCGCTAGTGGAAATTGCGCGCCCCTAGTGCCTCCTCAGCAGCGGATGCCCGGGAGAGGTGGCTGTCAGCCGGTTAGGAAAACAGATGTTCAGTTCTAATTTTTTAGCTCCTCTGACTTAATATCGCATTAATTTTGGAGGAGACCAATAAGTGTACAGAAAAGCAGACCAATAAGTGTACAGAAAAGCAGAAAATACTGCTTTT
The DNA here is from genome assembly GCF_901001135.1 of Rhinatrema bivittatum. Lineage (NCBI taxonomy): Eukaryota > Metazoa > Chordata > Amphibia > Gymnophiona > Rhinatrematidae > Rhinatrema > Rhinatrema bivittatum. The sequence goes on along the minus strand of NC_042618.1, from coordinate 399,978,178 downwards.
CTGTACTTCCTCCGACTTAATATCGCTACGATATTAAGCCTGTGTATCGCTACGATATTAAGCCTGTGTATCGCTACGATATTAAGTCAGAGGAAGTACAGAAAAGCAGTATTTTCTGCTTTTCTGTACACTTATTGGTCTCCTCCAAAATTAATGCCTGCTCAGAGCAGGCATTAATTTTGGCCAATAAAAATGTGCGCATCAGGCGCACGTTTATCTGTTTCCCCAATCAAAAAAAATAGCTTCATCAACATGCATTTACATGTGATGAGCACTATTACCTACACACGCAATTGGACGTGGGGTTTGGACACTAACCTCCGTTTTGCATCAGGGTTATAGACGAGTGTCCAAAAATGCCTAGTATGTGACAGGGAGGTGGAAAAGGGCCCAAGGGCCCATAGCCACACTTGTCCAGGAGGGGCAGGTGCACCTAGAGGGCTCCTCGGCCACAATTACAGAGGCCAGGGAGGACGCCATAACAGACCCTGAAGGCCCCTGGACTCCCTGGGCCCTTCTATTAAGGGACCTAGCCCATAAAGGGCCTTGGAAGGGCAACTACAGAGAGCTTCCACACTTAGAGGAGGAATCCCCAAGGGGCCTCTCAGGTGGCCCCGATAACAGGACCCTCATTTGCTTCCTTTATCAGGCCTTCTCCACTCTCCGCCACAGCCTGGCCCCTAGTGCATGGGGGAAAGGGGTTGCCCTTCTTCGAAGTGGGCCTGATTGGGAGTAAGAGACTTAAGTTCTTCAGCTCACTCATTCAACCAGGGCTGCAGAGAGGAAACCGAGCTGGACTGTGATCATGATAGACTCAGAAGCCCTAGAAAAAGGGGAATGTTCAGGGGAACAAGAGGAGGCAACACTAAGGTTGTTCTATTGGGAGGAGTTAACCTCTCTCATTTCAAGTGTGTTAGCTACCTTTAAGATACTGGACTCCATGGAGAGGAAGAGATGGAGGGGACCCTTTATTACAGGTCACCTGTAAGCTACTAAAGTCTTTCCCTCCTCACCTCGCACTGAAAGCAATGGTGCTATCTGAATGGGATTCTCCTTAGAGGGTTAAAGCGAGGTAGGCTGATGGGAAAGATCATTACTTGTGGTGAAAGAGAGAGAATCTCTTCTGAGGATTCCCAAGGTAGATGCCCTGGTTTCGGCCTTAGCCCGCAGGATTACCATTCCAGTCGAAGGTGGAACTTCCTTAAGGGACATGCAGAATTAGAAGATCAAGGCGCTCCTTAGGCAGGCTTTTTCTATCAATTCCCTAGCCTTAAAAGCCTCAATTTGTGTGGAGTGTGTGGCTCGGGTGGTGGTCCGCTGAGTCCAACAGCTCCTAGATTCGGAAGAGTCATCCAAAATTGAGTTGGGTAGCATATTTAGCTAATACCTATATGACTTAATTAGACTTATATGGGCAGTAGACTGGGATGTGGTCATGAGAATACTACTAGGCTTCATGGGTGGGCAGTTGATACTGTATTCAAAGCCTGCCTGAGCAAGTTGCCCTTTAGAGGTGGCCTACTTTTTAGGGAGGAGCTAAAAAAAAAACTTGTGAAGGATCAAGGCAATGACAAACCGCAGTGGCTGCCCAAAAACGAGCCTAGATTAACTTCATACAGGCTAATGCATTAGCGCTCTTGAGACTTGTGGGTTTTGAACAGGAAGATTTATCCTGCTTTAAAACAGGAAGTCCAGGGCTCAGTTTTTTCGAGGAGCCTGGAAGGCCAAAACTGAGGCCCTCATAGCCGCTGGCTCCTGATGCTCCCAGCAATGACCAGCAGTGGGTCCCTTAGGCGACCACATATCAAGATACTCTGTGGAGTGGACCTAATTTTGTTGGATCAGTGGATTCTGGATGTCATCTGACAGGAGTACACCCCCCAAGTTAGCAAAAAGAGTTTTAGCTATGTTTGTAGCATCCCCCTGTGTATCGCCTCTCAAGAAGGAAGCCATAAGGGAAACATTGCTCAAGCTACAATGTTTCAGGCTATTGAGCCAGTCCCCCTACAGAAAAGGAGATAGGGCAATATTTTGATTTACTTCATAATGCCAAAGAAGGATCAGTCTTTTTATCCAATAGTAGACCTCAAAAAAGTTGTCAAATGCCTACATATTCCTCATTTTTTAATTCATACCCTAAGATCAGTCATGGCTTTGGTGAAGCAAGAGGAGTACTTAGCCTCCCTAGATCTAGTGGAGGCATATTTTCATATCCCCATCTGTGTCACCCACCAAAGCCTCCTCAGATTCTGCATTCTGGAGCAGCATTTCCAGTTTCAGGCACTGCCCTTTGGCATAGCCACTGCTCCCAGGACCTTTACCAAAGTTATGGTAGAAATAGCCACAGCTTAATGCAGATGGGGTATAATGGTGCACCTCTACCTTGACAACCGGCTCATAAGGGCCAAAATGGAGCAGGTGAGCTGCTGCAACACGAGAGAAGTAATCCAGCTCCTACAGGAGTTGGGCTGGATGATAAATTTTGGCAAAAGTAATCTAGACCTGACCCAGGCCTGGAGTTTTTAGAGGCACAATTGAACACCACAATAGGAGAAAATCACGCTGTCTCCCAAAAGGGTGACCAGACTGATTTAAGGGATACAGACCTTTCTGTTGAAGGGGATAACATTAGAAGACCCCAACCAGTCAGAAAGGTTGGGGAACCAGGTGGCTTAAGTACAAAGGAAGAGGATCAGTGGGCAATAAACAGGCTAGAGATAGCCATCAGGCTAGTGTTTCAGTCTTTCCTTCCATTACTGAAAGGAAAAGCAGTCAGAGTGATGTCGGACAATGCCATAGCAGTGACATATGTAATCAATCAAGGGGGTACTCTCAGCCACACTCTAGCACTAGAAGCAGCCTAGCTGTCTGAGTGAGCAGAACACAATCTAATCCTGCTCTCAGCAATGCACATAGCTGGGAAGGACAATTCTCAGGCAGATTTTCTCAGTAGGAACAGAATGGATCCACAGGAGTTGGAATTGAGTCCAGAAGATCTCCAGATGATAATAGATCACTGGAGCCTTCCAGGTGCAGACCTAATGTGACAAGACAGAATGTCAAGGTCAACGTATACTTCAGCCACAGCTTAGAGCCATGCTCCAGGGGCACAGATGCATTTATATGCCCATGATCACGTTAGCTCCATTTTCTATGTCCTAACCCTTGAGAGGAAAGAAGGGCTATTCCTCAGCCATAATTTCAACTATGTTAGAAGTAGTAAACCTTCAACATCTTTGGTTTATATTAGAATCAGGAGTTTTGCAACAAGCAGAAAACCTCCTCTTGAAAGGCTGACATTGTACAATCCTGGATTTTCTTCAGACAGGCCTAGCCAAAGGCCTGACTTTCATCTCCCTAAAGGTTCAAATAGCAACAAGGGGTCAAATTAAGGATACCCAGGTAGGGTTACACCTAGACATAATACGTTTTCTGAGAGGGGTGAAGTGGGTGTGCCCACCCTTTAGGACAGTGAACACTCAGTGGGATCTCAATTTAGTCCAAAGGACACTGGTTAAATCACCTTTCGAACCAATGGGGTAGGCTTCCTTGATGAAGGCTGTCCCTGAAGACTGCCTTTCTAGTAGCAATTTGCTCAGTAAGATTTATCTCTGAATTACAGGCCCTATTGTGTAGATACCCTTATATGGTCTTTTCGACCGGTGCAGTAACCTTTCACCTGGTCCCATCCTTCTTACCAAAGGTTATCTCATCATTTCATGTCAATCAGTCAGTATTCTTGCCAACCTTCAATACCATGGAAGGCAAGGAGAAGGATGAGGGCTTATGGCAGCTAGATGTGCACCATATACCGGTTTACCTAAAGGAAACAAATACTTTTAGGAATTTGGATAAGCTTTTTGTCCTGTTTGGTGGAGCCAGGAAAGGGGAAATGGCATCCAAAGCCACCATAACCAGATGGATCAAGAGTTCTATATCTTCAGCTAACATGATTTTGGGAAGGCAGGCTGCCTCAGTGAGAAGCATCTGCGATTTTACCAAAAGTGATCTGCAAACCCATGGGCATCGCTGCATACCTTCACAAATATCTGCAGGTTGGACATACAGGCCAGAGTAGATTCAGCCTTTGGAGCGGGGGTTTTGAGGATAGCTTTGTCTTCCACCCTCTCTAGCGAGGGAAAGCTTTGTTAACTCCCATACATATCAACTGGTCTAGCAGGAAGATAAAGAAGGTTAAATTATGCTTACCTGATAATTTTCTTTCCTTGAGTCCTGCTAGACCAGTCCAGATACTGCCTTGGAAGACAAGGGCGAACTAGATTACGGTCTAGAAACATAACGCAATGTAGCCCAACAGCACTTTCCTAATTCTGTCAGTCTCTATCTCTCCCTTGTTCAGTGTGCTGCGGTAGTCAAAAAGCAAACAGAATGTTAGGAATTATTAGGAAGGGAATGGTGAATAAAATGGAAAATGACATAATTCCTCTGTATCTTTCCATGGTGAGACTACACCTTGAATACTGTGTACAATTCTGGTCGCCGCATCTCAAAAAGGATATAGTTGCGATGGAGAAGGTACAGAGAAAGGCGACCAAAATGATAAAGGGGATGGAACAGCTCCCCTATGAGGAAAGACTAAAGAGGTTAGGACTGTTCAGCTTGGAGAAGAAATGGCTAAGGGGGATATGATAGAGGTGTTTAAAATCATGAGATGTCTAGAATGGGTAAATGTGAATCGGTTCTTTACTCTTTCGGATAATAGAAAGACTAGGGGGGTACTCCATGAAGTTGGCATGTAGCACATTTAAAACTAATTGGAGAAAGTTCTTTTTCACTCAACGCACAATTAGACTCTGGAATTTGTTGCCAGGGAATATGGTTAGTGCAGTTAGTGTAGCTGGGTTTAAAAAAGGTATGGATAAGTTCTTGGTGGAGAAGTCCATTACCTGCTATTAATCAAGATGACTTAGAAAATAGCCACTGCTATTACTAGCATCAATAGCATGGGATAGACTTAGTTTTGGGTTCTTGCTAGGTACATATAGCCTGGATTGGCCACTGTTGTACACAGGATGCTGGGCTTGATGGACCCTTGGTCTGACCCAGTATAGCTTGTTCTTATGTTCACCTCTGTTTTCACTTGGAGCAGTCGGCAGAACTGTACAAAAAACCCCCAAAACTTGCTGATTGAGTAGTATAGGAATTTCTTCTGGTCATAGTACTTTGGCAGAAGGCTACTTGGATTGGACTAGGACCATGCCTTCCTTACATGCCTAAAGTATGGTCATAAAAGAGGTATGTCCTTTGTCTCCTGGTCTAGCAGGACTCGAGGGAAGAAAATTATCAGGTAAGCATAATTTAACTTTGTGTGGACTTAGTTCAATACAATGTACAATATTGTGCTTTAATTTACTTGTGTTTCCTGCTGCAGCACTGAGATTCAAACATAAGGCTAAAATAGCAAGTTCTCTCATCAGAGCATGTATGTACATTTTATTTAAATCTGCACTTAAATGTAATTGGCTTGTAACTAAAAACTTTAATGATTACTAGATCACCACTGTAATCTATTTTTTTTTAACATGCAAATTGAACTAAGATTAACCTGTCCTGATGTGCTTCTCTATATTTTTTAAGAACTGCAGGCACTCACCATGTTTTCTATAGAGACAAATGAGAGGAAAACTCCCAGTACATCTGCACCTGTAAGAATATGATGCCCATTGCAGTATGGCACATCAAAATGCTGCCTACTTATTCATCCAAAAACAGTCGAGGAGGATAGTGGAAAAAAAAATACAAGGCATTGTTGAAATAATGTAAAAATGTCACATTAGCTTATCAAAGTCCTTTTCAGAACAATTTTTGGGACCCCATTATTCCATCCCTGACAGCATCCTTTTAAAATAGAAAAAAAAACAACATATCTTATTCTCTTGTGTTTGGGCTGTATTTTAAGCTTGTAGGATTTGGAAAACCTAAATATAGAGAAATGATGGTGGCCAGAGAGAAACTGTGTACTGATGTTTAATACTTGCTGCTCTTTTTAGGCCCACAAAACACATGTAATAGATTTGTAGTTGCAGAAGCTTTTAATAGATAATGCTTACTAACATTTATGTAGAAGTGATAATACCATAATTTCAGCAAGTGCTGTATGCAACTAACTGAGGGAGAATATATACATGCATCACAATAAAACTATTTATTAAAAATAACATTAACTGTAAGAATTGGATCTCCCAAATTGAGTAGCTTTGCTCATACCAAGTACCTAATTTGCAGAACATGATTACATTTTAAAATATTAAATATTAAAAAGACAATAAAATATTCCTTCTGTGAACCTCATAGGCTACAAAATCGCCATCAATGATGAGATATTGGTCCTGAAACATCAAAAGATTTTTTCCTACTCCTTTCCTCTAGGAAAAGTCATTGATAAATCAAGTGCATTGTACCTGAAAAGTGTTGAGTATGTTAGGCTAGTTTCTGTTAGTCCCTTGCTAAAGCAAAGAGAAGCTGCTTTATTGTACATAAAGTGCAGTATAGTTTTTCATCTGTATTTTCTTTTGTTTGTAAATGATCTGAAATCAGTTTCCCTGGCATGCCTTCCCCTTCCCTGTGATCTGGTAATTTCTCCATATTAAAGATTACAGTGAAGTGGCCTGATGGATTGACCTGAAGTGTTAAAAATGTTTTTATTTATATGATGCTATTCAGTAAAGGTGGGGCTTGTTTAGAATATTTGACTATACTCTAAGAGAAGTCCTGGAACATGAATTCAAGGCTGACCCTCTATTACTGACTGACTTGGGGCAAGCCACTTTATCTTAGTGGGGCCTCAGTCAAAGACAGGATACTCATCTTAATCTGGCTTTCCCACTTCCCAAATTAAATTTTTTAGTTTGTATCTGCCTTTATTTTCAAGGATGATAAATCATTTCATGCCTATTTTGTTACTTTTAACATTCTTGACCAATATCAACGGCAGATCCCCCAAACAAATATGCAGTGCAGTGTACTAATCACTGGAGTCTGCCTGTAGAACACTGGTTTCTTCCTAAGTTGTGATAACTTTGATAGGGCAGCTGTAGTGATCTGAACTCCATCACTTACTGGTGCCACTCCATGGGTTTACCACAGCTGAGCCACAGGAATATGTAGCTCATAGTATTATTCCAGGACAAGCAGGATGATAGTCCTCACATATGGGTGACATCACTGGACAGAGCCCTATCACGGAAAATTTTCTGTCAAAGTTTCTAGAAACTTTTGACTGGCACACTGAGCCCACTGAGCATGCCCAGCATGCTATGATCCCTCGAGCCTCATGGGTCTCCCTTCAGTTTTCTTTTTTCCACTCAGCTATTAGCCTCACGGTGAAGGAGCCATATGTCCCTCGCCTAGGGACATATGGCTCCTTCACCGTGATAGTTTTCACACAACTTTTTTCCTGACAGGAAAAGTTTCAAAATTTTTCAAATTTCCCCCTTGATAGAGGTCTCCCTTTCACTACCGGTCGGTGAGTAAAAACTTTCCTCCGGTCGATATCGTTTTTCGCATTTTTCTCTTCACAAGGTCTTCGACGTCTGTCTGACCTTTGAAATGGCAATGGGTTTTAAAAAATGCCCGAATTGCCCTCGCACCATGTCTATCACCGACCCGCATGTCGAGTGTGTTTTGTGCCTAGGCGAGGGACATAATGTATCGACATGTCCACAGTGCGCCAAGATGACAGCCAAAGGCAGATGGGCCCGTCTGGAGAAGATGGAACATCTCTTCCATCTTCAATTACTTCCGTCGACATCGAATCAGTCGTCTCCGGCTGAAGCGGCGAAGAAATTAGTTCTTAAAACTAAACGTCGTCCGGATGACAGCGGTGACCGATCATCTCAGACTCCGTCTCGGTCATCCACAAAATCAACATCTGGGCTCGAGAAGCAGACCTCCGATCATAGAGAAAAACATCACCACCATCATCGACGGACTTAGACACCCGATGTTGGTTCAACTCCTAGAGTTCTCTCGATGCCCATCGAACCATCACCAAAAAGGTCTCGAGTGGAAGAGCCATCGATACCCTCGATGCCTCTCACTCCAAGGCGATCCCCACCGATATCGGTGCCGGGTACTGCGCCACCTCGGGGATCTGTGGAAGAGCCGGTTCCGCCTTCTCTGCCACCCCCTATAGCTGCTCTGACCTCACCAGCTATATGGGAGGAACTGGACAGTTTCATCTGCCAGGCAGTAAAAGATGCTCTGTGAGACCTGGGACCATTGACACAGATGCCGCCACGACACCATCACCGGCACCGATGCTTACACTGATGCCGACACCGGATCTTTCCCTGTTAGCACCGATACTCGATAGGCTCGACACCCTTATCGGTGCCTTTCCAAAGCAACCATCGCTATCGGGTACGAAAACTCCGGTTTCTGACCCCAGGGACGATGATGCCTCAAGGGATTCCTCGATGCCCGAACCAATCCCGGGACCTTCGGGTATTTCACAGCCGAGACTCCCGACTTCTCCATCTGTTCCCTTCCTTCCACCATCGATGCCGCCAATGAAACCATCAGTGCCTTAGATGCCTCTTTTTATTCCTCACCCCACTCCTCCACGGCAACCTTCTTCAGATACCTGGGAGGAAGAAAACACAGATTCTTCATCAGATCCATCCTCACTGGAAGAGAGAAGAAAATCACCACCAGAGGATCCCCTTTTTCAAATTTTGTGAAGGAAATGGTAGATACCATACCATTCCAGTTAGAAGCAGAATAGGACACCAGACAGAAAACCCTCGAGGTTTTGCAATTTGTAGATCCTCCTAAGGAAGTTCTGGCAGTCCCTGAGCATGAAGTACTTGTGGATCTTCAGCATAGGTTGTGGGAGCATCCTTGTTCTATACCACCAGTAAACAAGCGGACTGACGCCACTTACCTGGTTCAGCACATACCAGGCTTCCAGAAACCTCAGCTTCCACACCAGTCTGTAGTGGTGGAATCTGCCCAAAAGAAATCAAAGAGGATTCACCCTCACTTGTCGACACCTCCTGGGAAGGAGCAAAAATTTCTAGATACTCTTGGCTGGAAAATGTTTCAAGGCTCAATGCTGGTCTCAAGAATTGCGTCTCATCAGTTGTATATGATTCAATATCGGCACAATTTGTGGTAACAAATACAAGAATTGACTGAGTCACTCCCTCAACAATACCAAGATTCCCTTACTAACATCATTCATAAGAGTCTAGAGGCAGGGAAGCATGAGGTCCGTGCAGCTTATTACTGTTTTGAAACATCGTCCAGGATGGCTGCAACGGGAATTAGTGGAGTGGCTGCTGTCCTCTGGCAGGTTTTTCAAAAACCTGTTGCAGGGCATATTTGAGGGGGAGGTTGTGGCCTAGGTGCCCTCGGCAGTCTAAGTTGACCCCTCTGGGACGGTCTTGATACCCTACCAAGAGGTGCTGGAGGATAGTATCTTCGTGGTTTGTAACAGGGCTTTCTAGTGTCTTTTCTGACTGTTCGTCGTGCAGAAGATGGTATGTCTGTTGGAACAGCGGAGAGTTGTCGCAGAGTCAGAATGTTCTTTTAATTGTGCCACTGCAGCTTGTACTTTGTCTCCAAAGAGGTTTTCTCCTGTACAAGGCAGGTCTGCCAATTTGTCTTGAATTTCAGACCTGAGGTCAGAAGTCTTTAACCAGGCCCGCAGATGACTTATGCGCACAACTCAGTATGGGGCGGATTTTAAAAGGCGCGCGAATAGCCTACTTTTGTTTGCGCTCCAGGCGCAAACAAAAGTACGCTGGATTTTAGTAGATACGCGCGGAGCTGCGCGTATCTGCTAAAAACCTGGATCGGCGCGCGCAAGGCTATCGATTTTGTATAGCCGGCGCGCGCCGAGCCGCGCAGCCTACCCCCATTCCCTCCAAGGCCGCTCCGAAATCGGAGCGGCCTTGGAGGGAATCCTCTAACGCCCTCCCCTCACCTTCCCCTCCCTTCCTCTACCTAACCCACCCCCCCGGCCCTGTCTACACCCCCCCCTTACCTTTCTCCGGGGATTTAAGCCTCCCGGAGGGAGAAGTAAATCCCCGCGCGCGAGCGGGCCTCCTGCGCGCTGGGCCGCGACCTGGGGGCGGGTACGGAGGGCGTGGTCACGCCCCCGGACCGCCCCGGGCCATAGCCACGCCCCGTACCCGCCCCCAAAACGCTGCCGACACGCCCCCGAAACGCCGCGACGACCGGGCCCGCCCCCGACACGCCCCCGACACGCCCCCCTCGGAGAACCCCGGGACTTACGCGAGTCCCGGGGCTCTGCGCGTGCCGGGAGGCCTATGTAAAATAGGCTTCCCGGCGCGCAGGGCCCTGCTCGCGTAAATCCGCCCGGTTTTGGGCGGATTTACGCGAGCAGGGCTCTGAAAATCCGCCCCTATATGCGCATAACTTACAAAAAACATCGGCACACATGGCGCCGAAGGCATTGGCACACTCAACAGCACACAGATCGACGCACAGTGGACTACAAAAGTCCAAATAAATATATCATTCAATACCACATGGGGTAAAACGAAGACATCAGTCTCCAGATGCACCTCATTCCACCTCTTCAGACTCTAATACTACAGAGATGAAGTCAAAATGAATCAGATGATCACTGTCAGGAGATGGAAACCATACAGGATCATCGTCACACCATCACCATAGGCGATCACGTCACTCACATCAAAAAGCTGTGAAGACGAGAGATACATGGACAGTGAGCCCTTCCACTTCTAGGTCATCTCACCCACGAAGTGTAGATTCCTTATCTCGTAGACAATTAATACAAATCACTTCCTCTGCTGCATCTTCGTCCTCAGATAATTCTGTTAAGACCACAGAGGGCAAGATGAGGGACAATTATGATGTACCAGCTGCTTCCACTAAAATTCCTACAGTATCACCTAAAACAGGTGAACTACCAAAACAATCTGGTCTTACAGCAATGCCTCCTCAAACAAAAAAGGCATTTCTTAAATTATCCCAATCATTGGCAGGGTTTTATGAAACTCTTCAATCATCTTTTAAGATGTCTAACGAACTATCTGTGAGTTCTCCGGAGCACAATATACACACCTCTAGAGAACCGTTGATGGAGCCTCCGGCATCCCCAATGACGAAACGACCAATTCAATAGCAAGAAACCCTTATAGATTCTCTATCTCCACAAACGTCCCCATTGTCATCTACTGGATTCCCATCAGAACCACAGGAACCATATTCTCCTCCAGAGGACCTGACAAATCCAACATTTTTAGAAAAATTGGGCACAATACTACATCTGGAGGTCCAAAAGGAGACAGACCCTAGGTCAGAAACCTTTGGTCTCCTAAAGATTTCCGATGCTCTGGGAGAACCAACATCTCTCCCACCACATGAATTATTACATTCTGTCTTACAGAAGTCGTGGGAAACGCCTTATTCTCTATCAGCGGTTTCTAAGAAAACGGATATAACATTTTGTATGCGGAAAACATCGCCTTACTCTATACCGCAATTACCACATGCTTCAATTGTGATAGAGTTGGCAATGCAAAGATTCAAAAAAGCAAAATTGCATGTCTCGTATCCACCGGGCAAAGACAACCGGTGTTTAGATGACTTTGGCAGGAAGATGTATCACATCTCAATGTTGAATGCCCGCATTATGCACCATCAATTCTATATGGTACAATACCTATAGGAGTGCATACAAGCCACAAAAGGTATGCTTTCCTCGATGGCTGATCAGGTACCACCGCCTCTTCATGATATGGAGGAGTGTTCTCGACACCTTCTGCGATCGATGTATGAGGCATTTGAAACATCTTCTAGGGCGTCTGCGACAGCCATAGCAGCCCATAGGATGGCATGGTTACGCTCTAGTACGATATGAGAAGATTTACATGAGAAACTGACGAACCTCCCGTGTACAGGAGACAACCTGTTCGGAGAACGGTTTCAAGAAACAGTTGGAAAATTAAAGGAGGAAGCTCTAGCAGTCCAGTCCTTAACGTCACAATCCACTACTCGACCACGCGTCGTTATGTGGGATCTACACATAGACAATCCTATAGTCGTAGGCCTTACAGGTCTTATCAATCTTTTCATACGCAGACGTATCCATCTTACTAGCGTCCTCTGCTGTAACAAAACAACACGACTCAACGTAGGGGTAAACCACGTAACCAGAGACAGCAAACACAACAACCGGCTGCTGCAGTAAAATCAACACCGTCTTTTTAATAAACCAGCCACCACCACTACATCAAGCACCACCTGGCAGAATTCATTCTTGCCTGGCAGCCTGGGAGAGAAAATAACAACCGATCAATGGGTTTTAGAGAGAGTACGACATGGCTATCAACTCCAATTTACCACAAAACCTATACTACCTCAATTTTCCCCTCTAAAGAGTCAAAGCTTCCAACCACAACTGGGGGAGGAAATTGCTTTGCTTCGCAAACAGCAGGCCATTTGATGAATTTTCCCGAAAACCCAAAAAACAGGGCTCTATTCCCCATACTTCCTCATACCCAAAAAGTCGGGTGGACTTCGCCTCATATTAGATCTATGGGAACTGAACAAATTCCTGACCAAAGAGAAATTCAAGATGGTATTGTTGAAATCTATCTTACCTCTGATTCAACCCAACGACTGGATGTGTTCCATCGATCTGAAGGATGCGTACACACATATTCCAATCCATCCATCCTCTTGGTGTTACCTATGCTTTCGCTACGGCCATCAACACTACCAGTACAAGGTTCTTCCTTTTGGACTATCGGCTGCACCCAGGGTTTTTACCAAATGCATGGTTGTGATGGTGGCTCATCTCAGACAACAGGATATGACCATCTTTCCATATCTGGATGATTGGCTAATAATAGCCTCAACCCCACATATCTTACTCAGTCACCTCCGACGGGTGATACAGTGCTTATAGGAATTGGGATTAGTGATCAATTTTCAGAAATCACATCTCCAACCAACACAGCGACTACAGTTCATAGGAGCAGGCCTGGACACTGTTCTCAACCGGGCATATCTCCCAACAGAAAGAATAACACAACTATGTCAACTTCTCTACTCGCTGAACAACACTCAAAGGCTGTCGGCAAGATAAATTTTGGTAGTCCTCGGCCACATGGCGGCTATCTTCACAGTGCCCAACACCAGGCTACTCATGAGACGCCTGCAATGGGGACTAAAACGTCAGTGGAAACAACACTCACAACCGTTGACACAGAAGCTATCATTGACTTCCGAGATGAAACAGGACATAACATGGTGGCTCCTACACACCACCCTGTCCAAAGGAGCAGTATTCAGTCGTCCTCCTCACAACGCAGTCTTAACCACAGATGCGTCTCGCAAGGGATGGGGAGCATATCTCAAGATTTACGAAACCCAAGGGTTATGGACAATCTCCGAGCAGACCCTGCAGATAAATCTATTGGAGCTCAGAGCAATTTGAAATGTGCTACAAGTGTTTCAAGATCACTTAAAGGGCTGCAGAGGCATGATCTACACAGACAATCAAGTGGCAATGTTTTATAAGAACATAAGAAAATGCCATACTGGGTCAGACCAAGGATCCATCAAGCCCAGCATCCTGTTTCCAACAGTGGCCAATCCAGGCCATAAGAACCTGGCAATTACCCAAAAACTAAGTCAACAAGCAAAGAAGGTCCGGTTCATGGCCCCTTTGCAAGGAGACCCTGACAATCTTCAAACATGCTCACCAACATTGCATACATCTGCAAGCAACTTACCTACCAGGAGTAGCAAATACAAGAGAAGACAGGCTAAGTCGCATCTTTCATCCTCACGAATGGACACTCAATTCGGAGGTAGCCCAAGACATTTTCATGCAATGGGGGACACCTGCGATAGAACTCTTTGCAACCGAGATCAACGCTTAGATTTCCAAATTCTGCTCGATAAGACCAAGTCAGTTCAGGATCACCCAAGATGCCTTCCTCATTCTGTGGATGACAGGCTTCCTGTATGCCTTTCCTCCCATACCACTCATAACAAGGACACTTCAGAAGTGCATAGCAGACAAGGCTCAACTGATACTCATAGCTCCAGCCTGGCCAAGGCAACCGTGGTACAGTTTCCTTCTCTGACTATCCATCACGGACCCCATTCGATTACCGAATCACCCAGATCTTCTCTTCCAAGATCAAGGAACGCTTCTACACCCACTACACTTATCTCTTCATTTGACTGCATGGAGATTGAGAGGCTCCTTTTAACAGAACAGGGTGTTTCCACTTCAGCACAATCCATTTTGTTAGAATCCAGGAAACTCTCAACGAGGAAAAACTATAGCTATAACTGGAAACACTACTCTACCTGGTGCACTTCTAACGGTGTACCACCATTAGACTGTTCACCTGAGTTACTCATTGATTATCTACATACACTGTACACAGCTGGTCTGGCAACCTCATCCATTAGAGTTCATCTCACTGCCATAGCGGCATATCACAGACCACTTAACAATATTCCTATTTCCAATCAACCCTTACTATCTTGTTTCATTAAGGGGTTAACTCACCTTCGTCCTCCGATCTCCAAACCTCCAGTTCCGTGGAACCTCAACATAGTTCTTGAACAGCTTATGCTTTCCCCATGGACTCAGCACATATTAAATACCTCACATGGAAGGTGGTATTCCTTGTGGCAGTAACATCAGCACGACGAGTCAGTGAATTACAGGCCTTGGTCCATTATTCTCCATATTTACAATTTCATCACCAAAAGGTGGTTCTCCGAACTCACCCATCCTTCCTACCAAAAGTGGTGTCTCAATTCCATCTCAATCAGACCATAGAACTACCCATCTTTTTCCCTAAACCTCATGCAAATGACAGGGGAAAATTACTGCATACGCTAGACTGCAAAAGAGCTTTAGCATACCTCAAAGAAAGAACAAACTCTGACTCCTGTGTTTCTCAACTCTTTGTCTCTTTCGACCTGAAAGCACCTGGACTACCGGTGGCTAAACGCACCATCTCCAGCTGGATAGCACAGTGCATCAAGTTCTGCTACGACAAACAAAACCTAAAGCTACATTCTGTTCCCAAAGCTCACCAAGTTAGAGCAGTGGCGGCCTCCTTGGCACACCTTAAACATGTACAACCCATTGACATTTGTAAGGCAGCTACATGGTCATCGCTCCATACCTTCACATCGCACTACTGTTTTGATCAACAAACAGCCACTGATGCGAAGATAGGGCACTCAATCCTGCAATTTCTATCCTCTTGTACACGGTGAATGCCACACTGTTCATGATCACGTACAGACATATATACCATAAACAACATGATCGGGAGCTTGGGACTCCCATGATAGCCTGGCTAATTCAGCCCTGCTATTGATGGGAAAAAGCAAGTTTGCTTACCGTAAACGGTGTTTCCGTAGATAGCAGGATAAATTAGGGATGCTGACCCACCCTCCTCCCTGGCAGTCACCGTCTTTCCAAACTACAGCTTAATCACAGACCAAGGAGAATCTGTTACTTTCCTGCGCGGGAACACACGCGCAGCCGCAGAGAGCTAAAATCTAAATCTCTGCTTTGTAAAGCTCCGCCTCCCGGACCTGATTGACAGATCCCATGACAGCATGGCTAATTCATCCTGCTATCTACGGAAACACCGTTTACGGTAAGCAAATTTGCTTTTCTGTACACCCTCCAACTTAATATCATGGCGATATTAAGTCGAAGGTCCCAAAAGTTAAAAATAAAAAAAAATTAAGATCGGTCCTCAGGTCGTGGGTTGAAAACCGGACACTCAATTTTGCTGGCGTCCGGTTTCCGAACCTGTGGCTATCAGCGGGTTTTGAGAACAGACGCCGGCAAGATTGAGCGTTGGCTGTTAATCTTGCTGACAGCCGCCGCTCCTGTCAAAAAAAGAGGTGCTAGGGACGTGCTAGTGTCCCTAGCGCCTCTTTTTACTGTGGGCCCTAATTTGAATATTTTTTTTTACTGAATCAAGCGCATAGGAGAGTGGCCTGTGTGCGCGCCGGGAGAGCGGGCGCTTGCCCGCTCTCCCACGAATTTTACTGTATCTGCCTGTTAGTGAGTTACAAGCACTTGTAACATACTCACCCTATACCAGGTTTCTACATGACCGAGTGGTACTCCGTACTCACCCTAAATTCCTTCCCAGGGTGGTTACAGTTTTCCACTTGAATCAGTCTATAAATCTGCCCACATTCTTTCCAAAACCTCACTTTCACCAAGACGAAAGAGTCTTACACACCTTGGACTGTAAACACGCAGTAGCGTATTATCTAGACCGCACTAGAGTCCATAGGAAACCCACCCAGCACTTTGTTTCTTTTGACAAAAACAAACCGGGTATGGCAGTAGGCAGACACTTTCTAACTGGCTAGCAGACTGTAGACTTCTGCTATAAAAAAGCAGGCCTTTCTCTCCAGGGATGAGTAAAGGCGCACTCAGTTAGAGCAATGGCAACCTCAGCGCACTATCGTTCTGTACCGATTGCTGACATCTGCAAAGCTGCAACATGGAGCTCTCTTCATACATTTGCAGCCCATTACTGCTTGGACAAGGAAGGATGACAAGATTCAGCCTTTGGACAATCTGTCTTAAAGAACTTGTTTCCAGTATAATCCCAACTCCTTCCACATGCAGCCTACTGTGATTTTAGGCCTCCTCATTTTTCCAACAGTACATCAGTTGTTGTGCCCGTTGCACCAGTTGTACGGTGTTGGTCCAACACAAAGATGACTCAGCCTGTAGCTTGCTAATCACCTATATGTGAGGACTATTATCCTGCTTGTCCTGGGATGAGACAAAGTTGCTTACCTGTAATAGGTGTTATCCTAGGACAGCAGGATGTAGTCCTCATGAAACCCACCTGCCACCCCACGGAGTTTGGTACGAAACGTTTTATTATTTTATTTTTTGGCTAAAGCTTATTGCTACAAACGAGACTGAAGGGAGACCCCTGTGGCTCGAGGGATCATGGCATGCTGGGCATGCTTAGTGGGCTCAGTGTGCCAGTCAAACGTTTCTAGAAACTGTGACAGTTTTCCGTGATAGGGCTCCGTCCAGTGACGTCACCCATATGAGAGGGCTACTTCCTGCTGTTCTGGGATAACACCTATTACAGGTAAGCAATTTTGCTGTCTGCACCATTCTTCCCCCATTTTTGACTAGACTGGTTGTAGCCATTCTGATCAGATTTCTCTTGTTTACCATCCGCTCTCATAGTGACTAAGGCAATCCCTTCCCTGTTTATGTGGTGTATCCTGTTTCAATGCATTTCCTGTTTTGTTAAATCCTTTCTATTTATTGTAGTGGTCTTGAGATTGTATTTTAGCAGAGCACAAGCACTGTTCCACTAAATTATTTTTTTTCTGGTATAGTGAATGATTTCTGGGTAGTAGGAAGACTTAACTAGAGCTGGAACGAAAACAGGATTTACTGTGTGTCCAGAGATGTGTGTAAAACATGAGGGAAATCAGTGCTTTATGCTTATCCAGGAATGATTTATTGCATTTACAAAACAGGCTGAATTTTTGGAGAGGGGTGGGAGAAAATGGAGAGACCTTGAACTAAGCATTTGATTAGACAATGGCCAGTTCATTCAATAAGAGTTTTTAAACAGATTCACCCAAAATGATTTCTTCTTAATACTTTATTTCTGTGTAATATTTGTATACTTCTCTATGGGTCTGATGTAATAAATGGTTTTTCCCATTTTTGCATCTGTGGGGAAAATGTTTACTATATCTGGCCCTATATTCTCACAACTTGAAGAGCTCTGATATCCAGACCATATTCAACTGAGGTAATGTATCTTCTGTAAACTGTTAGCCCATTAAATAAGTGAATTGTCTCATTTTATTCATAAAAAATAAAATATATTTAATTGAAAAATAAATGCTGTGATTATTCATTCAATATCATGGGATGTGTGCTAAAATTCTACTTATTCATAAAGAAAAATATTTCTCTGAAATTATTAATCAGGTTTATAAAAAACCTGGATGATTGCTTAAGGTGGTGTAGTGGCTGCTCAGACTGCAGTAAGGCTCAAGAATAGTCATGGAGCTTGAAGAAGTTTCTAAGCAATTTGCAGCACATTTTGCAGACAGAAGAATGTTGCTGCAAAAAGGTGCCCAGAATCAGAAACAGCCTATTATAAAAGTTGAGAAAGGAAGTGGGGAGGAGTTTAATGGTGGTAGACTTTTGGAATTTTACCCAGTGAATGTGAAAAAAAAAATAGAAGGGATGCTTAAAAGTTCTAGAATTCCTTCATCATGTCTGTATGATGGTAACTTATTACTCTATCTCAGAAAGTGTGTGACCTAGGAAGTTATCTGGACACTAGATTATGATACCATAAGTAAAATCTTGTTCAGATCTCATTTATGAAAGTATCTTCTTGATTTTCCCAATTTTTGTATTGTATTTCAGGCATTCATTTTGCCTGGAATTGATTATTGTAATTCATTGTACCCTGGTTTGTCTCAAACCACTGTGTGTCCAATCCGAATAATTAAGAACTTGGCAGCATAATTACTAACAGGTACAAATATTTGTGAACATAGCTCATCAGTCCTTAAAATCATTATATTGGCTATGGCTGCTGGTGTATTATCATAATTATATACAATCTACTGCACAATGTTTCCTCTCCATTAATTGAGTACACTTATGCATTCATACCCTTTCTCGATTTTTACGTTCTTCTGAACAATGTCTGCTTGACATTCCCTCTCCAAAAATAGCACATCTATCAGTGACACAACAATGTTCTTTCTCTATATATGGGCTTGCCTTGCGGAATTCTTTACCCTGCAACATCCGTCTTACAAAAGATAAAAAGTAATTTAAAAAACTCCTGAAAACATCTTTATTCAATATGGTCTTTGCAGGTGTTGAATGAGGTTTTGATATTTCTTTGTACCATTCTCTTTCCTGTGATTTATCAAAATGATAAATGTTTTTAGCACAAGTGTCTTGCCATAGTTTGTTGGGTTTTTTTTAATGAAAATTATGTATGTTGTCTTGTATCCTAAATAAAATACTACTGGCCTGATGCTCTAGTACTCCATCTTGTTGGTAGTTTTACAATTCTTGCTGATATTTTCTTTAGTGAAGGTGAGATTCAGGATGTTTTAGTTTAGCCACATTTGAAAAAAGCTAATTTAAATGCAGAGGATCCTGATAACTTTGAGTAAGCTTTTGGAGAAGTTGGTTCTAATGCCATTCCAAGAGTTTTTAGAATATGATAACATGTTGGAAAAATAGCAGTTATGTTTTAGGGCTAGATACAGAAATGAAACAACTTTAGTGGCACTATCTTATGATCTGAGTGAGTTGAATAGCTGTAATGATAACTTATTGGTTCTGTTAGATCTGAGTTTAGCCTTTGACACAGTAGATAATTAGATATTGCTCATATGGCTGGCCTATTTGGATACAGAGGAATTGGTAATAAAATGATATCTTTTTACCTAACATGTCAAATGATGATTGGGGACGGAATGGTTACCCCTAGAGCTGATGCATGTATAGTGCTTCAGGATTCATGTTTTTCATCTGTGCTCTCTAACTTGTTCTTATATCTCCTTTGGAAGTTGTTTCAGATTTTTGAATTCAGTATATGCTGAATGAAGACAATATCCAGCTCTGTGTTCTGTTGGGTTCTGGAAAAACAGTTATTATAGAATCTTTCAAAGTTTTTGACTGCTATTGGGAGCTGGATGTCTTAAAAACATGCTGAAACTAAATTCTGGGAAAACCCAAAAGCTGTCCATATGGTTAAGCTGGGAATGAGCAGCTTTGGAGCATCCAGATGGTACTGCATTCCTAAACAAGAGGGAGATCAGGAATTTAGGCATGATAATTGATGAGCATTTGTCAGTGCAGGTTCAGATTTGTGAAGTCTTGGTTTGAGAAGCTGAGAGTAATCTGACAGCTGCGACTCTTCTTAGAAAAGATGAGCTGAATAAGGTTATACATGCCTTAATCAAACTAAGATAAGACTTTTGAAACATACTGTTAATAGGCGGGCCTACGAATCATGTCCATAGCTTACATTTAGAGTAATACTTGGTGGCCTGGATTTTTATGAGTTGTACATTTAGGGATAGAATGACTCCAGTTCTAAAATCCCTTCATTGACTGCCAGTTGAATTTCAAATCCACTTGGATTCTCTGCTTGGCATTCAAACATTTTAAAGGGCAAGGATCATTATACCTGCAAGAAAGAGTAAGTTGGTATAGCTTGGTTAGGAGTCTATGGTCTTCACAAGAAACTTTTCTGACTAGACTGTTCAAGAGGGATATTCATTTGGGATCGACCAGAAACTGGGATTTTAGATGTACAGTGCCATGGTTGTGGAATTTGTTACCGATAGAAGCGGGAGTAAGAATGGAGTATTTCATGTTTAGAAGACTTGTTGAAGCTGTGATATTTGAGCAGGCTTGCCATTGAGACTGGTGAGAAGTAGAGAAACAGTAGTTAATTGGGCTGCTGGTAGGAATTAGGTAAGAATATTGTGGCTTACTATGGATTTACACTCAGCAGTGGGCTTAGGAATGGTATTTGTGGAGGGCTAGGGTGAGTAGGAATGATTTGGGGTAACTGGAATTTAGTTAGGGAAGGGGGATTAGTGGAGGATTCTGTCCTGCCCTATTAGCGAAGGTTTAGGAGGATGATGGTGGATCTGATATGCAGAGATATAGTGAGTTGGGGTAGATCATTTTAATAGGCTCTGCCTATATTATGCCCATCTAGTTTTATGAAATTACTTTGTTGCATTATTAAGAATGGAATTGATGGTTGTAGTATATGTTAAACGTCTTTGATTCTTGTCTTTCTGTTAAGTATTGTCTAGTAGTTTTTACTTTTGGTTATATCTTATTGTGTGAGGTTTTGTGAATTTATTTGCATTATTACAATTTTATAAACCATTACTTGCCTTCCATGCCAGGTGCATTAGGCAAGAGAAAAATTGAAATAATAAATATCCAAATCTTTTACAAGTTGTGTCAATGAGAACGCTTCTTTCAAATTCATTAACTGATCTGCCATGTGATTAGAGATTTGTACATACAGTTTATTACTGCATAATAGAAAATGTTATAGTGAATCGATAAGAATATTGGAGCATTTTCTTGGTTCTTCGGAGAATGTGTCTGTTCTTGGGTCTCTGGACCGGATGGTATGCATCCTAGGGTTCTGAAGGAACTAAAAAATGAAATTTCAGATCTAATAGTTAAAATTTGTAACATATCATTAAAATCATCCATTGTACCAGAAGACTGGAGGGTGGCCAATGTAACACCAATATTTAAAATGTGCTTCAGGGGCGATGCGGGAAACTATAGACCAGTGAGCCTGATTTCAGTGCTGGGAAAAATAGTGGAAACTATTCTAAAGATCAAAATCACAGAGCATATAGAAAGACATGGTTTAATTGGATGCAGTCAACATGGATTTACCCAAGAGAAATCTTGCCTCACAAATCTGCTTCATTTTTTTGAAGGGGTTAATAAACATGTGGATAAAGGTGAACTGGTAGATATAGTGTATTTGGATTTTCAGAAGGCGTTTCACAAAGTCCCTCATGAGAGGCTTCTAAGAAAAGGCTTCTAAAAAGTCATGGGATAGGAGGTGATGTCCTTTCATGGATTACAAACTGGTTAAAAGACAGGAAACAGAGAGTAGGATTAAATGGTCAATTTTCTCAGTGGATAAGGCTAAACAGTGGAGTGCCTCAGGGATCTCTGCTTGGACCAGTGCTTTTCAATATATTTAGAAATGATCTGGAAAGGAAAATGACGAGAGAGGTTATCAAATTTGCAGATACAAAATTATTCAAGCAGATTGTGATACATTGTAGGAGGACCTTGTGAGACTAGAAGATTGGGCATCCAAATGGCAGATAAAATTTAATTTGGACAAGTGCAAGGTGTTGCATATAGGGAAAAATAACCCATGCTGTAGTTACACAATGTTAGGTTCCATATTAGGAGCTACCACCCAGGAAAAAGATCTAGGCATCATAGTGGATAATACTTTGAAATCATCAGCTCAGTGTGCTGCAGCAGTCAAAAAAGCAAACGGAATGTTAAGAATTATTAGAAAGGGAATGGTTAACAAAACAGAAAATGTCATAATGCCTCTGTATTGCTCCATGGGGAGACCGCATCTTGAATACTGTGTACAGTTCTGGTCCCTGCATCTCAAAAAATATATAGTTGCGATGGAGAAGGTACAGAGAAGGGTGACCAAAATGATAAAGGGGATGGAACAGCTCCCCTATGAGGAAAGGCTGAAGAGGTTAGGGCTGTTCAGCTTGGAGAAGAGACGGCTGAGGGGGATATGATAGAGGTCTTTAAAATAATGAGAGGGCTTGAATGAGTAGATGTGAAACAGTTATTTACACTTTCGGATAATAGAAGGACTAGCAAGTAGCACATTTAAGACTAATTGGAGAAAATTCTTTTTCACTCAATGCACAATTATGCTCTGGAATTTGTTGCCAGAGGATGTTGTTAGTGCAGTTAGTGTAGCTGGGTTTAAAAAAGGTTTGGATAAGTTCTTGGAGCAGACATCCATTAACTGCTATTAATCAAGTTGACTTAGGGAATGGCCTCTGCTTCTTCAAACTTCAGGTGTTAAAGAGACTATTGCAATTCAATTCTACTGGGTCTTCCCGCCGCTTCCACCAAATCGCTTCAAATGCTGCAAAACTCGGCCACCAGAATCTTATCAAACGCCAACAGAAGAGACCACATCGCACCTATCCTAAAAAATCTGCACTGGCTCCCTGTAAGCTTCAGAATCTTACACAAATGTCTCACCATCATTCACAGATCCGTTTACAATCAAACCCTAAGAGAATCATGATCCCCTTGTCCTCTTTGAGCTTCAACAAATTTTATGCTACTAATATCTTACAGAAGACTTTTGCCCCAATGTTGGGCAAAAGCATCCAAAGCTAGTTCGCTACACGCCCTCTGTCTGAAACAGAAAAATGGGATCTTTCTGTTCCTTGGGGACATGAAAGGATCCACCACTAAACTTCCCCAGTGGCAGAAGATCTGGTTTGCTACCCACTAGTCCAGGGACCACTCCTGTGGTTTCAAGGATCAACTCAGTCTGTCCGCTAGCACGTTCTCCACACCAGCCAGGTAAGTGGCTCTGGGAACCATTCCATGGGATTGCTGAGCCCCACAACTGGACAACCTCCTAACACAGAAGGTACAAGCCCGTACCTCCCTTCTTGTTGATATAATACAACACCACTTGCTTTTCAATGCATGTCAAATAGCACGTAGGGGGCTGGTTCAGTTTATTCTTCTGTTGGCATAATAACTTTTGTGAATGTTCACAGATAAGTCTTGGGGAATGGTGCAAACTGGGCCTGGCATCTACCTGTTGAAAATGACCAATAAGAGTGAGATTATTTTCAGTAAGGTCAAGATTGAAAAGTGGAAAAAAAAAATCCATATATAATTCTATTTGTTAACAATGACAAAGAGGATATTATCAAGTAATTTCTTTTTGCTGTATGGTCAAACACCACTGTGCTTATCTGGCAAGATTTTAGTGCCACAAGCAATTAACTTACGATATTGGAAGTAATTTTCAAAGGAGTTACATGGGTAAAAATAGTGCGTATCATATGAATTTTCAAAAGCCCATTTATGTGTGTAAATCCTTTTGAAAATTAGCCCTGCTCTGCAAAAGTATTGTTCAGTGAAATTGATAATTTTAAGTAGCAGAGTTAGATGTTTTCAGTTTATGGCCCAAAGTATTTTCATAACTTGTTCTTGTCCCTTCCATATGTTCACCTCATTCATCTTGTCCCTAAACAAAGATGAAAAGAAGTGGAAAACATGCTTATTAAAATGCTTTTACTGTGCTGTACTGCCTGCTTAATCTGAGTTACTCATGTGGAAGTTTTTATTCTGAAGAATGTGTCTTGAAAGAAAGACTGAATCATTTGATTATCATTAAAGAAACTCATTAATGGTCAGGAATTTTTTTTTTTTTTTTTGCTTATTTGTTGAATATTTGGAACTTTATTAGTTCCATCGTCTTTATTTTCTGAGGGGGAAAAGCCAGAAAATTTGGGGAACCTTCCCTCAGCCCTGCCCAGTTTTGCCATTAGCTGCTGTGTGATTTTCACCTGGCAACAGAAAAATATAATTTCAGGACAGAGGTCAAATAATGAAATCAAATTGCCTCCTAGGATCTGGCAGCTTCTATTTAAAAATAAATGCCTCATTTTAAACCATAAGTTTATGCTGAAAACATAAACAGCTGCATTCCCAGGGCTTCCTTTCTGAACCTTTGCTCTAATAGTTGCCAATTAAATTTTTATGGAGCAGCCAAAGCTTACAACAGCAAATGCTTTGCTTTTTCATTGGTGGGTGCTAATCATAGTATGCGTGTATCTCATTTTAATCTGTTTTGTTTCGTTTGTTCAGACTTACAGGTCAGGAAAAAGTAAGAGGCCACAGATCTCGTGAAAAAGGGCTAGATAAACCTATAAAGCCTGATTTATGAAGTGTTTGTTTTTCATTTTCTGCTTGCGGGGGAAAAAAAATCTGTTGGAAAGTCAGGACCGCAGAGCCCTGTTTTCTAGAAGCCTGTCCTACAGACACAAAGTAGAAAAAAAATCTTTTAAAACATAAGCCCTTGATATTTTTAGTGGTACAGATATTTTATGGAGGTAACGTGGATGATAATGAGGCAGTATCTCTTTATCTTTTAAAAACTAAGACTCTTTTTTTTGGCTTACAGAATTTTAACTCCTTATAAGTTTTATTCCCTTCTCAACCCAGGAAGGCACTGGGGAACTTTGTTGGCGAATTGTTGTCTGTAATTGGTGCCTCACTTTGGTATTTACTTCCTGAGGAATTAAGACTTATGCACAATTTTAAAGCTTTTAGGAACAAGTTAAGTGTTCTGTTTTGTGAAGCTTTTTCTATTTAAGATATGGCATTTTATAGTTGTGTTAGACTGATTTTATGTATTTTACTTGTATTGTTATTGTTTATATTGTTTTAATTTGTTGTGCTTCGCCTAGCATGATTGTATCATTATAGGCAAAACATAAATATTTTTAACTAAATAAATGATCCATCAGAGCCATTTCCTACTCTTTGATTATGTAGTAACATAGCAATGATGGCAGAAAAAGACCAATCAGTCTGTCCAGCAAGTTACTTGTTGTAGTACTAACAACTGCCACTCTGTGTAGATTACCCCCCATATTTCTGTTAAGCATAGTATCTGCTGCTGCATGCCAGTTACCCCTAAGCCTTATGTTAAGGGTAGTAATATGTACAATCAAAACCAAGCAACTGTCAAACCCATAACAAAATTTACTGCTAGCAACATTTTTACGGGGTGAACAGGCTTCTTGATAATTCAGGCAATGCTATTCGAATATGCTTTGGTTTTGGACTTGGCCATAGAAGCATTCCTGTGAGATTTCCCTAATATCTGAGTATCAGTACCCAAGATCATAAAAGTCGGGGCCCAGCATTGGCTCTCATCTGAATCCAGTTCCACTTTTTTCCCTGCCATTGAAGCAGAGAGCAATGTAGTTGTGTCAAAAAGCATCAGAGCTAATTGGTTAAGGGTTGTAATACCCATGCCTCCTGTTAAGGGTTGTAACTGCTGCTCTATGCAGTTACCCCCATGCAACTTTTTCTTCATTTCAAACCTTTAGCCTTTAACGATCCTCTCTGTATATCCCATGCCCTTTTGAATTTGTTTACTGTTTTTTGTCCTCACCACCTCTCCCAGAAGGTCATTCCAGACCTCAACCACCCTCTCCATGAAGAAATATTTCCTGATATTGGCTCTGAGTAAACCCCCCCCCCCCTCCCAGTTCTATAGTGCTTTTCTAATAGAAAAAGTTTGAAGTTCGTGCATCATCAAAACCTTTTGGGTATCTGAAGGTCTGCATCAGACAAAGTGGATTCTGTCCTTGAAAGCTTGTGCCTCAAATTGGTTAGTCTGTTAGATGCTACCCACATCTTGTCATTTTTTCTACTTTTCCTGGCATGTCTATGGTATTCCAGATCTTAATATCATGTACAAATAGACATAATTTTACCTTTTATCCCTTCCGCAATGTCGCTCACAAAGATGTTGAATGGAACTGGTCCCAAAACTGGCATTCTCTTCAGAGTGGGGTCAATTTACCATTACACGCTATCTTCTATCAGTCAACCACTTTGCAATCCACGCTACCATCTCGGCGCCCTTTCCCAAGATTCTCAATTTATTCATGAGCCTCCTATGTGAGACTATATCAAAAGTTTTGTTGAAATCCAATTAAATCACATCAAGTGCTCTTACTTGATTCAATTCTCTAGTTTCCTAATCAAAATCAATAATTTGTCTGACAGGATTTCCCTGATGAATCCATGCTGCCTAGGGTACAGGAACCCACCAGATTGTAGTTGGTTCACTAATCTTTCCTTCAGCAGAGTCTCCATTAATTTTCCCACCATGAGGTGAGGCTAACTGGCCAGTGGTTTCCAACCTCCTCTCAGTTACCACGCTTGTGAAATGGGACCACAGCTCTTCTCAAGTCAAATGGCATCACTCCTATCTCCAGGGATCTATTGAACAGGTCTTTCAGCGGACCCACCATCACATCTCTGAGTCCCTTATTATCCTGGGATGTACCTCATCCAGCCCCATGGCCTTGTCCATTTCCAGTTTTCCTAGCTCTTCCCATTCATTCTCTTATGTAAACAGTTGTCTACCCCACTCCCATCTATAGTCTTGTCAACCAGCAATGGTCCTTCTCCAGAGTCGTTTTTAGTGAACACTGAACTGAAGTATTTGCTTAATATTTCTGCAGTTTCTTTGTATTTCTCTATATATTGCTCCTTGTCACTTTTCAGTTTCACTTTTCAATGTCACCTCACTTTACCTCTTTGGTAATCTTTTCTTCCGCTTGACATTTTGCTTTCCTGATTTCTTTTTTCGCCTGCCTCAATTTCACCAGGCATTTTTTCCTGTGTTCCTGTTTTTGGGATCCTTTATATTTCTTGAATGCTGTTCTTTTTGCCCTTATTTTTTCAGCCACCTCCTTTGACAACCAGATCAGTTTCTTTTTCCTGTTACTTTTGTTTAGTTTTCTAACATATAGATTTGTTGCCTTTGTAGTAGCTCCTTCTAATTTGGTTCACTGTTGTTCCACCTCATCCATTTTCTCCCAGTCTTCTCGTTCTTCCTCCAGGTATGCTTCATTTTGACAAAGTACGTATTTTTGAAATTCAAAATGCAGGTCTTTGTGTGACTTCTCTATATTCTATTCGCAATATCAAACCTTAACCATCTGAATATCACTGGTGCTGAGATGGGCACCTACCTGGGTATTAGAGAGATTATCCCCATTTCTGAGCAATAGATTGAATATCACACCCTCCCTCATGGGTTCCATTACAATTTGTTTGAGCAGAGCCTCTTGAAAGGGCATCTACTATCTCTCTACTTGTAGATTCTGCAGAAGGGATACTCTAGTCCACATCATTCAGATTAAAATTTCCAACAAGCAACGTTTCTCCCTTCTTTCCCACCTTACCTGATTTCTAACCAGTTCTTTTGTTTGAGTCAGAGGCCTGTAGACGAAACCAGTAAAAATGGAAGCAGCATTATCTTTTCTTTTTTTTTTTTTTTTTAGGACGTCCCATAATGCTTCTTCCCTATCCCATATCCCTTGCAATTCATTTGTTTGGATATTGTGTTGTATATAAAGAGCTAATCCTACCCCTTTTCTCACAGGACAAGCAGGATGGTAGTCCTCACATATGGGTGACATCATCAGGATGGAGCCTAATCACGGAACACTTTTGTCAAAGTTTCTAGAACTTTGACTGGCACCTACTGGGCATGCCCAGCAATGCACTGCCCCTGCATCCAACAGGGTACCCCTTCAGTCTTCTTTTTTCCGCGCAGCAGTAGCCATGCGGGTTAAAGAGCTCTCTTGAGATTCCTGACAGGAATTTTCCTCTCGGAACTTATTTAAAAAAAATTCTACCCCATAGGGGTCCCCCTGTCGATAGAAAGGTAAGGTTTTAACCTTGTTGCGGTCGATTCCCGTCGAGTTATCCTTTTGGGGCCTACCGGCCATCGACCGTACCGCGGCTAAATTTTTGACTGAGTCATGGCGTCTGGTTTTCGTCTGTGCCTTGACTGTATATATTTATTTATTTATTTATTTATTTAATATCTTTTAATATACCGATACTCAAGATAAAATCTTATCGTACCGGTTTACATCAAACATGGGAAAACCAACGATATAGGATCAGAAAGTTACATGAAACAGAGTAATGAATTCAGGACAACTATGAGAGGAAGAAATAGCATAACATAGCGCAACTATAGAGTATATAGTAAGCAGAGTTAAATAATAACTAGGCGAACGATTTCTTAGGTGACCAACAAACAAACAAACAATTTTTTTTTTTTAAATCTCTTCGTAGGTGATCATATAACCAATAGTTATTTTTATGGGGGGGTAGAACTGAATGTGCAGGGCGATGGATTGATGGAGAGGGGATGAGGTTAAGCGGAGGGGGGTGGGGGGGTGGGAGGTACTGGAGGGGGGGAAACGACCCAAGGGTGAGAGGGAGGGAAAAGTGGGATGAGAATCTGGCAGGAAGGTTAGCATTATTACTGGATGGGAGCATATTACTGGTTGAAGGCAAGAGGGGAATCTTGGCTAGGGATTGTAGGGGGAACAGAGTAGTTTCGTTGGATATAGGTACAAGCTATGAAAGAATATTTATGTACAATTGAAATTTGTGGGTTTGTGGAATGGTCAGTCAGGGAAGGCTTGTTTGAAAAGCCAAGTTTTCAGTTTCTTTCTGAAGGAGATAGGGCATTGTTCCTGGCGAAGCTCTGGAGGTAAAGAGTTCCATATAGAGGGTCCGGCAGTGGACAAGGCACGTTTCCAAATGGAGGGGTGAAGTGAGGCTTTAGTAGGGGTTGCGTGAAGAGATACTTTGTAAGCCGTTCTGATTGGTCTTGTAGATGTGTGAAGGTTGAGTGGAATTATGAGTTGTAGAGTGGGTTGAATGAAGATGGTTTTGTGGATAATGGTCAGAGCCTTAAACAATATTCTAAAGTTGATGGGGAGCCAGTGTAAATTTTTGAGTATAGGTGTGATATTGTCTCTTCTCCTTGAAATGGTTAGGATCCTAGCTGCCACATTTTGGAGCATCTGTAAAGGTTTTGTTGTGGATGCCGGAAGGCCTAGGAGTAATGCATTGCAATAATCAATTTTTGAAAACAGAATGGCCTGAAGGACTGATCGGTAATCATGAAGATGTAGTAGGGGTCTGAGATGTTTTAAAACATGTAACTTGTGGAAGCCTTCTTTGGTGGTGGTGTTTATGAACTTTTTGAAGTTCATGCGGGTGTCTAGAGTTGCTCCAAGGTCTCTCACATGGTTTACTGATGGTATGATGGTATTGCTGACGAGAGGGTTGGAGTCATTTGGAGTAATGACGAGGATCTCTGTTTTTGAAGTATTGAGGACAAGGTTGAGGCTGGAGAGGAGAAGATTGATGGATTGAAGGCAGTTATTCCAGAAATTTAAGGTTTTGGAGATCGGCCTTGTGATGGGGATCAAGATCTGTATGTTGTCGGCGTAAATGAAGAGTATCAGGTTGAGACTTTGTAGGAGCTGGCATAGTGGTAGCAGATAAATATTAAACAGTGTAGGGGAGAGAGATGAACGCTGGGGTACTCCGTGCGTGGAAGATACGAGGTGGGATTCATTATTATTTATTCTAACCTTGTAGATCCTATTATTGAGGAAGGATTTAAACCAGTTGAGGGCGGTGCCAGCGATGCCGATGTCAGAAAGTCGGTTGATGAGGATTGAGTGGTTCACACTGTCGAATGCTGCTGAATTGTCAAGTAGAGCCAGTAGAAAGGATTGGCCTTTGTCAAGACCCATTAAGATGTTATCCGTTAGGGAGATTAGGAGGGATTCAGTGTTTAGGCGTTTTCGGAATCCGAACTGGGAAGGGTAGAGAATGTTGTGGAGGTCTAGGTAATCGGAGAGTTGATTGTTGACTAATTTTTCCATTAGTTTGGCGATGAATGGTAAATTGGCGATCGGACGAAAGTTTGCGGGGTTTGATGGATCCAGGTTAGATTTCTTTAATAGAGGTTTTAAAGAAGCGAGTTTCAGGGAGTCAGGAACCTTACCCTGGGATAGTGAGCAATTGATTATATCAGCCAGATGCTTGGCAATGGTGTTTGGGATGGTAAGTAAGAGTTTAGTCGGTAGGTGGTCTGATGGATGGGACGAGGGTTTAATTTTCTTGAATAAGGATTCGATTTCAAGGGAGGAAGTTAGGTCAAAAGATTCAAGTAGGGGTTTATTGATAGATGGGGGTGGGTTGTATACGTGAGGAGGTTGGTTGATTGATGTGGTCAGCGGTGACAATAAGTTGTTAATTTTCTTCTGGAAGAATAAAGCCAATTCTGTGGATTTATTTTGGGCTTCATCTTCTGGGATGGTTGGAGGAATGGGTTTTGTGAGAACAGAGACGTAGGAAAATAGTGCCTTTGGGTCAAAAATAAAGCTATGTATTTTTTTAGCATAAAAATCTTTCTTGGTGCATAATATTGTGGTCCTGTAGAGGTTCATGGATGCTTTGTAGGTAGCCTGAATGGCGGGTGTGGGGTCCTTGCGCCAATGATGTTCCTTGCGTTGCAAGTCTTGTTTGAGCTTCTTAAGTTCAGTTGAGAACCAGGGTTTTTTGTTGAGTTGGGCTGGGTTGATTAACTTAGATGTCATGAGACATATTTTGTTTGCTACGGTGTTCGTGATGTTGAGCCATGAGGTCATGGCTGAGTCAGCATTGGAGAGGTCCAGGTTCTGTAGTTCAGTGGAGAGATGTGAGCTAAGGTCGACCATGGAGCATGGTTTTCTGAAGTGGATTGTTGTTTTGGGGGTGAGGGGAGTTCATTTTTTTCTTATAGACAGTTCTGTGAAGAGCATCGAGTGGTCTGACCAGGGGATGGGCGTACAAGAGGGAGGGGCAGTGGGCAAGATGGAGTCATTTATGAATATGAGGTCCAAGGTGTGACCAGCTTTGTGGGTGGGTTTATTTATGATTTGTTTGAAACCCATGGCTTTGAGGGAGGCTAGGAGGGCTTCGCAATTAGGTGTCGGTGTGGGGGAGTCAACATGGATGTTGAAATCTCCTAAAATGATAGCCGGGTAGTCCGTGTTAATGTGTTTGGCTATTATTTCAATGAGAGGAGAGGGGTCCGATTCTAGAAGCCCTGGGGGGGCGTAGATTAAGCAAATTTGTAGTTGGATAGATTTGAATAGGCCAATTTCTAATTTTGTAGCCGATTTCAAGGTTTGGGGAGATAATCTTAGTTCTTTTTTTGCTGCTAGCAGTAATCCGCCCCCTCTTTTTTTTAAGTCTGGGTAATGAGAAGATATCATAGAGTTGTAGCGGCAGTTGGTTTGTTAGAGCAATATCTGTGTTTTGCAGCCAAGTTTCGGTGATGGCACAAATATCAGGCTGTGAATCCAACAGGTAATCGTTGAGAATGTGGGTCTTTTTTGTGAGTGATTGTGCGTTAAGAAGCGTTAGCGTGATTAAGGAGAGACCCAGGAATTGAGTTAGAGGAGAGGTCATGATGGGAATAAAAGATCTTTTTGGGCGCTGATAAGTAGGAGAAGGTAGCTTACCTCTGTTAAGGTAGTGGTGTGTGACAATAGGTATAGGGAACGTTTGTATCATGTTGTGATTAGTTTTAATGGAGGCTATCCAGGAACGGAAGCGGGAGAGGGTTGCAGGGGAAGTGGATATGTAGGCTCCCCTGAAGGGTAGTAAAGTGCTGGGAAGAGGCTAATTGCACTTAATGGCTGCACTTAATGGCTGCGCAAAGGAGCTTATCTAGGCAGGTGCCTGATTGGCGCTCCTATTGTTAAATACTGTTCTGGTCCTGCATCGCCGACTGGAGCGTGTCGGTGGGATTGGTCAAGGTTTGTGGCAATGTGGGGATTAGAGAAGCGGTAAACGCCGCTTTCCGTGGTGGTGCTCCTCCAGGTGAGGCGGGTAGAAGACGGGGTCACTGCACCCTCTTTTGTGAACTGGACGAGCGTAGAAGAATGTAGGAAGTTGTTTAATAAGTGCAGGGCGGCGCTGGATGTATGCTGGATGACTGCTGGAGGAGGCTGGATAAAAGCTGGAAGAATGCTGGATGAATGCTTGCAGAGGCTGGATGGATGTTGGCAGAGACAGTGGGAGATTGGAAGAGTGCAGGATGATTATGTATATCTGGAATAATAGTGTTAGGGAGAGGTAGAAAGCAGCGTGTGGGGGACACTGTCCTGAGGCCCACACTAAGGGGCAAGCCCCTTAGGTCGCGCGACGCCGCCTGGGACACTGCGGGAATTTAAAGGGCCACTAGACGACTTCTCATTGGCCGGCTGAATTGGAGGGGGGCGCGGTTTCACTCACCATGTGGTGCCCTTTTCCGGTAGTGTCCTTGTTTCTCCTTTGGAGGTAGTTTAAGTTGGTTCCGATTTTTTTTTTGTTTTTTTTTGTTTTTTTGTTTTTTTGGCCTGCCCTCTCTGCGCGGCTCACACCTGGAGTGTGAATCTGCCGCTGCTCCCCTCAGAGAGTTGAGCTCCTGGCACTCGCTGCGGTACCTGGGCTCCCGGGCATTGCTCCGGCTCCACTCCGCTTTTCTTTAATGGTGGCCACGGGCCTCCAGAGCAAAACTGTACTCGAACAATGTCCATCACTGACCTCCACGGGGTCTGTGTTGTGTGTTTGGGGTCTGACCACGATGTCCTAACTTGTACCAAATGTGCCCAAATGACACCGAAGGGCCGTAAGGCTCGTTTAGGGAAAATAGAGTTTCTCTTTCAGTCAAAAACCCCGACTCCATCGATAGCTTTGACTTCGTCCGAGCCGGTGCCATCGACCTCTCGCCAGCACCGTGACACCGCTGCTGCCCGACCGGTGTCGACGATTCCAAAGGTGTCCATTCCCTCCTTGCCTCCTCAAGAAAAGGACCGAGGAGATCATCGTGAAAGACGTCGACACCGTCATCGCAAGGCTCAGCCCGCCGATCTAGGCAAGTCCTCAGCATCAATGTCGACAGAGCCACCAACAAAGAAGCCCGTCCAGAAAAGGCCCCATCCTCTTCTGTGACCGGGTCACCAAGGCGTTCCCCACCTTCAGTGGTGCCGGGATCCGCCATTCTACCTTCACCGGTGGACCCTCTGGCTACGCCAGTGCTGCCTCCTACTCTGGAGCCGGGGTTCTATGCCCTATGTTTCCGCGAGGAATTGGATTGGATGATCGAAGAGGCCATCGGTAAAGCACTTCAGGGCTTCTAACCTCCATCGACACCGGTACCGGTTCCCGAGCCGGTCACAGATCCGATTCCCGTAGCACTCGCACCGCTACTGGGTAGACTGGATGCGTTGATCGGTGCTCTTCCACCGATAGAACGGAGAGCACCGGTGGGTCCCGGTGCCTTCCACACTGATTCCATTATCGGATGATGAGGAAACACCATTCCACCGTCTGGTATTTTACCACTTACTCATCCATCGATGTCACCGGCCCGTTCGGTGCCTCCATTGATGCCATCGGTGCCTCCATTGATGCCGTCAGTTCCACCTCTGATGCCACCGATGCTTAGGCTTGGTCCTTCAGGATTGGCACCATTTCTCCCTGCTGGAGACCCACTAGGTGCTGGAGATCAGCCCTATGATCCTTGGACCGATGATTCATCCCAAGTTACAGATGATCTGCCATCAGAGCCCTCTCCCCCAGATGAAAGGTGACGTTCTCCACCAAAAGATCTGTCTCTTATTAATTTTATCAAGGAAATGTCTGAAACCATTCTTTTTCAACTTCAGACAGAAGAGGACTCTAGGCACAAGATGCTGGAAGTACTCCAGTTTCTAGATGCTCCTAAGGAAATCATGTCTATACCTATTCATGAAATCCTGCTTGATCTCCTGAAGAGAAACTGGGAACACCCATGTTCGGTTCCACCTGTCAACTGCAAGACAGATGCCACCTATCTTGTGCAGTCAGCTCCTGGGTTCCAAAAGTCACAATTGGATCATCACTCTGTTGTTGTTGAATCAGCCCAGAAGAAGGCACGACGTTCAAAACCTCATTTCTCCATACCTCCAGGGAAGGAACAAAATCCCTGGATGCTTTTGGCAGGCGTGTCTTCCATGGCTCAATGCTCATATCTCGCATTGCCTCTTACCAGTTATACATGACCCAGTATAACAGAGACCTTTCTAAGAGGATCCAGGATTTCTCTGATTCTTTACCAGAGCAACTGCAGGCTCAGCTTCATACTCTGGCTCAAAAAGGTCTGGATCCTGGAAAGCACGAGGTCCGCGCTGCTTATGTTATCTTTGACCCTGCCTCTAGAGTGTTTGCAGTGGGGATTAGTGCAAGAAGATGGGCCTGGCTCAAATCCTCAGACTTAAGATCAGAAGTCCAAGACAGGTTAGCAGATCTACCCTACGTGGGTGATAATCTCTTCGGAGAAAAGATCCGAGAGACCGTGGCACAGTTGAAGGACCACCATGAAACGCTGTGCCAGCTTTCTTCTGTGCCATCTGAATTTCCTTCCGCTCCTAAGAGCACTTTCAGGCGTGACTCTAAGCGGCCAGCCTACAAGCCAAGGAAATTTTATCCTCCGGCTTCTAGAGGATGCCCTTCCAGACCTTTCCAAAAAGGTCAATCCAGGCAGACTCGGCCTCAGAAGTCTCAGCCAGCTTCTTAGCCTGGACCAGCGTCGGGTTTTTTTCTCCTTCCTAGAGAGTGTAAGCCAACCTCCTCTTCCATCCATACTGGTCAGCAGTCGGCTCTGCCACTTCTACAGCATTTGGCATACAGTCACCACAGACCAGTGGGTACATGCAGTGGTCACTCAGGGTTACCACCTAAATTTCCTGACTGTTCCAGTGGACTCTCCACCTTGGCTGACGTGGGGGACGTCCGACCACTCTCCCTTGCTTGAACAGGAGGTCTCATCCCTCCTCAAATACTAAGCAATAGAACCAGTGCCCGTCTCCCAGCAGGGGCAAGGTTTTTATTCCCGGTATTTTCTAATACCAAAAAAGTCAGGTGGCGCACGCCCGATACGGGACCTCCACGCCCTAAACACATTTTTGCAGAGAGAAAAATTCAAAATGGTAACCTTGGGCTCTCTTCTTCCTCTTCTACAAAGAGGAGATTGGCTATGCTTTCTAGATCTCCAAGACGCTTACACATACATCTCAATTACTCCATCTCATCACAAGTATCTGCGATTCCTGGTCGGCCCTCGTCACTTCCAGTACCGTGTACTACCATTTGGCCTAGCGTCCGCTCCACGAGTATTCACCAAGTGCCTGGTGGTGGTCGCAGCCTTCCTCGGGAATCAGGGTGTGCATGTCTATCCTTATCTCGACGATTGGTTGATTAAGGGCTCCGACTCAGCAGGGCACACTAGCCTCCCTCCGTCTCACTATCCACACCCTGATCTCCTTAAGGTTTCTAATCAACTATCCCAAATCCAAGATAGTTCCATCCCAAACCCTATCCTTTATAGGGGCCGACCTAAACACTATACAGGCGAAAGCCTTCCTCCCCCCTGCTCGTGTCTTCTTCATACTGCTGGGTCACATGGCGTTCTCAGTGCATGTCACTCCGATGGCTCGCCTAGCCATGAGAGTGATGCAGTGGACCTTAAAATACCAGTGGATTCAAGCTTGTCAGCCAATGTCCAGCATTATCCAGGTTACCAAACAGCTCCGTCTGTCACTAGCCTTGTGGATACCCCGCTCCAATCTCATTCAAGGCCTTCCATTTCAGGCTTCAGAACCTCAAATTACCTTAACAACAGACGCATCCAACCTCAGGTGGGGTGCACATGTAGGCGACCTGCAGACTCAGGGAACCTGGTTTCCAGAGGAAGCCAAACACCAAATAAATTTCCTGGAGCTACGGGCGATCAGATATACCCTCAAGGCTTTTCAGGATTGCCTATCAAACAAAGCCATCCTGATTCAAACTGACAATCAGGTTGCGATGTGGTACATCAACAAACAAGGGGGGACGGGCTACTACCTCCTGTGTCAGGAAGCTGCATAGATATGGGCATGGGCCCTTTCCCGCTCGATGTACCTCAAAGCAACCTACTTGCCGGGAGTGGACAATCTTTTGACGAACAGGCTGAGTGGCACTTTCCATCCGCACGAGTGGTCTCTCAACCCCACGATAGCGGACACGATATTCCAACGCTGGGGTTACCTTCGCATAGACCTCTTTGTGTCGGTCCATAACCACAAAGTAGACAACTTCTGCTCTCTCATCAGCAGTCACCACTCGCAACCAAGAGATGCCTTCCTCCTCTTTCCTCTCGTTTCAAAGACTCTTGTGAAGCTCCGACAGGACAAGGGATTAATGATCCTGATTGCTCCCCAGTGGCCATGTCAGGTGTGGTTTCCAATCCTCCAGGACCTATCAGTACGCCGGCACATTCCTCTGGGGAAGGATCCCCTTCTAATAACTCAGAACGAAGGGTACCTGCATCACCCCAATCTCCAGGTTCTATCTCTGACGGCCTGGATGTTGAAAGGTTAATACTCCAACCTCTTTACCTTTCAGAGTCGGTATCCTGAGTCCTGGTGGCTTCACGAAAGCCTTCGAGAAGGTCTTATCTCTGTAAATGGAAGAGGTTTACAGTCTGGTGCACTTCCATGTCCATAGACCCCTTCACTTGTTCCACTGCGAGGTTCTTAGACTATCTCTGGCACTTGTCAGAGTTAGGCCTAAAAACTTCCTCTATCAGAGTGCATGTTAGTGCAGTGTCTGCGTACCATAAGGGTATAGGAGATGTCTCCATTTCAACACAACCCTTAGTATCACGTTTCATGAGAGGCTTGCTCCATTTAAAACCTCCACTGCGCCCTCCTGCTCCTGCTTGGGTCCTTAATGTGGTTTTGGGACGGCTCATGAAACCTCCGTTTGAGCCTCTCCACTCCTGTGATCTCAGCTATCTTACCTGGAAGGTAGTTTTTCTTCTTGCGATCACGTCCGCTCGCAGAGTTAGTGAATTACAGGCATTAGTTACCTACCCGCCTTACACTAAAATTCTGCATGACAGGGTAGTGCTCCGCACTCACCCTAAATTTTTGCCGAAGATAGTGTCGGTATTTCATATTAACCAATCTATTTTCCTACCTACCTTTTTTCCCAGGCTCCATTAGAACCCAGGAGAACAGGCTCTGCATTCTTTGGACTGCAAACATGCTCTAGCTTTCTATCTGGACCGCACGTTGGCCCACAGGAAATCCACTCAATTGTTTGTTTCTTTTGATACCATCAAATTGGGAAACCCTGTAGGAAAGCAGACCCTCTCCTCCTGGTTGGTGGAATGCATTTCTTTTTGCTACCAGCAAGCACACTACAAGACCGTGTAAAAGCACACTTGGTCAGGGCCATGGCGACATCAGTAGCGCACCTCCGTTCGGTGCTGCTTGTGCACCTCCTTCCTTACAAATATCAGCCGCTTGCTGATATTTGTAAGGCTGCTATCTGGAGTTCTCTCCATACTTTCGCAGCCCATTATTGGAAGTATTTCTTCACGGAGAGGGTGGTGGATACCTGGAACGCCCTTCCGGAGGAAGTGGTGAAGACCAAAACTGTGAAGGATTTCAAAGGGGCGTGGGATAAATACTGTGGATCCATAAAGTCTAGAGGATGTGAATGAAGACAAGTGGCATGGGGGTGGCTTGAGGGAATGTTGGCTACTACCTGGAGATGAATATCCTTATTCAATAATGCGACTCCAACATTGCTCTATGCTTCAACAGCAAGAGGAAATGTGGAAAAAAGGATTTGCAACCACATAAAAGCAGGGGAGTAGCTTGCTTGTTACGGTGGTTACTGTCCCAAACAAAAAAAAAAATACCTGATCACTTTCAACGCATATCCAGCATATCCCTCTTCTTCAATGGCAGGGGAGGAAATTTTGACAATTCACGCATATCCAGCATAGCCCTCTGCTTCAACGGCAGAGGAGCAAGTCTGATATTTCACTTTCAATGCAAAGCCAGCACAGCTCTCTGCTTCAACGGCAGGGGGGAATGAAGAAAGGTGGATCTATATTCAGGCAACAATCAACAAGAACTGAATTTAATAGTCTGAATAAACAGATAAGCATGGGTGTAGCTTGCTTATTGCGGTGGTTAATACCCCTAACTAAAT
The DNA here is from genome assembly GCF_901001135.1 of Rhinatrema bivittatum. Lineage (NCBI taxonomy): Eukaryota > Metazoa > Chordata > Amphibia > Gymnophiona > Rhinatrematidae > Rhinatrema > Rhinatrema bivittatum. The sequence continues at coordinate 399,939,888 of NC_042618.1, read as the reverse complement.
TAAGCTATTTCACTTAGATGCAGGTCCAACACTGCTCTCTACATTAATGGTGGGGGTGGAAGGGAAATAGAATAAAAAAAGGTTACTAAGAGCCGAGAGAAACAGATTAGTATGTGAGAGAAAAAAAAGTGCGAAAGCTTGCTGGGCAGACTGGATGGGCCGTTTGGTCTTCTTCTGCCGTCGTTTCTATGTTTCTATAATGCTGGTACACAGGATTCCATCTTTGGCCAGTCCATTCTACACAACTTTTTTTCAGTTTGACTTCCCAACATCCTTCCACCGGACCCATTCAGGATGCCTCCTAACCAAATTTCCACCCCAGTTGTTGTGCCTGTTGCACGTCTTTGGGTGCATTTGGTACTTTGCTCGAGCATCCTCAGCTCGGTAGTCACCCATATGTGAGGACTACCATCCTGCTTGTCCTGGAGAAGGCAGAGTTGCTTACCTGTAACGTGTTCTCACAAGACAGCAGGATGTTAGTCCTCACGAAACCCGTCCGCCACCCCACGGAGTTGGGTTCATTTACTTTTTATTATTTTATTTTTCGCACATACCTTTTACTATAAGACAAGACTGAAGGGGGACCCCTGCTGGATGCAGGGTCAGTGCATTGCTGGGCATGCCCAGTAGGTGCCAGTCAAAGTTCTAGAAACGTTGACAAAAGTGTTCCGTGATTGAGCTCCATCCTGATGATGTCACATATATGTGAGGACTAACATCCTGCTGTCCTGTGAGAACACCTGTTACAGGTAAGCAACTCAGCTTTCTGTCATCTTTGTCCTTTCTTAACAAATTATAGCTCAGGAATCAGTGAACCATATCTCTGTAACAGCAAAAATGTTTGTGGGCCTCCACCATTAGGGCCTGCAGGTTTGGAATTTTATTGCACAGATTATGAACATTTATGGTCATAGCTTTCCAATTGCTCTTCCTAGTCACCTTTTCTGCTTTTTTGAATTGATAAATTTTATTTTCTTCTCCCACTTTCTGTATTGCTTGGGGGTGACTTGCCAATTTCATTGGCCACCCCCTGCCACTCTTGACCTCTAGTTTAAATGCCTTATAATGTATGTCCTGAATTTCTCACCTAGCATCCTCGTTCCTGCCACAGACAAATATAGGCCATCCTTACCATATAAACTTTAACTGCTCCATACATGGCCCCAGCTTCCAATGTATCCAAAACTACTCTCTTTACACAACATTTTGAGCCAGGGATTAAAATTATCAATTTGGCATAGACTTTCCTTTCCCTTTCCATGATCAGATAATATTTCCGAAAAGGCAACAGTCTTTGCCATGTATCTAATAGTCTAGATTTTGGAAATCTTTCTATGCTGGGTGATTTCTTCGCTTTCAGATATCACGTGCTGGGGCCTGTTCATTTTCCAGTGCAGAAAAGGTGTAATATATAGGTAACAGCAGGGAGAGTGGGTGTCTCTTCAATATAGGCCTTATTTTGCCAGAGCCCACTATAATCCAATTGTTACTGGGTTTCTGAATCCTGGATGTCTGATTTCCCTATGGGAGTGGGGGTGGATATACAGGATGCTGCAAAGTTGGGGAAATTGTGTGTCAGCCTTTTTTGTTCTTTAATAAACATAGTCATTTAAATAAAGATTTGCAAGGATTCTTAATATTCTATATAATTAGGAAAAAAACAGAAATAGATTACAAACCATGCAAGCACAGATAATGCAGAGAAAAATTGATAGGAATAAAAACACACTAAATTATTGTCTAGCTTAAAATAAAATTTAACTTCAGGACTTAGCTGAGCACAAACAGGCCGATTCAGTACGGTGCGCTCAGGCCGAGTGCACCGTTAGCCACCGTTTTCACGTGCGTTTTTGACGCGCTATTATTACCCCTTATACAGTAAGGGGTAGTAATAGCGCGTGGAAAACGCGCATCCAACCCCCCCGAAACTAATAACACGCTCCACATGCAAATGCATGTTGATGAGCCTATTAGTTAGTCCCGCTCGATACAGAAAGTAAAATGTGCAGCCAAGCCGCACATTTTACTCTCAGAAATTAACTCCTGCCACCAATGGGAAAGTGTACAGAAAAGCAGAAAAAACTGCTTTTCTGTACACCCTCCGACTTAATATCATAGCGATATTAAGTTGGAGGCCCGAAAAATAAAAAAAAAAAAAAAATCTTTATTAAAAAAAAAAAAATCTGCCCACGGGTTGGAAAACGGACGCTTAGTTTTGCCGGCATCTGTGTTCTGAACCCGTGGCTGTCAGCGGGTTCGGCAACCGACGCCAGTAAAATACTGTTATCGGCTGTCAAACCCGCTAACAGTCGCCGCCTCCTTATTAGAGTGGGCCCTCATTTGCATACTGAATCGCGCGCCCAGGAGAATGGCCTGGGCGCATGTTGGGAGAGCAGGCGCTCGCCTTGGAGCTCCGGCTCTCCCGCGCGGCTTACTGAATCGGCCTGAATGTCAGGTAAGAGTGTGTATCTATGTAGAGGCACCTGTGCACCTTTTTCTTTTGCTTCTAAATTTAAGTAGTTCCCGGTTGATGATCCTTACAGTGTACAGTGAACCGCCAAACCCAAAAGATATCAGCCTTTTTTTTTCTTAATTTAATAGGCTGTATTTATTAAAGACTTGCAAGGATTCTTAATATTCTATATATCTAGGATATTGACTAGGGCTGCCACTGAGCAACAGGTGCCAGCTTTCCTCCCTCCTTGAAATCGAGCATTTCTACTTCTGAATGCCCCTGACACCAAGTTGCCCTGGCAGACAGCAATCTGGATCCGGTCAGGTAGTGCTCCTTTAAGACATAGAATGGTGGATTTGGAAAATGTATCTCTATTCCCTCTACTCATCACTTGCTGCATGATCTACAGCAAATTACTTAGAGGTCCTTATTAAAAAGATTTACCCAAGTAACTTCAGAATATTTGGTTTCAGAATTCCCCCTGCTGTTTGTTTAAATTCTGTCTGGGTAACTCATTACCCACACAAAATGTAGTCGATGAAAAAGCGGTGTTCCAGGAGCGGAGCTTAACTTTAGCTGGTTAGTGTCGATATTCAGTGTTATATGGGTAAGCCTGGTTGTACTGAAGGCCTGTCCTAAATGCTTTCAAATAATTTTATCCAGGTGAATTTGATTTTAGCTGGGTGTATTCAGTGGAACACGTATCCAGTTATACCCACTGAATATCCAAAGACAATTACCTGGATAACTTTAGCCAGGTAGCATTCCTGCTTCTCTTTTTACTCCCTTTGGACCTCTTAACATGTATGTTCAAACTAAAGATTGAAAGACATTGTCACCATGTGAGCCTACCAATAACATTATTTACATAATAACTGTATAATCTTGCTTTTCCCCCTCTGGATATGATTGATAACAGAAAATACACCAAAAAAATTGAATCCTACTTGTAATTTTCCTAGCTAAAATATGAGGTGCTTATTTCTCTAAATGCATTTCTGTAAAAACATTGACAGCGTTTTCTTTTCTTTCTTTCTTTTAATGTATTTATTTTTTGTGTACAAAGCTTTCAAAAATTATTTCCAAGATTTCAAAAGGTGAATGCCAGCTGGTTGTTTTGAACAAATGCAATTGCTGTCAAATAAAGAAACAGAACCTTGTGCACCTTCTTTTTTATTTTTTTTTTCTTATTGTGGGCAAAAGCTCTTTTGGGGTACATTCATTGCAAATAGCTACCTGGAGATCTTCAGTGCTCGGGGCATGCTATCAGAGTAAATGCCTTGCTGTATATCATGCTGAGTGCTAATGCAAATTATGGGTCTATGATGGTTCTACACCACAGGGTTTTGTTGTAGGTGTAGCTAGCATGCCGGGCTTGTCTCAGAGGTTGGATGATGTAGCTCATTCTTTAATGGTAATCTTTGATTTACAAGCTGCTTTCCATTATTCTGGAAGATAATGGAAAACAATATACATGTTCTCAAAATTTTATTTTAAATTAAACCTGTCTTTGTTTCAGCTTAAAAAAAAAAAGTATTGCAGTGTCACATGTTGAATACATGTAATTATTGCTGTTGGGCTAAGGGTAAAGTAGCTACTGCATTTTACTTATTTTTGTGGGAGTGAATGTAAGTGTTGAAAGTCTTTGGTCTGATCTTCTAAGCTAGTTTCAACAAGACACTTAGAATGTCATTGTTTTTTTTTCTGTGGTGTTGTGACCTCACAGTTGTAGAACTGCCTGAATGCTAGGACCCAGGCGATTTCACTTCCTTTGGTGGGTGAAGGATAGAGGGGGAAATCACCACCACATCTGAATCCCTCAGTGCTTGTAGTAGCAGCAGCTTTTCTCTCTCTCAAGACACGTCCAAACTTTGCTGGTCTTCCAGACAGGAGACTCAAACCTAAATCTTCTTTATTGTTTTATCCCAACAAACCGTGTAGCAAATTGAGAAATTACTACTCACCTGATAATTTTCTTTAGGATAGTCAGATGAATCCAGAACCATATAGAACATAAATGCATAGACGTGATGGCAGAAAAGGACTAAATGGCCCATCTAGTATACCCAGCAAGCTTATGGTAGCATCTGCCATGCCAATCAGGTCACCCCCATACTTATCAGTTTCCCAGACCGTCCATTGGTTGCTGTCTGAGTCCAATTCCCCGTTACCTCTTGCCGGAGCAATGTTGGAGTTGCATCAAAAGTATCAGGCTTATTGGTTAAGGGTGGTAACAGCCATATCAGCAAGTTACCCCCATGCTTATTTGTTTTCCCAGACTGTAAAATTCAATGTCCTTGTTGGTGGTTGTCTGAATCTAATTCCCCTTTTCTTCTTTTCCCCCTGCATGCACTCGTTTCTTCATTTCTATCCTCTAGCCTTTTGGGATCCACAGTGTTTATCCCATGCCCCTGTGAAATTTCACTGTTTTTCTCTTCACCACCTCCTCCGGAAGGGCATTCCAGATATCCACCACCCTCTTCATGAAGACATTTTTCCTGATGTTGGTTCTGAGTCATCCTCTCTGGAGTTTCATTACATGACCCCTAGTTCTACTGATTTCTTTCCAATGGAAAAGGTTTCTAGATTGTGCATCATTAAAACCTTTCAGGTATCTGAAGGCCTGTATCATATCTCCCCTGTACCTCCTGTCCTTCAGGGTATTCAAATTTAGGTCCTTCAACCTCTCATAAGTCATTTAATGGAGACCCCCCACCATTTTGGTCACCCTTCTCTGGACTAACTCCAGCCTGTCTCTGTCCCTTTTGAGATAGGATATCCAGAACTGAACACAGTATTCCAGGTGAGGCCTCACCAAGGACCTGTACAAGGGGATTATCACCTCCTTTTTCTGACTGGTTATTCCTTTCTCTATGCAGCCTAGCATTTTTCTGGCTTTAGCTATCATCTTGTCACATTGCTTTGCCATCTTCAGATCACTAGAAACTATCACCCCAAGGTCCCTCTCATGCTCTGTGCACAAAATTACTTCACCCCTTCCCCCCCCCCCCCCCCCCCCCATGACATATAGCTGTTTTGGATTACCGCACCCTAGTTGCATGACTCTGCACTTTTTGGTATTGAATCCCAGCTGCCATGTCTTTGACCACTGTTCAAGCTTCCTTAAATCACGTCTCATTCTCTCTACTCCTTCAGGTATGGCACTTGTATCTTCTACAAATAAACAAATTTTACCTTCTATCCCTTCTGCAATGTCACTCACAAAGATATTGAACAGAACTGGTCCCAATACTGATCCTTGTGGCACTCCACTTAACACTGTTCTATCTTCAGAGTAGATTCCATTTACCATTACATGCTGTCTTCTATCTGTCAACCAGTTTGTAATACATGCCACCAACTTGGTATGCACTCCTAAGCTTCTCATTTTATTCACAAGCCTCCTATGCTGGACCATATCAAGTCTTGCTGAAATCTAAGTAGGTCACATTGAGTGTTCTTCCTCGATCCAATTCTTTAGCCACCCAATCAAAAAAATCAAATCAGATTTGTCTGACAGGACCTTCTCCTGGTGAATCCATGCTATCCTTTCCTTCAGCAGAGCCTTCATTAATTTTCCCACCACCAAGGTGAGGCTAACCGGTCTGTATTTTCCAGCCTCCTCTCTGCTACTGCTCTTGTGAAGCGGGACCACTACCACTGTTCTCGCCACCACTCCCATTTCCAGGGATCCATTGAACAGGTCATACAGTAGACTTGCCAACACATCTCTGAGCTCCCTCAGTATCCTCGGATGAACCTCATCTCGCCCCATGGCCTTGTCCACCTTCAGTTTTCCTAGCTCTTCCCATACATTCTCTTCTATAAACGGAGTTTCATCTACCCCATCTTCAGTCTTGTTAGCCAGCAACAATCCTTCTCCAGGGTTTTCTTTAGAGAACACCGAACTGAGGAATTTAATATTTCCAGCATTTCTTCACCTCTCTCCACACAGTGCTCCTCGTCACCTTTCAATTTCACTATAACCACTTTGGGCTTCCCTTCTTTCTCCTAGGACAAGCAGGATGGTACCCCTTACACGTGGGTGACATCAGATGGGGTCCGGCACAGAAAACTTCTGTCAAAGTTTCTAGAACTTTGCCTAGGCCCACTGAGCATGCCTAGCATTCCACTATCCACGCGTCCACATGGAGTCCCTCTTCAGTCTCTTCTTTTCCGCGGAGCTATCACCTCATGGATATGGAGCTCGCGGTTTTTTCTTTGGAAAACTGTTTTTTCAAGTTCATCTCTCATTCTTTTTCCTATGTCGGGTCCCTTGATTCTTTCCCGGCCCTAGATAGAAGTGTCGCAGTAAGTGCAGCATTCTTTGCGGTCGATTACCGACTGTGCTGTCTCCCAGGGGCCGCTGGCCATCGACCGGTTGGTGGTTGCTTTTTGTCCATGGTGTCCGGTTTCCGCCACTGCCCCCCCCCCCCCCCCCCCCCCCCCCCCCCCCAGTGTCCCCGAACCATATCCATCAGAGATTCCCACGAGGTCTGCATTCTGTGCCTGGGGCTTCGCATGATGTTCGTGGCTACTCTTTTTGTGCTCAGATGACCCCTGAGGGTTGCTGAGCACACCTGGACAAGATGGACAAGCTTTTTGGGGACAGGAAATTCGATTTGTCAGTATCTGGTCAAAATTTGAGGAGGTATCACACCCTGAAGTAGAAAAAAAATGATTAAGCAATTAAACCCTGCTATCCACATAAGCGACACCATACCCATAACAGAACTTAAAAAAATAGCCGACACAATAACCTCAACCTTAACTAAAATCATCAACCTCTCACTAGATGAAGGAATAATGCTGGGATACCCTGAAAGGAGCCGTAATCAAGCCAATTATTAAGAAAAAGAACCTTGACCCCTTAAATCTTAGCAACTACAGACCAGTCTCCAACTTAGCCCTAATAGCCAAACTAATCGAAAAATCAGTTCAAAATAAACTATCAAACCACCTTGAAAATAATAACATACTATACCCAGCACAACATGGATTCCGCAAACACTACAATACAGAAATGTTGCTATTAGCTATATCAGACAATATCTTAAGAGGATTCGATACAGGAACGCAATACATTCTGGTTCTATTAGATCTCTCTGTAGCATTTGACACTGTAAACCACAGAATACTAATCAATAGACTGAAAGAAATAGGACTCACTAATAAAACAATAAAATGGTTCGAGTCATACTTAAACAATAGATGTTTCCAGGTACAAATCAAAAAAGCATTTTCAGACAAAGTCACACTGCTAACTGGTGTCCCACAGGGATCAGCCCTATCTGCAACACTCTTTAACATTTACCTCCTCCCAGTATGTCATTTACTAGCAGGACTGGGAATCATACATTACATTTACGCAGATGATATACAATTACTGTTACCCATTCCAAACACCATCGAAGAAACAATGAAACTAGCCAATATGTACCTAGAAATAATCAAACAGCTCCTAAACCAGATGGAACTGGTAATAAACATTGACAAAACTGAATTCTTACACCTTGAACGTAAAAACACATACCACACACAACCAACATTCACAATCAAAAATATTCAAACCGCCGAGTTAGCAATAAAAGTTAGGAATCTAGGAGTAATAATTGACCCTGAGCTAAACATGAAACAACACATCTCACAGAAAATAAAAAGATACGCAAAACTAATGATCCTGAGAAGACTAAAACCTCTACTCACGATTAACAATTTTCGCACAGTTCTACAAGCAATGATATTCGCTAGCACAGATTATTGTAACTCCCTGCTTTTAGGACTACCTCAATCTATAATTCGGCCTCTGCAAATATTGCAAAACTCCGCTGCCAAAGTTTTGACAGGCAAAAAAAAGAGTGACCATATTACAGGAACACTTGCTGAACTCCACTGGCTTCCAATTGAACGAAGAATACAATATAAAGCACTTTGTATAATCCATAAACTAATCCACGATGAAAAAGCCGACCGGCGTAACACAGCACTTCGCGTGCACGTACCACAAAGAAACCTGAGATCTGCAAATAAAGCTCTACTAACTGTCCCTTCTGTCAAATCAGCACATCTCACGGCAAGTAAGGGAAAGAGCACTGTCACTGGCTGGTCCCGTACTCTGGAACACCATGCCACTCGAAATAAGACTACAGAGAAATCTGAAATTATTCAAAACTAATCTGAAAACATGGCTTTTTAAACGAGCATTTTATAAAGATAAAGAAAAGGAGAAAAATAGTTGATAGATAAGGATGCACCAAGCTAGAAGTTATTAGTAACCTACATAAGCATATTAATGTTAAAATCAAACTGCCTAATTTGTTCCTAACAATCAGGTTTAACTTACACACTTAGTTTATTAGTTTAAATTGTTACCGTACTATGATGGCACATGAGTAATTTGTAATCTATATCACCCATTCCTCTTTATCACTCATTCCTCTTTATCGTGCCCTTCCGTAAACCGTTGTGATGGTTATTTAACTTAACTACGGTATAGAAAATTTTTTAAATAAATAAGATTCCTCAACATTGGTGTTGGGGGGGGGGGGGGGGTTGAAGTCTCACAGCAAAGAGGACCCTGGAGGTACTGGGCCCATCTTATCATCTGTTCTGCCGATTTTCCCAGCTGGAAGTAGGTGCTGGGGATCGGCTCCTGTGTAAGTCTTCCTCTCTAGGTTTGGATCGTTGCCATTGTCCTAGGCACCGGGGAAAGACCGGGCTGAGCATCAGGAGAAATCGAGGAAGCACCTTACGTCCCATAGGAAGATGAGCCTTCCATTTCTTCCTCGGTGGACTGTGAGGAACTACTATCTGAGCCCTCTCCTCCAGCGGAGAGCCGCCACTCCCCTCCAGAGGACCTGACATTCACAGGCTTTGTACGAGCAATGGTGGAGTCAGTCCCTTTCCAGCTCCTGACTTAAGGAAGACTCCAGGCACAAGGTGCTGGAGATCCTACAGCTCGTGGACGCTCCTAAGGAGATTGTTGCAGTCCTGGGCCATGATATCTTCAAGGACTTGATTGTCCGACTCTGGGAGCATCCGATCTTGGTCCCCCCAGTAAACAGGAAGACTGATGCGATATTCCTAGTACAACCATTACCGAATTTGAGCAGTGCCATCTTCCCTACCAATCTGTGGTGATGGAGTCAGCTCTTAAGAAAGTGAAGAGGTCTCGCACCCATGCCTTGGCTCCGCCAGGCCGTGAGCACAAGGTCCTAGATGCCCTGGGCCGCAATGTCTTCCAGTGATCTGAGTTGGTGGCCCCATTGCCTGCTGCAAGTTATATATGAGCCAATATTCCAGAAATTTCTGCAAGCATGTTCAGGAATTGGTAGACCGCCTCCCTCCATATCTCCAGGCAGACTTCCTGAAGGTTGTGCAGCAGGGATTGGAATACGACAAACATAGTTAGGTCTGCATGTAATGTTTGTGAAATAACGTGCGCCGACACAATTACCTGTTTCCCATGTTCCCAGTTCGCCCTAGTAAAGGAGACTGCTTTCTAAATCCCCTAGATGGCGTGCCTCCCTTTTACCCTACTAGCCCCGACAATTAAAATCGTGCTGACTAGCCTAGTTTTTGTTATTAAATTGAATCCACCTAAAAAAGCACTAAAAATTATTTGTGCTGTGAAAACACTGATATACAGCTGTTTTTGGTACCTTGCAAAACCCCCTAATTGCATGAAATATAATCCCCTAAATTTACATTTAAAAAACCCCTAGAATTAGAAGTGCTTATTATATGTAGGGCTTCAGATTTTAGGTTTTAATCTATAAACCCCGATAAACACCCTGATGCAAAAATTTAAAAAAAGGTGTTTATTAGATAAACACCAGAAAACCACTACTTCCCTTAATAATCTCTCACCATGCCTTTGCTTTTTATGCCTTTTCCACACTGATGACTTGGTTGCACAAATGTTTGTATTTGGTTCAACAGGAAAAGATACCCAATGATACAGTACCTGTACTGTGAAAATGCTAATAAACACCAGTCTTTGGAATCCCCCAAATAATCCCCTAATTAGTTGGAAAATAAATACTTAGCATCAAGAGCCCTACATTTACCTCCTATCTTTTCTTTCCCCTAGTGAGTACATTCTGATTGTCTCAAGCCTTTCACTGTAGAGTTTGCATTGCAGGCTCTGTATCATTTTTATCACCCTTGTCTGAATCAATTCTAATCTCTCAATGTCCTTAGGAAGGTCGGCTTCCAGAACTGAATATAATACTGAAAGTGGGGATCTCACTAGTGACCTATATTTATAGAAATATTAATTCCTTTTTTCCTGCTCATACCTCTGCTTATGTAACTTGTTAGCTCTTCCTCTTGCTTTATAGCATTTATAAAATTGGAGAGTAGGATTAAATAGTCAAGTTTCTCAGTGGAAAAGGGTAAACAGTGGAGTGCCTCAGGGATTTGTACTTGGACTGGTGCTTTTCAATATATTTATAAATGATCTGGAAAGGAATACGACGAGTGAGGTAATCAAATTTGCATATGATACAAAATTATTCAGAGTATTTAAATCACAAGTGGATTATGATAAATTGCAGGAGGACCTTGCAAGACTGGAAGATTGAGCATCCAAATGGCAGATGAAATTTAATGTGGACAAGTGCAAGGTGATGCATATAGGGAAAAATAATCCATGCTGTAGTTACATGAAGTTCGGTTCATATTAGGAGCTATCACTCAGGAAAAAGATCTAGGCGTCATAGTGGATAATACACTGGGGGGGACCATTGAAATACATTGAAATCGTCAGCTCAGTGTGCTGCAGCAGTCAAAAAAGCAAACAGAATGTTAGGAATTATTTGGAAGGGAATGGTGAATAAAATGGAAAATGTCATAATGCCTCTGTATCGCTTCATGGTGAGATCGCACCTTGAGTACTGTATAAAATTCTGGTTGCCACATCTCAAAAAAGATATAGTTGTGATGGAAAAGGTACAGAGAAGGGCGACCAAAATGATAAAGGGGATGGAACAGCTCCTGGAAAGGCTAAAGAGGTTAGGACTGTTCAGCTTGGAGAAGAGACAGTTGGGGGGGGGGGGGGGGGATGTTATGATAGTGGTCTTTAAAATCATGAGGTCTAGAATGGGTAAATGTGAATCTGTTATTTACTCTTTCGGATAACAGAAAGACTAGGGGGCACTCCATGAAGTTAACAAGTAGCACATTTAAAACCAATCATAGAAAATTCTTTTTCACTCAATGCACAATTAAGCTCTGGAATTTGTTGCCAGAGGATGTGGTTAGGGCAGTTAGTGTAGCTGGGTTTAAAAAAGGTTTGGATAAGTTAATTGAGGAGATGTCCATTAACTGCTATTAATCAAGTTGTCTTAGAGAATAGCCACTGCTATTACTGGCATCAGTAGCATGGGATCTACTTAGTGTTTGGGTACTTGCCAGGTACTTGTAGCCTGGATTTGCCACTATTGGAAACAGGATGCTGGGCTTGATGGACCCAGTATGGCAATTTCTTATGTTCTTATGACTGGCTACCTTCAAAACACCTGTGATGATTATTCCTAGAGCTCCATGTTTAACTGTTTCTAGTTCTTGAGTGCATTATATGTAGGTTCTGGATTTTTGTGTCTCAGTTGTATGATTTTACATTTTTTTCACCCCTTCTAATATGTCTTCTATGATATGTATTGTTATATCATCTTTAGACAGGTATATTTTTCTCTTATCATCCTGCACTGTTGCTAATAAATATACTGAAAATAATCCTAGCACTGAGTTCTAGGGTACCTCATTGGTCACTTTACCTTCTCCAGGCTGTATTTATTTAAAAGAATACTGCTTCTTTGGGAGTTCAAAGTAGTTTACAATAAAATCCATATATAATAATTAAAAACTAAGTAAAAGCAAGATACATAAAACATTTCCCTTTGCATGCTATCTCGCAACCAGTTCCTCACCCAGTTTACTACATTCTGGCCTATTCCCATATAGTCCGGCTTGCTTACCAGTCTTCTATGCCTAACAGTGTCAAAATTCTTTCTGAAGTCCAGGCAAGTAACATCCATTGCACCTCCCTCTTCAACAATTTTTTTAGATTATGGTACTTTGGTTTTGTGTGCAGTTTGGTACTAGATTTTGTGTTTTTGTTGGCACTCGAGGATCTATCTCTTTTTTTTTTTTGGCAATATCTGTATAGTAAAAGACTAAAATATACTAGACATTATTCATGACAATAATTAATAATGACATAATAAAATGTATCTTTATTTTGTTGAGATTTTTCATTTCTAATTATATTGACCATAACAATGACCTTTAAACCAGTTTTATTTGAATGGTTGTCATTTATTCCTGTAGCAAATGAGAAAGGGATGGAATAGAAAACTTCTTTGCCTCATGGGATGCACTCATTAACACTTTCCCAGTGAAAGTAAGAGATGTAGTATATGATGGTTAAGTTCAGTGGGTATGCAGAATAAAAGACGAGAGATCTCTGGACATCCTAAGGAAGAGGGAAACTAGGACTAGGGTCACTGTAAGGGGACAGAAGGGAGGATGGTTAACATAATTTGCTGCAAGTTGTTGGGATTATTTCTGAATTAAATATAATAATTCTATAATAACAGAGAACATTGACTATCCGACTTGCCTTGCACTGGTGACAACCTTTTTGGTGAACAGATACAGCAAGCAGTGGCACATCTCAAAGATCACCATGAGACTCTTAGCCAACTCTCCTTGTTGCCTTCTGAATATCCTGCTAAGCAAACATTCAGAAAGGATTCAAAAAAGTCTTTCTACCGCCAAAGGAAATCTTATCCTCCACCGTCCAAAGGTAGCTCTACTAAGCCTTACCAGAAAGGCCAGTCCAGGCAACCTCGTAGGCAAAAAACACAGACAAACCCCTCTGCCAGGTCCAGCACCTGGTTTTTGACTCTTTCCTAGAGAGCAGCATTCAGCCTCCACTAATACATGTACCAGTGGGAGGTCGATTGTGCCACTTCAGCAACATCTGGCACACAATCACCTCAGACCAGTGGGTCCTTACCATAGTTACTCAAGGTTATCACCTCAACTTTCTCTCTATTCCGCCGGACTCCCCACCTCGGCTGACATGGGGAACATCCGATCCCTCGCCACTCCTGGATCAGGAAGTCTCCCTCCTCCTGTGATTCAGAGCAATCGAACCAGTGCCCTACTCCCAACAGGGCTAGGATTCTATTCTCGGTACTTTCTAATCCCAAAAAAGTTAGGTGGCGTTCGCCTGATACTGGACTTTCACGCCTTAAACAAGTACCTTCAAAGAGAAAAGTTCAAGATGGTAACCTTGGGTTCCCTCCTTCCCCTTCTGCAAAGGGAAAACTGGCTCTGCTCACTAGACCTCCAGGTCACTTACACACACATCGCAATAACTCCGTCTCATCTGGTAGGCCCAAAGCACTATCAATACCGAGTGCTGCCATTCGGCCTGGCATCTGCACCACAAGTCTTCATTAAGTGCCTCGTAGTAGTAGCAGCATTCCTCAGGACTCAACATGTCCACGTCTACCCCTACCTCGACGATTGGTTGATCAGGGCTCCCACCCAGCAAGCTGCTCTGACGTCCCTATGTCTCACCTTGCATCCCCTGATCTCCCTAGGGTTTCTCATCAATTACCCAAAATCCAGCTTAGTCCCATCACAAACCCTGTCATTCATAGGAGCAGACTTGGACACCTTCAAAGCAAAAGCATTTCTTCCTCGAGAACGAGCTCTCACTCTCACTTCTCTTGCCCATCAACTGCTGTCTCGACAATGCTCAACTGCACATCACTTCCTAGTTTTGCTGGGACACATGGCGTCCTCGGTACATGTCACTCCAATGGCTCGTCTTGCAATGAGAATCATGCAGTGGACTCTAAGGTCACAGTGGATTCAGTAATCTCAACCACTGTCAGCCATTGTCCACATCACCAACCCACTTTGCCTGTCTCTGGCTTGGTGGAAAAGTCAATCCAATCTCCTCAAAGGCCTTCCTTTCCAGGCTCCAGATCCTCAAATAACCCTTACAACCGATGCCTCCAACCTTGGCTGGGGAGCACATGTTGCCAATCTACAAACTCAAGGGACCTGGTCTCCAGAGGAAGCCAAACACCAAATAAATTTCCTGGAGCTACGAGCAATCGGATATGCTCTCGGGGTGTTTCAGGATCGCTTTTCCAACCAGGTCATCCTGATTCAGACAGTCAACCAGGTGGCCATGTAGTACATCAACAAACAAAGAGGAACGGGCTTCTACCTCCTGTGTCAGGAAGCTGCACAGATATGGGCGGAAGCCCTTTCCCACTCGATGTACCTCAAGGCCACCTACTTGCCGGGAGTGGGCAATGTGTTGGCAAACAAGCTGAGTTGCACCTTTCAGCCGCACGAGTGGTCCCTCAACCCCATAGTAACGGACTCAATATTCCAACGTTGGGGTTACCCTCAGATAGACCTCTTTGCGTCACCTCAAAACCGCAAAGTAGAGAACTTTTGTTCTCTCACTCGCAGTCAACACTCACTACCAAGAGATGCGTTCTCCCTTTCATGGGCCACCGATCTCCTAGATGCATTCCCTCCACTTCCACGTCTCTCAAAGACTCTCATGAAGTTATGTCAGGACAAGGGAAGCATGATCCTGATAGCCCCTCACTGGCCACGCCAAGTGTGGTTTCCGATTCTTCAGACCCTCTCCATTCGCAGGCATATTCCCCTGGGGAAGGACCCGCTTCTGATCACTCAGAATGACGGGTGCCTACGCCACCCCAATCTTCAGGCCTTGTCCCTGACTGTGCCTGGATGTTGAAAGGGTTAATTCTTCAGCCACTCAACCTTTTGGAGCCAGTTTCCCGTCTCTTGATTGCTTCACGAAATCCTTCCACAAGAAAATCTTATTATTACAAATGGAACAGGTTTAAGTTATGGTGTTCTTCCCTGTCCCTTGATTCTTTCACTTGTTCCACCATGAAATTTCTAGACTATCTCTGGCACTTGTCAGAATCAGGTCTAAAAACGTCTTCCATCAGAGTGCATGTCAGTGCAGTAGCTGCCTTCCATAAATGTGTTATAGAAACATATAGAAACATAGAAATGACGGCAGAAGAAGACCGAATGGCCCATCCAGTCTGCCCAGCAAGCCTCACACATTTTTTCTCTCATTCTTATCTGTTACTCTTAGCTCCTTGTTCTATTCCCCTTCCACCCCCACCATTAATGTAGAGAGCAGTGATGGAGCTGCATGCAAGTGAAATATCTAGCTTGATTAGTTAGGGGTAGTAGGGGCAGTAACCGCCGCGATAAGCAAGCTATACCCATGCTTATTTGTTTTACCTAGACTATGTTGTACAGCTCTTGTTGTTTTTTTTTTTTTTTTTCTTCTCCCCTGCTGTAGAAGCAGAGAGCCATGCTGGATATGCATTGAAAGTGAAGTATCAGGCACATTTGGTTGGGGTAGTAACCGCCGTAACAAGCCAGCTACTCCTCGCTTTGTGATTGTGAATCCTTTTTTTTCTTCACCCCTGTCGTTGAAGCTATGCAGGATATGCGTGAAGCATCAGGTTTTTTTTTTTTTTTTTCCCCCTGCCCTTGAAGCAGAGAGCTATGCTGGAAATGCGTGATGTATCAGTCTTTCTCCCATGCCGATGCAGGAGAGAACCATGCTGGATATGCATGGAAAGTGAAGTATCAGGCACATTTGGTTTGGGGTAGTAACTGCCGTAACAAGCCAGCTACTCCCCGCGTTTTGAGTGCGAACCCTTTTTCTTCTCCTTTGCCGTTGTAGCAGAGAGCTCTGCTGGATGTGTGAAGTATCAGTTATTCTTCTCCCCTGTCATTGAAGCAGAGAGCTATGCTGTATATGCATTGAAAGTGAAGTATCAGGCATATTTGGTTTGGGGTAGTAACCGCCGTAACAAGCCAGCTACTCCCCTCTTTATGAGTGCAAATCCTTTTTTCCATTACCTCTTGCTGTTGAAGCTTAGAGCGATGTAGGAGTCACAGTAAGCATGTGTATGTTTATTTAGTAAGGGTATTGTGTCAATAGCCATCATTCTGGCGAGTCACCCACTCTTCATTGGTGGCCTCTTGACTTTATGGATCCGCAGTGTTTATCCCACGCCCCTTTGAAGTCTTTCACAGTTCTGGTCTTCACCACTTCCTCCGGAAGGGCATTCCAGGCATCCACCACCCTCTCCGTGAAGAAATACTTCCTGACATTGGTTCTGAATCTTCCTCCCTGGAGCCTCAAATCGTGACCCCTGGTTCTGCTGATTATTTTCCTACGGAAGAGGTTTGTCGTTGTTTTTGGATCATTAAAACCTTTCAAGTATCTGAAAGTCTGTATCATATCACCTCTGCTCCTCCTCTCCTCCAGGGTGTACATATTTAGATTCTTCAATCTCTCCTCGTACGTCATCCTATGAAGATCCTCCACCTTCCTGGTCGCCCTTCTCTGTACCGCTTCCATCTTGTCTTTGTCTTTTTGTAGATACGGTCTCCAGAACTGAACACAGTACTCCAGGTGAGGCCTCACCAAGGACCTGTACAAGGGAATAATCACTTCCCTTTTCTTACTTGATATTCCTCTCTCTATGCAGCCCAGCATTCTTCTGGCTTTTGCTATCGCCTTGTCGCATTGTTTCGCTGTCTTCACATCATTAGACACTATCACCCCAAGGTCCCTCTCCTGCTCCGTGCTCATCAGCCTTTCCCCCCCCATCGAGTACAGTTCATTCGGATTTCCACTCCCCATATGCATGACTTTGCACTTCTTGGCATTGAATCTCAGCTGCCATATCTTCGACCACTCTTCCAGTTTCCTTAGATCCCGTCTCATTCTCTCCACTCCTTCCGGCGTGTCCACTCTGTTGCAGATCTTAGTGTCATCCGCAAAAAGACAAACCTTACCTTCTATCCCGTCTGCAATGTCGCTCACAAAGATATTGAACAGGACCGGTCCCAACACCGATCCTTGCGGCACACCACTTAAAACCGCTCTCTCTTCAGAGAAGGCTCCATTTACCATCACACATTGTTTTCTGTCCGTCAACCAATTTGCAATCCAGGTCACCACATCGGCACTCACTCCCAAGCTTCTCGTTTTATTCACCAGTCTCCTGTGCGGAACCGTATCAAAAGCTTTGCTGAAATCCAAGTAGATGACATCTAGTGCTCTTCCTTGATCCAATTCCTTGGTTACCCAGTCAAAAAAGTCAATCAAATTTGTCTGACAGGATCTTCCCCTGGTGAATCCATGCTGCCTCTGGTCCATCAATTCTCCAGACTGTAGATAGTTGACTATTCTCTCTTTCAGCAGTGACTCCATTACTTTTCCCACCACCGAAGTGAGGCTAACCGGTCTGTAGTTGCCTGCCTCTTCCCTGTTCCCACTCTTGTGAAGCGGGACCACCACCGCTCTTCTCCAATCACTCGGCACCACTCCCGTTTCTAGGGATCTATTGAACAGGTCACACAGCGGACCCGCCAGAACATCTCTGAGCTCCCTCAATATCCTTGGATGAATCCCATCAGGCCCCATGGCTTTGTCCACTTTCAGGTTCTTTAGTTCTTCCCACACATTTTCTACTGTAAAAGGATTTTCATCTATTCCCCTTCCCTCCAGTTTCTTGTTGTTTAGAGATGGTCCTTCTCCAGGGTCTTCTTTAGTGAACACAGAGCTGAAGTATTCGTTTAATATTTCTGCCATTTCTTCGTCTCTCTCTACACATTGATCATTACCACCTTTCAATTTCACTATACCACTTTGGACCTTTCTCTTTTCGCTGATGTATCTGAAAAATGTTTTGTCACCATTTTTTATCTCCTTGGCAATCCTCTCTTCCGCTTGACTCTTTGCCAACTTGATTAATTTCTTTGTCTCCCTCAGTTGATACAAATATTCTTCTTTGTGCTCCTCCCTTTGGGATCCTTTATATTTCTTGAATGCTGTTCTTTTAGCTTTAATTTTGTCAGCCACCTCCATTGAGAACCAGATAGGTTTCAGTTTTCTTTTGCTTTTCTTTACATTTCTAACATATAGAGCAGTTGCCTTGGTGATTGCTCCTTTTAGATTGGTCCACTGCTGATGTTGGGGATGTTCCCATTTTAGTACAACCCCTTGTAACATGTTTTCTGAAGGGCTTGCTTCACCTCAAACCTCCACTGCATCCTCCGGCCTCTTCTTGGGACCTCAACCTTGTTTTGGGTCGGCTCATGAAACCACCATTTGAGCCTCTCCAATCCTGTGATCTTCGCTATCTCACATGGAAAGTGATTTTTCTTTTGGCAATCGCATCTGCTCGCAGAGTTAGTGAGTTACAGGCCTTAGTCACCTACCCGCCTTACACTAAACTTCTGCACGACCGGGTAGTACTCTGCACTCACTCTAAGTTTTTGCCCAAGGTAGTATCGGAGTTTCACATTAATCAATCCATTACACTACCCACATTTTTTCTCAGGCCCCATTCCAATCCAGGAGAACAGGCTCTGCATTCTCTTGACTGTAAACAGCCTCTAGCATTCTATATAGACCGTACAGCTACCCACAGAAAATCCACCCAACTGTTTGTTTCTTTCCATTCCATCAGATTGGGTCAACCTGTGGGGTAAGCAGACTCGCTCCTCCTGGTTAGCGGACTGCACATCCTTTTGCTATCAGCAAGCAGGCATTCCACTTCAAGACCGTGTTAAAGCTGTCAGGGCCATGGCAACTTCAGTAGCGCACCTACTATCGGTTCCGCTTCCTGATATTTGTAGGGCTGCTACCTGGAGTTCTCTCCATACTTTTATAGCCCATTATTGTTTAGACAAGGCTGGCAGACAAGATTCCATCTTCAGCCAGTCTGTCTTGTGCAACCTATTTGCAAGTTGATGTACCAACACCCTACCACCTACCCGTTAGGGTTCAGGATGTCCTCTACCAAATTCCACCCCAGCCCTTGTGCCTCTTGCAGATCTTGGGTACATTTGGTGCATTTATTGGACATCCTCCGCTCGGTATGCACCCATATGTGAGGATTACCATCCTGCTTGTCCTGTGAGAAAGCAGAAGTTGCTTACCTGTAACAGGTGTTCTCACAGGACAGCAGGATGCTAGTCCTCATGAAACCCGCCCGCCACCCCGCGGTGTTGGGTTCTTAACGTTTTCTTATTTTACTTTTTGGCACTTAGTTTAGCTTTTAAACAAAGCTGAAGGGGGACCCCTGCTAGTTGCAGGGTTAGTGCCATCCTGGGCATGCCCAGTAGATGCCAGTCAAAGTTCTAGAAACTTTGACAAAAGTGTTTTGTGATTGGGCTCCATCCTGTGATGTCACCCATATGTGAGGACTAATATCCTGCTGTCCTGTGAGAACATCTGTTACAGGTAAGCAACTTCTGCTTTATATGCAAAAAAGAGAAACTAAAAGATTGAACTGGGTACATGACTGAGAAGACCAGAGACAATTCCTGATTGCACTTTATGTACATGTGATTATTCTAAATTTTTGTGCATATGTTTAGCCATGTAAAAGCCCAGTTTTCAGCTGCCTTGTGATTGGAAATCCAGTTTTCATATTTAAAAATATGCATTTAATTTTGCAGTTAGGTGCTCTGTATTGAAAATGTACCTCTACACTGCCAAAACCTAATTCTCAACAAGAGCTAATGGAGCCTACTTTCTGGGATGTGCGCTCATCTGTACATTTTTGGTGCATCCTTCCCACTAAATAACTACCCCTCTTGAACTCACTGCATCTCCTGAGAATTTGGTGTGGATTCGACGTCAAACACAAAAGTTATTAGGGACACACACACAGACACCCTTTCTTCCCTTTGAAAAGTAAACTAAAAGTGTAGCAAACATCAAGAAGCTTATATCACGTCATCTAAATATGTGTGTTTTGGTTGAATGATGCTACCATAATCTAAATTGTTATTTTTCTTTATTACTTGTGACCTTAATTTACTCATCGAAACTTTTCAGTGAAAACAGGATCTGTATCATTTATCTTCTTCTGCTGCTTGTTGATACCATACTTACAATCTTTAGTTTATGGCTTCATCTATCGCCATTGAAATTACTGGTATTAGGATTAAATGCTGTCATTATGCATACATTTTCAGATCTTGCTTTTATTAAAATTGAATCTTGCTTTCATTGAGGAAATGCGGCAAAAACATGTGGACATAGACCGTGCTTGAGAAGAAGGCAATGAGGAGCTGGATCCAAGTGGATCGGGTTCTCCTACCACCACCTCTAGTGACCCTGATTGGAAAATAAGCTCTGTCAATTTGGAGTATTGATGTCTTACATAGAAATAAAGAGTCTAAATCTAATTCTCAAAACATTAAGTGGCAGTAACTCTTTAATCATAAACACTTAATAAAGCCTTTGCACTACCTATTCCCTCATATCCCACAGAGAACTGAATTGACGAGGAACAGCTGAAAAGTACTTAAGTGTGCTGCTTCCCTAATGAGATACGCTGCTGAGTCATGAATAAAACGATCCAGTAATAATATGTAAACAATGGTGTTGCTGATTAATTCTACGGTTTTTATGAAAATAATTTTCTTTTTTTTTTGTCTTGATTGTCGCTTACTGTTGGTCCAAATAGCTGTAAATTTACGTTCTTGTGGTAGCTTCATTTTACCTGCCATGGGCAAGTAGACATCTGGGAGTTTCACCTGTTGTTGACTGAATATCAATCAGAAGGCATCCAAATGTGTACAGAACAAAAACCTCATTTGAAGCTCCTAGGATTAATGCTACTGTGTCAAAATATCAAAGAGCTAGGAATTAAGTAAGCTTCACACAAAGCCAACCCATAGCCCTATGGATTGTGAAAATGAAACAAGATTTATTCACTGTTTTGAAAAAAATATCCTGCCTGAAAATCTGTGTGTAGTTATATAAATTGAGGTTGCTGGAATGAATCAAGTAAGTTACTTGAGCACCAGGAAAAGTATGTTGTCAATCTACAGTTAATTAGAAAATTATTTAATTTTAGTTTAATTACAAATCATTAGATTAAGCTATTTCATCTCATTAATATAAAATTATAATTGTCCAAGGCTGCTGAAATTGTGTACTATATTCATTTTTCCATGTGGCATGTCTGTGAGATATAAACTACCTGTGTACACTTGTGCATCCTGAGTGGTAAGAGTTAGTATTTTAAAATACCTTCAAACAATGAATCAGATAGCAGGTACTTGAGAGAAGAGCATGTCTAGGAAGCAATAATGGTGTTCTGCTGTTGAGAAGCAGTGATTATAGAAACATAGTAACATAGTAATGATGGCAGAAAAAGACCAAAATGGGCCATCTAGTCTGCCCAGCAAGCTTCCCAAGGTAGTAACTGCCGCTTCGTGCAGGTTACCCCCATGTCTCTAAACTATCTGTCTCTAAGTTTCAAAGGGCAACTCTCACCTGTTGACTCTGTAATCATGTAATTGACTAACAATCTAAGCATTGCATCAGTGTTACTGCTTACTTAAGCAGCGGCCTCTGACTGCCTTTTGTCCACTTGGTGCCACTCAAGTCGTCTTATCATTTGAACCACATGGAATCAGCAGGTCCTGTGAGATTTTAGTGCCCGGTGTGGTTCAAACTGAGAGACAGCTTGAACTGCGCCAGGCAGTTTAAAGGTGGTCAGAAGCCCCCATGCAGTGTAGTGGGAATACTGCTGTCAAACTGAAAATATTTTCCATTTTGTAAGTTTTTGTTTTATGTCCTGGTTCATCTTTTTCCAACACTTGAGCTTCTAGCCCATGGTCACTTATTGATGTTTATGACGGAATGGGGATATGTCAAACTCAGAGGTGCCATATGTCTTTATTCATGGCTCTGATTAAGTCCTAAATGCGCCATCAACAAGAGGAATAAAACTAATATATATCAAACTATAGACTTCGCATAAACGTTTAAGGCATCCAAATATGTATAGACTTTGCATAAACGTTTAAGTAACAACAGCCATTTCAAATAGGACTGTATTAAAAAGTAATGTAAGGAACACTCATATCTAGGATAAACGGCACACTGTTTCTCTGGATTATAATCATTGGTCTCAAAACAGTCCAACTTTTAAAAAAAATGTTTTTCATGTTACACACAAAAACATTTGAAAATTATTGTAAAAGTGGTCATCACCTGAGATGTGTCCATGTTTTGATTCATATCTGCTTCAGGGATGTGCTCTGTTAGTCTCCATTGGTGGCTTTCGTCCTTCAGCACCAATGTTGTTATAACCTCTGATCAGGGGAGACTAAAAGAGAGCACCTCTGACACAGATGTGAATCGAAACATGGAGCTGGGTTGGGTGATGAGCCATTTTACAAGATTTTTCTAATGTTTTTATATGCAAGATAAAACCATAGAGGTAGATATTTAAAACAGTCTGTGTAAGTTAACTGGATAAGAATTATCTGACTAACTTACATGAGAAGTTCCAAAACACAGCTGAATATCCACAAATGTTGCTGAATATCCCCATATTGAGCGCTACTTAGCCAGATAAGTTTTATATCCAGCTAAATTATACCTGCTCTATGGCAGTACTAACATATCTGAACTTAATTAAATAAGTTCAAATATTGGCACTTATATGGCTAAGTTAGCTGGATAAGCAGTGCCACCCCTATCCAACCACTGCCCACTCACTGGATATACAGCTGTCTGCTTATCTGGACAAGCGGCAATATCGCTAAGTGGCAGTCATTGAATGTAGCCGGATATTCAATGGCTGCCAGTTAGCTGGATATATCGGCCTCATAAAGTTGAACTATTATGTGACCCATTTTTATAATGTGAGAAAACCGGTAGCTTGCTGCTTATCCCTGATTAAGTTCTACCACCCCTCCCTTTATAACTCAGCTATTGCAGTTATGATCTTCTGTAGGATACCATAGATAGTTTCCCTTTTGGAGTGTGGTGTGAGTTAACCTTGAATCTCAGTTGATGGTACTGTTTTCATGAGATGGCTGGGATTCTCTTCTGGGGCTTTTAAGTCTTCCTCCAATTACATGAATGAGTGTGGAAAATAAATTCTTTTAGTTAAGTAAATAAACTAAAACATCTCCTGTGTAACTGGGAGAAGTGATTAAAGGAGAAAAATTTGGTATCATTTGTTTGTCATCAGGAGCTCCATGTTTAGCTCAGCTGTGTGGAGTCTTTGGGCTGTAGTCTTGTAGAGTCAAATTTCTGATATTCGTAGTTACAAAGAATTAGTTGTAGTGTGGTGGGCAGGACTTGGTGGAGAGACATATAAAGCTCTTATGGTAACAAAATATTTTCAGATTGCGCTGTTGCTTACTTCACTACTGTTAAAAGTAAGGAAAACATTTGGAGGTCTAAATCCAAATAATATATCTTCATGATCATGTTGCATAGATGCTGTAAACAAATTAAGAGTTCAGTATTCAAACCTTTTTGTATGAATAAATGCATGTTTACCCATGTAAAGACATGGTTTGAAAATTGTCCCTGCCCTCCCATATGTGGGTAAAAGTAGGTGGGGTTAGGCTAAGGTACAGAAAATATTCAAGACAATTGCGCTTTCAAATCACTGTTATATGTACTTTCAGGTGCATACTTTCTACCTGCTTCATTGCAGGTGCAAAATATATGGGTACAATAGTATCCATGGTGTGCATGTCACCCTCATTTTAAGGGAAACTCCGTGAGGAGTTCTCATTTTGAAATGAGCTTGCCCGACTCATGGATACTAAATACCCGCAGTCCTGCAAGCACCATGGACCATCAGAAAATAGCTCTTCCCATGTAAATGTAATGGTCCCTCTGGGCACATTACTGTTTAGCCCTGGTTGAACCCTGAGTTCAGATAGAGCAGTGTGGGTTAGTGAATGGGGGCGGTTACCATTCAGTCGCAGCCCTTCCCTTCTGAGGGTGTTGGAATGGCCCATCCCTCTTGTGATATTTTATAAGCAGCTCTTTCCAGAGAGCTCAGGAGGCAGTGTGTAGCTTGTTTTTGAAGGTTTAGTATGTGACTAGGAGCTTTTGCCTATTTTGGATTTTTGGGCCTCTTCTGCAGGACTTCAGCAAACCCTGCTTGGGAGTCTGTGAGACAGGTTTATCCACACCCTGGTGGGTAGGGTTTGTATCCTGGGATATTTTGGACATTTGAAAGACATTAAGTTATAGGAAGCGTGGTGAGACCCCGACTTTACTCACTGTTAGTTGATCTTCCATACATTTTGTTTCCTTAGGCAAATCCCTGACGGGAGGGATCCACTCTGGAACAAGCAGCTCTAATAATTCCTTCTGATGGGCAGGAATAGGGGCAGCCAAACGCTTCCTCCTAGATCTCCTCAAATTAATGTCGTCTTTTCTCCAAGCCGAGGTAAAACACCAGAAGGCCCTGGCACCAGGTCACCACCTTCCTCTGTCCTCAGTGAGGTGCAGAAGGGCAGATCTTCCCTAACCTGGGACTCCCAAAGAGAGGGTTCCCTGCTGGGAAGGGTTTGGTTTTTTTTCCCTGCCCAACTAAAGGATACCCTGCCCACCTGGGAACTCCACTTAACCAAGCCCTGGAGGATTGATGTTTTCCTTGCCCTGGTAACGGAGACCCTTGCACAGATAGAAGGGAAGAATTGTAACAAGAGAGAGATTCTGTGGTGCTGAAGACTAGGTTTTGTGCCGTGTTTCATCTGACTTTAGCAACAGTAAAGACTTTAATTTTGGACACGAGCCAGTGGCTCCAGTGTGGCACATACAGCGCACACAGTGAGAAAAAGTACCCCTCTCCCAGGGGCAAGAATATAAAGATAGTCACCTCTAGTACTCCAGGCCTTGGAAGTAAGAGACAGTGTTAGAGCTAACCAGGAGCGGTTCCAGCCCCAAAGAGACTATCCTTTCTTTTATGACCCCTTCGGAGTGCAGTCTGCAACCAGGGATATGGGGGTCACACAAATTTCTCTGGAAGCTCACTGTATGCAAATATTTGCTGCTTGTTAAATCCTTGCATTGCATTGTTTTATGCACATAAATGAACATTTTTTATTTTTTAAGTGTTCCCCTTTTTCATTAGTCAAACATTTGATAATCATGAAGAAAATTCACTGAGTGCATCTGTGTGTTGTGTAAGATCATGCTTCAATTTCCTACCCTTATCAAAGCACTGTGATTTCCCAGCAACCATCTTTCTATGGTTTTTTTTTTTTTGTAGGAAAAATTGATTTAATAGCAAGTCTCCAAAGGCCAGAGGAAGACTCTTATCTTGTGCTCTTGTATAAATTCCTTTGTTAGAACCAAGTTCTTGTAGTTTGAGTTTCATGTTATCCGGCTGTCTGAGAACTTACTACTCTCTAAGGCTAAGGGGTGTAATAGATTTCACTGTTCTCAAAGGAAGAGATTTTTTTTTTTTTTTAATAAACTCGAGTGGTAAAACTGTGGAACATTTTGCTAGCATAAGTTGTTATGCCTGTAGCATTAAATCAATTTAAAAGCAAACTGAACAGGTTCTTAGAGGGAAAAGATATATTGGTGGGTACGATGGGGAAAATGCTATTCCAGTGATTCTGAACCATTCTCTTGCATTGGGTGTCAGGAAACAATGTTTTCTTTGCTGGAAAGTTGGCTGCAGATGCCTGGTTTGTTTTTCACCTTTCCCTAGATCACCACATAGAGACAGTGGTAACTTGGTTTGAATCAAAATTTACATTTTTACAGCCAACTCATGTCTGAAAGTCTCCAATTTGTTCAGTGTTTTAAGTTATGCCAACACTTAATTTTGATGCAGACCTGGCTTAGATTAGCCCAGTTTATTAAATATGGGGTGGGCAGGAACGTTTGTCTTGTTCCAAGCATCTAGCCTACTTAGTGTTTGGCAGCAACCTTACAAAATTAGATGCAAAGAGCTGAGCCAAAGATTTCTGGCTGAGGTAAGATGCACTTTGCTTGAAATTTGGTAAGCTAGGTTATAGAGATTTGGTTGCGTGTTGAGCTTTGGCAAGTCATAGTATGGCCTGCCCTTTGTTTAGACAAACTAAGTGGTCAGCTAGGGTACCAAAATTTAGGGGGGGGGGTGACAACCTGGAAACATCCGGGTGTCACCGGCCCACTTTTAAGGAAGACATAGCTTGTGGCACAGACCTCAGACATTTTTAAAACATGAAGCTAGCATTTCCTGCAGATGTGCCAACCCGTGAGTTTTCAATGTGTTTGTAGTTGTAGCACTGGGCTGCTGATAGAGCTCATCCTGCCAACAACTAAAGACTGTACAGGAGACCCCCACCCTGGGGCTGCTGGCAGACCTTATCTAGCCAGCGGCCAAAGATGGCAGAAAACCCCCACCCCACCTTGGGGCTGCTGGTAGAGCCCATTCTGTCTGAGGCGGAAGACTGCATGAGGAGGCCTGGGGCCTCTGAAAGTAGGAAGGAGTGCCGTGCTAGAACTGCTACCGGTAGATGCGGTTGGTGGTCGGGGAGCACAAGGCAGAAGTTTCCTGAGGATGCCATTACTCTTGCACCAGTCCTGCATATATTTGTGATTATTTCAGTGTATTTTGGTAGGTTTTACCTTGATTTTTCAGTAGCTGCTGCCCATAAAAGAAGGGGAACTAAGTTCTTCTTCCTTTTGGTCCCTTAAAACAGAGTGGATTATTTAGCAACATTCTGAGTATATAAAAATTATTGATTTTTTTTTTTAAAAGGATGCATATAAATTAATCTGCACAAGTTATTCCCGCTGGAGAGCAGGTGCAACTTTGTGTTAGTTAATCTGTGCATGCACCAGACCAATTACCTACAGATTTTCAGTGAATTTATGCGCATAAATTCACCTTGAAAATTCGGGGTAAAGTCTGCATGAAAAAGGTTCACCACACACAGATTTTTCCCAACCACTCACAGTTATAAAATTATGTTCCCTTAGGGCCAACAAAAAACAGATGTAATACATGAACTTTCAAGACCTCAGAGGTCTTTTTTCAGATGTGGAATACATAAGACATATCATTTCACTTACCTTCTTGGAATTAAAAAAAAAAAAAAAAATAATGTAAACACTGCTGCAGTTCCGTTTAAAATGTACAAACTAGTTTGCAGCAATGGCCTGAAAACCTCTTTGCATAAAATGTTTTACTTTGGCAAACATGAATATATTTGGCTTAGCAGAACAATCCTTCATCTTTCAGATGATAAAGAAAAATCTTTGTCTGATCAATTTAATATTACAACAAATACAAAATTTTCAATTCTTTTTTTTTTTTCAAAATAATTTTTATTAATAGGAAGACGTTACACAAATCTGAGATAACAATAGCAGAGGCAAACGGAAACAAAACACTGCATACAATACAAGCGTTGCACAAAAATGTGTGGTTCAACAACCAGTCCTCTGTCAACGCACTCCCCGGTTTTCCGTTTTTAAACCCTCCATCCACTCCTGACCCTACCACCCCCACCCCCACCCCAAATACCCAGCTCCAAAGCATCCTCATTCATACTGCATGCATACCACAGACAGACTGCACATCCCCCCCCCAAATCTAAACCCCCCTCGGAACCTCATTTAAGACCATATGGCCTTGTACCCAGTGTTATTAAGCTCAGTTTGGAGAGCCAGAGGAAACGGGGCATAACATGCATTCCAACAGGCAGTATATATCTTATCCGGTTTTCTCTTGCCAAGGCGAAAATCCATAAATTCCATCTGAAGTAGAGAGGCCATCCTGCCAAACCACGCATCAATGGAAGGCTGCGCCAAGGGGTCAGACCAGATAGTCAGTACGGTAGGGCATGCCATCATAACCACTAGGCATTAAAATCTTGCTCTGGAACGCGTACTAGGAACCTGAGAGGACTGTTGGTGTGCCATCAAAAGATGACCCGTATGAGGGAGGACAATACCAGTACTTTTATTAATCACGTCAAGGACTGACTTCCAAAAAAGCACCACGGTCGGGCACGCCAACAAACGATGATATAAGTTGCCCTCAACCACGCCACATCAGCTACATAAAGAAGACTGGGTAAACTTCATATGAAATCGGTGAACATCATCACAGAAAATATTATGAAGAATTTTGAATTGGACCTCATGCAGCCCCTTGTCTGGCAATAACTGGTAAAGAGCCGTAAAGCAGCTCTTCAGGTCGGACGGGGCCAACTGTGAGTCCAACAAAGCAGTCCAACGAGTTGTAAGATGCTGTAATCGGCCTGAGTGGCCCAAGGACTGCCCTAATTTTTTCCATCCAGTGATTGTATTATGGAGGCAGGCAGTGTCAAAAACCTTAGTAGCAAACATCATTTCTGCTGTCAGTTCCTCTACAGACCATGCGAGGGATTGAATATAATGACGGGCTTGCAGGTACGCATAAAAGTACTTAGTAGGCAGTTGAAACATGCGTGTCAGACTAGCGAAATCTTGGAGGACATGGGAATTGGGTTCAAACAAATGAAATATGTATACCACCCCATTGTCAGCCCAAGCCTGGAATACAGCCCGGCTATCCCTCCCCGGCACAAAACTTGCATTCCCTAGAAAAGGTAAAAAAAAGGGAGGCTATGCCCCTCAAGCCCCACTGTTGCCGCAACCAGCGCCAGGCTCGGATACAAGGTTGTAAAAATATTTGAGGGTATGCCATGGTACTCCGCAGCCCCGGGCGCATCTGAATAATACTTAAAGGGGAGCTAGGTTGAGACATCTTATGTAACATCCCTGAATCACAATAAGAGTGAGTTTCTGTAATCCATTCACCCACATACCGCAACTGACAAGCCACATTATAGAGTCTAAAATCCGGTAAATTAAGCCCTCCCTGCTCCCGGGGGCGCTCCAGGACCGCATAAGCCAACCGAGCCCGTTTCCCCTTCCACAAAAACTTTTGCAAACTAGCACGCAATTGCCCCAGCTCTCAACCAACAGGGTATCATGTGCAGCAGATAGAGAAGCCGTGGTACCATTACCATTTTAATAAGAGCACTTCTACCAAATAGGGAAAGTGGCAATGGGGTCCAGAGCTGCAGCTGCGCCCGAAGCTTAAGGAGACATGGGGCAATATTTAACTCATAAAGCTGTGCCAGCTTTCGGGGTATCCAGACGTCCAGATATTTGATCTTGCCAGAGGCCCACTGAAAAGGAAAGGGACCGTCCCAGGATCCAGGGAGGTGAGCATTTAGGGCCAAAGCCTCTGATTTTCCATAATTGATTTTCAACCCCGCCACCAGTCGAAACTAATCAAAAAGGTGGATAATAGTAGGCACACTGGTGCGGGGTCATCCCACAAACAGAAGGATGTCATCTGCAAACAATGCAGTCTTCAAAGGGTGGCCATCTACATGAATCCCGGGTCTCCTCATAGCCAAATAGCCAGGGGTTCCAATACCAACACAAATAGCAATGGGGAAAGGGGACACCCCTGCCGTACTCCGCAGTTGTAAAGGAAAAGGGTCAGTGGATCCCCCATTAAGCAAAATAGTGGTGCTAGGGTTACAATAAAGAGCCTTCAGCCATTGGAGATAGGCTCCTGAGAAGCCGTAACGGTGCAGAACCCAGAACATGTATTCCCAGGATAAGGAATCAAATGCCTTTTCCGCATCCAGACTCAAACCCAGGGCTTCCGGTATCGATTGATAGCTTAATACCGCCAGCAAGCGTCAAACATTGCAGACCCCCTGTCGCCCCTTAACAAACCCCGTCTGATCTCTATGAATAAGGAGGGGCAAAATTCCATTTAGCCGGGTTGCCAGGACAGCTGCCAGGATTTTAACATCTAAGTTTAATAAGGAAATGGGTCTGTAAGAACCCACCTCCAAGGGATCTTTTCCTGGCTTTGGAAGAACGACAGTGACAGACCGGTTAGAGTCCTCAGCCAGGTGGTCAGTGAACAAAAGGTCCGCATAATATTTCTGCAACGGGGACAAGACTGAAAATTTCAATATCTTGTAAATTTGGAGCCTAGCCCATCCTGGTCTGCTGCCTTGCCCAATTCAAGCTTGGAAATAACAGCACAGATCTCCCCCTCAGTGATAGGGCTGTTCAATGCAGTAATCTGATCTACAGTTAGCGAGGGCCATGAGATCCCCTGAAAGAGGGGCTCAGCAACATCAGCAGCCATAGGCCTAGAGCCATAAAGAGACATATAATAGTCCCAAAATCTACGGGCAATGTCAGGTGAGGTACTGAAGTGGACACCCTGGCTATCCCTAATCCCTGTTACGGCTGCCCATTGCCCCCTAGGCCGAATAAGGTGGGTCATCAGTCTACCTGCCCTGTTCATTCATTCATTCATTCATTCATTCATTCATTCATTTACTTAATTTTCTATACCGATGTTGGTATATACCTTCACACCGGTTTACAATGTTTCATAATTAAAAATCATAAAATACAATAAAATGTTTTAAACCAATCACGCAAGTAACTATATATCAGATTTATACTTAAAATAAAATAAAAGAAACATAACAAGAAATAAAATACTAGACGTAAAAAGTAAATAATCTCATTAAAATATGCCTATTAACATAAAATAATTAACAGAAAGTATCCACATAGGAAAAAACAAAGAAAATTACTGGCTGACTTCTACTTGAAATGCTTGTACATACATCCACGTTTTTAGTGCTTTCTTAAATTCTTTTAAATCTCTCTGGTAATAAATTCCATAGACCTGGACCAGCTAATGAAACAGCTCTTTCCCTGACAGAGGTAAGTTTGGCAGTAGCGATAGAAGGAATCGTAAGGAGTCCTTTATCTGCTGAATGCAGATTTCGCTGAGGGGTATGTATGCATATAACTGCATTCATCCAATCTTCTTGTTCTGCATAAATTGCTTTATGTATCAAACACAAAGTCTTAAATTTAATTCTATATTCGACTGGAAG
Source organism: Rhinatrema bivittatum (assembly GCF_901001135.1). Classification (NCBI taxonomy): domain Eukaryota; kingdom Metazoa; phylum Chordata; class Amphibia; order Gymnophiona; family Rhinatrematidae; genus Rhinatrema; species Rhinatrema bivittatum. The sequence goes on along the minus strand of NC_042618.1, from coordinate 399,908,612 downwards.
CCAATGTAATGCGGAAAGGACAGGGGTGATATGATCTCTTTTGTTAGTACCGGAAAGGAGTCTGGCAGCGGAATTTTTATCTCGTTCACTGTTCCGTTTATCACACCACTGTTTATTGTAAACCGGCATGATGTGATATTCTCACGAATGCCGGTATAGAAAAAAACTTAAATAAATAAATAAATAAATTCTGCAAAACCTGCAATGGTCTAAGTGATGACTGTGGAAGACCAAGCAATAAAGAATTGCAATAGTCTATATAGGTGAATAGCAACACTTGGAGAACAGTTCTAAACTCATCATGGTTCAGTAAGGTTTTTAAGCGCCTAAGAATTAATAATTTATGTTAACTTTCCTGTATCTTTGTGGAAATGTGGTTTTTTTTAGTGTAAATTCGGGGGCCAAGCCACACGCCTAGGTTTCTAATTTTATTCCCTAAAGAAATAGAATCATTTTCCATGTTAAAAACTTTGCATTGATCAGATGGAGTTAGTTTACGTTCTAACAACATAATTTCTGTTTTTTCACAGTTGAGGCTCAGTTTCATTTGTTTTAGTAATTGTCTAATGATATTTAGATAAATATTAGCAATTTGGCAATCTGAATATTGTTTGCATAGATGTAATAGTTAAGCTGCAGACCCGAAAGTAGTTGACACAGAGGCAACATGTACACATTGAATAAGGTAGCTGATAGGGCAGAGACCTGGAGTACTCCTGTTTCGAGTGGGTAAGTTTTTGAGTATGAATTGTTAATAAAAACATGATATGATCTATTAGTTAAATATGAGGAGAACCATTCTAATGTTTTGTCCTTAATCCCAATTTCTGCCAGTCTATTTAGTAGGATGTTATGATTTACTGTATCATACGCTGCTGAAAAATCAAGAAGGATTAATAAGTAGTGTTGTCCTTGATCAAAACCTTTTAGTATTGTGTCAGATAAAGATAAAAGAAGAGTTTCGGTACTAAAATTTTTCCGAAAACCGAACTGAGTTGGGTATAGAATATTGTTCGTTTCTATATGGTCATTAAATTGTTTTAATACCACTTTTTCTATTACTTTAGCTATAAATGAAAGATTAGAAATTGGCCGAGAGTTATTCAAAACCTCTGGATCTAAGTTACTCTTTTTAAGAATAGGCTTTATAATAGCCTGTTTGAGTTAATCAGGTAGGATACCTTCATGCAAGGATTTATTAGTTATATCCGCTATATATGGAGCTATTAATGCAGATATTTGTTTCAACGTCAGAATGGGAATTGAATCATTTGAATGATTGGCAGGATTAAGTTTATTGATTAATGTTTCAATTTCAAGTGAGGATACTTCCTCAAAGCAAGCCCATGCTGTATCTTTCGGTATTAATTTGATTTCTTGAGTTAGGGATATTATCGAGTTCCAACTTAATTTTATCTATTTTGCTTTTAAAAAATATTGCCAGTTGGCTAAGCTCTTTATTATTCATATTAGGTGCAGCGAAAGGATCATTTGTTAATTGTTTAACAATCTGAAAAAGTATTTTAGGGCTATTAGCATAGCTGATGATTTTCTTACTGTAGTAATCTTTTTTTTGTTCTGTTAATTAAGTTTTCATAGAAAGTTGAATGTTTCTTCTCCAGATTCTTTCTTTTTTGCGTAGCTTATTTTTTGCTGCTTTTAACTCGTTATTAAACCAAGGATTTGACTTCTCTCTGGGTTGATCTTGTTAGCAGATTCAGTAGTAATTTTATTACATTCTTCAAGGGCATTTTTACAATCTAAATTGTTAATTCTAACTAGTTGAGTCTCTAGTTCTTTCTGTAGATCATCTTTTATAAATGGAGGGCGAAACGAGAAAGTTTTCTCTTCCACGATTTCAGTCTTAATTTTTTTCTCAAATATGATGTCTGCTTGTAATAATGAGTGATCATACCAAGGTACCTGTTGGTATTTTATCTTGGAATTATATATAAAAGCTTGATTCGAAAAGATCATGTCTAACATATGACCCGCTTTATGAGTTGGTTGGTCTGTTAAGAGAGAGAAGCCTAGAGCATTCATTGCGTCTATTAACATTTGACAGGTTGTTGAAAGTGGAGTGACATTCATATGTACATTAAAATCACCTAAACTAATCACAGGTTTCTTTAAATTTAGTTTTGTAGCAAAACATTCAATCAAAGGAGTGATACTGATATTAATGGAGCGATTTAGATGCCCTTTGGTATAGTAAACCATTAAGAGCAGCCCTAGCCCTGTCAGCCACCGCCTTGGACTCCCCCGTCATGGAGGTCATATGTTATTGTTGAGCTTGTTTAAGAACAGCAGTTAACCTCAGAATTTCAGCATTGCATTTTTTATTTGCTCTAGCCACATACGCTATTATTGCACCTTGCATCACAACTTTACCAGCCTCCCACACAGTCGCGGTGCTCATATCTGGGGTCACATTATGTTTTAGGTATTCCAGCCATTGATTTTGTAAATAAGTCTGGAATACTTTGTCCAAATATAAATCGGGACGCATGCGCCAGGAGAATGGAGGGCGAGCCCTGGATCCACATTGTATTGTTGCCGTCATAGGGGCGTGATCAGAGATAGAAATAGTACCAATAGTGGCCTCCGTCACCCTCGGGAAACAGCTATCCGATACCAGCAAGTAACCTAATCAGGAATAAGATGGTGTCGGTTAGAAAAAAGCATAAAGTCAGAGTCTCCGGGATGCAATACCCACCAGATGTCCATTAATTGCAATTCATCACATAAGAGATTTACACCTTTACTCCTGTCTTGATTTTGCATAGGCTTGGGGGGGGGGTCTAATATCTAGCTGCTTATTAGCCACTGTATTAAAGCCCCCCCCCCCCGACTACCAGGTGATAGTTAGGGAACTCAGCTAGACTCACCGAGGAAGCAAAAAATAGAGGAGAATATACATTAGGAGCATAAATATTACACAACACTATTTTCGGATCATAGACTGTACTTATAGCAATCACATATCTCCCTTCTGGATCCTGGTATGTGCGCGCTAGCTGAAATGGTAAATTTTTATGGATTAGAATGGCGACCCCACGCTTCCTCGAACTAAAGGAGGAAAAGTAGCATTGACTCACCCAGTCTCTTTGTAGTTTAGCGTGTTCCTTATCTGAAAGGTGCGTTTCCTGCAGGAATACCACCTGGGCCCGCATGCACTTAAACATTGTGAGTAACTTTGTTCGCTTAATCGGGGCGTGCACCCCGTCCACATTCAGTGAGACAATTTTAACCTCACCATACCTTGAATCCAGAAGGACACATAAAAAAATGTCATTATTCACATTTGGACTTCCAAGGCCCCCCAGACTAGGCCTTAGAAAACAGCTTGGCATACAATGAAACAGCCACAAATACACTACGTCCTGCAAACAGAAAGAGGTTCCCCCTACACCCCCCTCCCCCCAGCCAGTTGCTCACTCACACACACAAACCACAGCCACACCCACACATACTCCACACACCCCACACACACCAAATACATCCACACCCAGAACTCCTTGCTCCTCAAGAGGCACAAAGTACCCAGTGGCCCTAGAGGGTTCACTGGCTTTCCTCTGCCCCCTCCCCCCTTAGCATCTCTCCCATCCACACACCCCCCCCCCCCCGACACAGATCTTATAACATCAGGTATTTAGAACAAAATAAAGAGAACATGGGAGGTGAAACTACCAACAGAACCATAAGACAACGGCCCATTCTTCTGTATAGGACCAGAAACAGTCAATTATATAATCCATTGGAGGAACAGAAGAAAGATTGTGGCACTGGTATAGTAAAGCCAGTATAACTCTGTCCTTCAAGTAACATTGCCTGGCTCTAGCGAAGAGATAAATGAATTGGCATCTTCTTTTTTGTTGAAAAAGAAGACAGTTCCATTGTGTTGAACTCGTAACGTAGCAGGAAAAAGTAGGGCAAACGGTATCCCCCTTTTATGTAACTCTGTGCAGGCAGGAGACATGGCTTTCCTTTGTGCAGATACTGCAGCGGAGAAATCATGGAAAAGCAAAATCTAGTGCCCCTGGTACTCCACTCCAGAGTGCTGCCGAAAGGCTCGCATAAGCTGAATTTTGTGAGACCAGTTAAGAATTCTGGCCATCACTGGCTGTGGTTTGCCAGCATCGGTTCTGGGCAGCCCCATTCTATGCACTCTTTCACAGTGCAAGCGGACAGTATTCAAAGTCAAGCCCAACTGACTGGGCAGCCAGGTTTCAATAAGATCATACAGTTCCTGATCTGGCACAGATTCAGGAAGGCTTATTATTTTAAGATTATTACGGCGATTCCTATTTTCTTGATCCTCTAGCCGGTCTAGCAATGAAGAATTCTGTGCAGCAAGCGTTTGTACTTGCCTTTCTGCCGCATGCAGCCTGTCTTCCTGATCAGACAATCTGTGCTCCGCTTCATCCAGCCTTTTAGCCTGCCCCTCAACAGCATTTACAACATCTTCGATGGAGGTCTGAATTTTAAGGAGCCTGGCATCCACCACTTCAGCCACCTTTGCGGATATCTTGCACAGGGCTTCCTCAGATACTTCAGCAACCGGAGTTGTGTGGTCTCCCGCGTTTGTGGCAGCCATCTTGGCCACACTATGATGGCGCTGAGAGGATCTCGCTGATCTATGGCGCATTACGGGCCCAGGAGCGCTCAATTCCTTCCCAAAACGCGGCAATTCCGAAGCCCCAGGCGTCCTCTGCAACCCCCACAAATCCAGAAGCTAGATGCTAAATAAGGTAGGGAGGATGGCCACCAATGCAAAGGGAGGGAGCTCAGGTCTGGGACACCGATGCTGTGGGGAAGGCCGCACTGATTTTAGATCCGTACCGGCCTGAGAAGCTTTGTTTTTTATGCAACTCGCGGCAAAACGGCAGCCCCCGACTTGCTGGTCAGACTCCCAACAAAACTTTTTTGGTATTAAAGCGTTCCAGGGGGAGGATGGCCGCCGATTGAAAGGAACCGGAGTCCAGGCCCGAGACGCCGATGCTGCGGGGAAGGCCGCGCCATTTTTAAGTCCTTACCGGCCTCAGAAGCTTCGTTTTCGCTGCAGATCATGGCAAAAAGGCTGCCCTAGATACATTGATCCGACTCCAAGCAAAAAATTATGATATCAAAGTTTTTCGGGGGAGGATGGCGTCCGATTGGGGGGGGGGGGGGTGTCTGCCAACCCCGGTGACATCATCCCGGAAGTCCCAATTCTTAACTATATTTATAGAAGTCTGTTATTCGATATATTTTAGTTATATCTATCTATCTATCTATCTATCTATACACACACACATGCATACCCCATAAATATATACCATGCAATGGATGTACAATAATAATAATTATGCATGTAAGTTCCAATTCCATTCCCTAGAATACCTCCCTCCAGTTTGTGTAAACATATATGTGAAACTGGTTTACATTTGTACTTTTTCTTGCCCTGGGCTATTTTCTAACAGCCATTTAAGCGTATAAAACCCAGTTTTATGTGTGTAAATGGTTTTGTAAATTCACCCCTTAAAAGGCAGCACAATCTGAAAAGGCTTCTGATTTCTCTAGGACCAATACGGTTACTAGAGCTGTGTATTACTTATGGCAGTGTATATTGGAATCCATTTATTTCACTTGCTTAGTGCTGTTTACTAAGCTTTCTGCATATGTATTTTGGGCTAATGGCATTGAATTGGTAACTCGAATAAATATGTTAAACTTTTAGTTGACAGCTGAAAATGAGATAAGGATTCTTTTCTCTTTCTGTTTACCTGGCAGTGAATGAATTAATTGTGGTGTATAAGCTTGTCTCTGTTTTGCTGTGGGCTGGGAATTAACATTATAAATCCCTGTGGACTGAGAGCTTAAGCAGTGCTGGTGTTGTGCAGGCCTCTGTGACAGAAAGTTGTGCTTTTTAGATGTAACTTGTTACCTTTGTGGAATGGCTTAAAGTCAGTTTTTATCATCAGCCCTAGTCTTACAAATGCGCAGTTATTGAACCTTTCTGATCATAAAAAGCATTCTTTTTCTCCTATTTCTTTTTCTATTTTAACCAAGAACAAGAAGCCAAAGTAGCCAAAAGCACACCCAAAACACTGAACGTGCTCATAAATAAAGGACATACTGATGAATGTATATATCTATATATCACAATAGATCTTATAGACATGCATGTATATAAAAGTATATCTAGATATTTGAGAGGAAAAGACCACAGGATTCACAAGCAACCTTTCTTGCAAAAGCAACTAGGCTTAGGACCATATAGTCATTGGTCTGTAAAATTTTCCCAAACACCTTTATATAATCTATTATGATATATATTGTAGATATATACATTTATATGCATACCCTTTATTTTACCAGCACTTTCTTTATCAAGGTGAGGTTTTGGCTACTTTAATTTTTCTCTTACCCAGAGAGAGAACATAAAGCAATAAAAGTCTCCAGAGGGATAGCTGTGTTAGTCTGGAGTAGCAACCAGCGGTTGGTACCTTATATGCATGTATCTGATGAAGTGGACTCTGTCCTCGATAGCTCATGCCTCAATAAATTGGTTAGTCTATAAGGTGTCATTCGCCTCTTGTCATTTTTGATACAGCAATGAAAGTGTGATAAAAATGATACATAATCTTATGATTTTAAAACAGTAGCAGGCTTGATCTATTGGATGCTGTTGAGATAAAACACACTATTCAGTTTAAGTCAGAAGATTAAATACATGAAATGTCTGTGAAGTAGTTGTCTTGCAAGTTGCATGCTTGCTGATATAAGTTAAAAGCCGAACAAACAACATGCAGAGATTTTATTTCAGCCAGTCTGGGAGGTATAGCACTGTAAAAGTAGGCAATGTCTTTTGTGATATTGATTTCCACTGATTGACCAATGGGCTTTGCATGTATGTACTTTAGAGTCAGATCATTGAGTTCTGAAATGGATAACCTCATGCTATGTTTCCACATTGTTAAAATAACATTTGTAAGTTAGGGGTGTTGAGCTAACTACTAATTCTCACCATTGCTTTAGCACAGGGATCCAGTCCTCAAGGGCTGCCAGCTGGCTGGGTTTTTGGGATATCTGTAATGTAGGGCTACCCAAACTTGTCCTGGTGACCCTACAGCCAGTTGGGTATTCAGGCTATCCACAGTTAATATGCATGAGATAGAACTTCCAAAACCCAGTATGTGAAAATTTATCTCATGCATATTAATTGTGGATAGCCTGAATACCCAACTGGCTGTAGGGTCACCAGGTCAAGTTTGGGAAGCCATGCCCTAATATGCATGAGAGGGATTTACATGAACTCTACTCAAGTGTATGCAAATATATCTCATGCATGTTTATCAGACATATCCTGACCAGCAAACATGGACACCCTTGCTATCGCACTATTAGATGTATGTAGCTTTGTACAGCCCAAATACAACATACATATTTAGGTGGTACTAAAACATTCTATTTTTTATTTTTCTGTGTTTTTTTCTTCTTTCTTATAGACATTATCTGTTCAGTTTATTGCGTTCTTTTCATAATGCAGTATAAGAACCAATTTTGCAACTTCTCTTCTTTCATTTGGCTAGAACTAATTTGGGTACATTGACATTTTTACAGAAGCTTTTGAGCTTGTGCAAGTTTCAAAGAGTTATGATATGTATTTGTGATACATTTCAAACATCTGAAGAAGAGACCTTTAGTCTCAAAAACTCACAAACAGCATTGTCTTTGGATTATTCTTACCTTGGTCCAGTAAAAGGACACAACTTGCAAAAAATCCAGTTTTCTCCAGGACCAACATAGTTACTAGTACTCTGCACTGTTGATCTAATGAACTAGCGAATACATTTTCCTTGAAGGTTCTTTGCTATAATTTCACTGACATTCTAATAATTTAAAAGAATTGTTCCATGTGCAACTTGTGTCAAAGATTTTTTTTTCTTTTTTTTACCTAGGGTGTGCAGTTAAGCCACAGACGATGGCTGAACCTGCAGGAATACCAGAGCAAAAAACTGATGGCAGACAATGGAGTTACAGTTCAGAGATTTTTTGTGGCTGACACTGCAAATGATGCCCTGGAGGCTGCTAAAAGATTGAGTAAGTTGGCTAATGGTGAATGAAATCCGCTTGATTCATCTGGCAGCACAAACATTTTTCCCTCCTAAGAAAATTGTTTGTAAATGCCAATATTTAATACCGTTGTCTCTTTTTGGAGTACATTATTTTGGTAAAGTTAAACTGCAGGTTGTTATTCATGTTCTCTAGAGCTGCACTTTGGAAGTTTGACATTTCTTTTTATATCTATTTCACATGTAGTCATGTCCAATTTTTCAAACTTACTAGTGTTTATGAATATGGGAATGTCCAATAATGATGCATGTTGAGGTCTATAATTTAAAAACTATTTATCTTATTCCATAGCTATGGCAAAACCCTTGAAAATGGAGCCATAGTAAATAAGGTAGCCAAGGTTTTCAGAGCTATAGCTGAGTGTTATCTAAACAGCTTGTGAAAAACAATTATCCATTTGAAATGCAGTTACAGAACAATTCTGAAGATTAGCTGAAAAAGCACATTTTGAAAAATATAAAATAAATAAACATAAAGGGCATGATTTCAAATGAGACTGTGTGAGAAGATGGGAGGTTGAAGAACCCTGGTAGAAGACCCAATCAAAAGGATGAGATTTTCTGGCCGTGTATATGGAGACTAAGCTAATCTTTTATTGGATGGTATGACAGAGAGCAAGAGATAGCGAGCACTAAATAATAATCAAGATCTGAAAATGTGAATGAACAAAGGAAAGCTGAGCATAGAAAGCATTAGTACACAGTAGTTGTCGACCTTCCTATTGATGACTACATTTGATGGTGATGTATGTTATCACTGTCAGTGTAACCACACTGTGCACATACTTGACTCTGAAGGCCAAATAATTTGTGATGTCACTCACCAGCTGTGCCATCCATGACTTGAAGTCAGCAAACCACCAGCATGATGCCTGAATGGTTTACAAATGTCCGTTTTGGATGATAAGGTTGCTTATCCTATTATACCTGCCAGACCATCTGTTGACTCTCAGTGGATGCGGAGAATGGCATTAAAATTTTGATGAGTGGAAATGTTAAACTATCTGGGTAGAAAAGTTGAAACAGCATTTGGAGTTAGCAGCAGACTGTGCTATAAGGGAGATAATGCAGATAATTGTATTTCTGCTTAATTCCCTTTTTTTTCCTCTGCTTGCCTGATGCTTATGCAGCCTGTGCTTTTTTATGTGGAAAGAAATATTTACTGAATATTTAATTGGAAAGGCATTTATGACATTTGCTCAAATACTGAGGGCAGCTGTATTATTTAACCTATCAGAAATGGGATGCTCCAGATGTCTTAGCTATATGATGTTTTAATTAAGAAGTCCTGTGCTTGAAATTACAGGGGTAGGTTAATAGTTGGCGTTGGTTTAGAAGTTACACTTTATATAAGCTGGCACCAGGCACAGATGTTCTTTTGTAATGTAAATTCATTCACCAACCATTTTACATCTTTTTTTTCCTTGCTTCTACTATGCAGTATGCGTGAGGTTATTTATCCTGTCAGCAATCTGTCTGAAAGCTACATGTTAATAAAAGTTGAGGATCTGTAGACAATCTAGTACAAATATTAAGTCAAAATCAAATACAAAAGCCAAAATAAAAGTGTAATGCAATCATAGCAGTGCCTCCATGTCAAGATAACATTTTTATTGCTGTTTGAAATGAATGTTTCAGCTACAGAGGAGAGATCTACTGTCTAAGACTGCATGTCTAAGGAAATTCATATTACTTAAATATAAAAAAAAAAAAGTGAAATACAATGGGCAAATGTAAAAGAAGCAGTGGTACATTTTAAGAACTTACCTAATTTGTGTTGGTCAAACCAGGAGAGATTTTGCTAGAAATTATTGTCATTCCTTATATTTGCATTTTTTCACTGGCAGTTATTTAGAATGATTCTGCTAAATATTGAGATATCAATGTGAGTACTCCATTCTTTTTTTTTTCTTCTTGCTTTGCCATTTATATTTGTTCCTTTGGGCGTCCATCTCAGTCAGCGCTGGCTTCTGTTGGGCTGTGGCACCACAGGCCATCATTCAAACCGCTCAGGTTTTCCCTCTATTTTATGTCTTCTCCCTCCTCTCCTCTCCTCTCTGAACAAAGCCCAACCATCATAGTTAAAGCCTTCAACCAGGGGCCACAGACTGCAGCTCCTTCTAGATCTTTCAAGCATGGACTGTTAAGTTTGGCTATCAGGTGTTGATCTGGTTGAGTGATAGTAGAGATTCTTTCCACTTAGGGGCAGGGGGGGGGGGTTACTGCCCACATAGCATCCACAGACCCAGTGTGTGTATTAAGGGAGTTCACATTTATGGTGAAATAGACTTTTTGCTTATGTAATGCTCTTATTGCAGCATAAATCATTATTTCATGAGCACTTCACTGTGTGAAAAATTATTTTTTTTCTTTTGATATATATATTTATATTTATTTTCTAGTCTGCACTTATGTGAACTTAGCAGTAATGTTTGAGTGCATGGTCTCTAAAGAAAAGCCAGAAGGTGAAAGCTTTCTGAACGTTCTGAGTTCCATTGAAAGCCTTTAGAAACACTACCTTTAATAATAAGTATCTTTCCATAACTCATCCTCAATTATTGCACACCTACTCAGTGACGTACATGAAATGAGTTGTTGATAATCCAGCTTTGTGCTGATAGGTTATCTCCACCCCTAGTCAGAATAGCAAATGCCACCTAATTGGCACCCTGTGTGGTAGATTCTGCACAGACTTTAAGGATTAAAGAGAGATGACACTGAGCTGCTGAGTTTTTTTCTCTTTAATCATATATGGTTATATATGATAGGATGGAGGCACATCTCTGGTACATTATAGGCATGCTTACATTGATCATGCCCATGCTGTGTTTATTCCTCTCTATCTTGTGCAGGTGTTTCGGATGGTATCAGTCTGGCATCATTAATCAACAATATGAATTTAAAAAAACAAAAGGAATAATTCAGTGTATGGTGATCAGGCCCCCACTGTAAAGCACAATGCTGACTGAACAGGAAAGTGAAATCTGGCAGAAAAGTGCATAGGTGGGGTTATAAAGGTTTAACAGGGTGTATATGAGACTCTTGCCTTTTGTTGCTCCTTGGCTGAAGTTCTGTAATATGATTGCAGGGAAGGAACATATCCTATTTGCTATATCTTTGCAAAGAGCAGCTTTCCTCCAAGTTGTTCATGATTGATTGGAATAACTTCACAGGTTTATGGTAAATTGAATAGAGAACCTGCGGGAGTGTGTGCACACTTAGTTTGAAATTACATGCGCTGAAATGTCCTCCAGGTTGCAACTGTAAGGACTCCATCCTTGGCTGGATTGCAGTGCATAAGACACTGCTTTCAGTCAACTAGGGCAAGACTTATTACAGTATGTGGCATTACACTGCTAAACTGCAGAAAAAGACCCAAATATTTAACAAGTTCTAAACCATTGCTTGCCTTGATGCATTATATTTTTGCTTTGTCAGGGGGATTTCTTAGAGCTTGTTTTTAATAATGACTGGTATTTTCCTTTTGTTATGAAACATTTATATGTTATGCCTTGTGGAACACATAAAGACTTCTTTGAAAGTGATGTATCTAATAAAAACACTACTTTGTTGCTAAGGGTTTATTCATCGTAATTTTATTGATTTGTCAGAAGAACTGAAAGAAATCTCAGTGAGCTTGGAAGATATAGGGCAAATTGGCAAACTAAAGAGTAACAAATCTCCTGAACCTGATGGTATATATATCCAATGACCCCTCTAATTTTTGAAAGGCAGTGTGCACCAAATTTTTTCTTTTGTGCAACTTTTTATAAGCTGAGGTCAAATTTGTGCACTATGGACAAGGATAATGCAAATAATATTGGCATTTCTTGTGCAATGTTTGCGGGCTTCATAACCTGTCTGTGTTAGACACCCATGCACAGCTTAGAGGGAACAGTGAATTTATTTAAACAATTAAACATTTATATTCTGCCAATCCACAAATCTTGGTGGAGTTACAATATACACACATGTTAAAATAATTAGTAAACATTTTTAGATTTAACCTCAATGGCTACCAGTCCTGAATACTGATTAGTTGACTATAGGTGTACGTTATAAGGAAACTCACAGACCTTTTACCAATGGTAAACTACAGAAAGAATAACCAGTGATTCATAATATATGCCTCTGTAGCTTGTGACTGGATCTCCAGAGCCATGTAAATGCAATTTATTCCAGTCTATAGATTGCTGGATCTCTGGGCCTTTTAGCAGCTGTCTGACTCAGTCCTGGGCCCCCCTCTTCTCTCCAGGGCTCTGTGGCTGCATCACATAACTCCAGCCCGGGGCCCTCTGACCTCCAGAGTTCTATGGCTGCAATCTGATTCAGGCCTTAGGTAGAGGCATCCCCAAGGGTATGTGCTTGCTCAAGTTTCTGACCTTTCCACCTGTGCCGGCGTGCAGTAAATCCGGTAAGAAGACATTAGCCAGATTACTGATCCTGTGGTTGGCTGAGGTAGAGAAGCGTAGCATACACTCCACCACAGGCAGTGCTGTGATTTCCTGGCCGGGAGGAAGGTGTGCAGTGACTGCTGGGACAACTGTCTCCTCATATGGGCTTGATAGGCAGTTTATCACTGGCTGGATGCCACTGGCCTGCAGAATGCAGACTTTATTGTATATATCTCACAGTCCTGAAAGGACTGAAAAATGATATTGCATTCCAGGTATTAGTAATCTGTAAACTATCATTAAAATCAGCAATGGTACCTGAAGATTGAAAGGTAGCCAAGGTAACGTCTGTTTTTAGAAAGGGTTCCAGGGATGATCTAGGAAACTATAGACTGATAATGGTTCCTTTTGTCCAGGGTTCACTCAAGGTTTAGGGGATTCTGTGTAAAGTGCAGAACCCTTGGCCTCTGCAAGCATCCCCTGTAAGGAGGGTTACTGAGGGGGATGAGGTCATGCTTGTTGCAGAGCTATTGCATGCAAACTGGAGCTGTGTGCTTTACAATTATCCTTCCTGGTTAAGGGAGGGAGAGCATAGGAGGAAATGAGAGTTTCTGCTGTAAAGGATGAGATAAGGTAAAACGTACCTTCCCTCCATGTGGGCATGGGCAAGGTGCTGAGAATCTATATAAGGTGCCCCCCAGGCACCTAGGGGTGTTGTCATTAAGAATCTGGGGAACAGAAAGGGCTCCTGAAACATCCAAGCTTGGTGCAGCAAGGAATAGAAAACATTTCAGGTTACAGGCTAAGGATAAGAAAATCCATCAAGTAAAGGGGTAGAATTATTCCTGGGAACGCTCCAGCAGAATGAACTGTGTATTAAATACTTTGCCCTGAAGGATAAAGGGCTGAAAGTATCCATGAGTGGGCTCCCTCCTACTCAGTGAAGATTGGGAGTTGCTAAAGGAGTTGTTTTCAAATAGACAGTGTCCAGTTAAGCATTACAAGATTCATCTGATTGTCTGTTTACCTTTTGGATCTACAATATATATATATTTTTAATTTGGAACCAATCCTTGGTGTGGATAGTGGACTTTGTTGAAGCCAGGCAAGTCTTCCCCTAGGCCTCCCAGATTAATTTCTGGTCCCCGAGTATTGATCCCTGGTGGCCCCTTACTGATATCAGGGTTGCTTAATGGGACAATCCCAACATGGATTTAACCATGAGAAGTCTTGCCTCACCAATCTATAACATTTTTCTGAAGGTATGAATAAACGTGGATAAAGGTGAACCAGTTCATATAGTGTATCTGGATTTTCAGAAAGAATTTGACAAAGTACCTCATGAATGACTCTTGAGGAAATTAAAAAGTCATGGGATAGGCGGCAATGTTCTATTGTGGATTGTGAGAACTGGTTAAAAGATAGAAAATGGAGAATAGGCCAAAATTATTTCTCAATGAAGAAACATGATTAATGGAATGCCTCAGGGATCTGTACTAGGACAACTGCTTTTTAACATATTTATAAATGGCTAAGAGAGGGGAATAAGTGAGATGATCAGATTTGCTGCTGATTCAAAATTATTCAAAGTTAAATCTAGAAGATTGTGAAAAATTGCAAGACTGGGAGACAAATGGCAGATGACATTTAATGTAGACAAGTGGAAAGTGATGCATGTAGGGAAGAGCAACCCAAATTATAGCTACACAATGCAATGTTCCACATTGAGAGTCACCAGTCAGGAAAAAGTATCATTGTGGATAATATGTTGCAATCCTCTGCTCAGTGTGTGGCAGCAGCCAACAAAGCAAATAGAAGGGCAGTAATTATTATAAAACAGAGAATATCATAATGCCTCTGCATTGCTCTATGGTGCAACTTCATATTGAGTATTGTATGCGACTCTGGTCACCGCATCTCAAAAAAGATATAGCAGAATTAGAAAAGGTACAGAGAAGGATGTCCAAAATGATAAAGGATGGAACGATTCCCCTATGAGGAAAGGCTAAAAAGGTTAGGGCTCTTCAGGTTGGAGAGCAGACAGCTGAGGGGAGATATGATAGAGGTCTATAAAATAACGAGTGGCACGGAATGGGTAAAGGTGAATCATTTGTTTACTCTTTCAAAAAGTATAAAGACTAGGGGACACGCAATAAAGTTAATAGGTAATACATTTAAGACAAATAGTTGCAAATATTTTTTTACTCAACGCACAATTAAATTCTGGAATTTGTTGCTGGAGGATGTGGTTAAAGCTGTTAGTATAGCTGGGTTTAAACCCCCAGTTTGGAAGAAAAGTCCATAAACCATTGTTAAGGTTGACTTGGGGAAATCCACTGCTTATCTATGGGAATAACAGCATAGAATATACTGTCGTTTTGGGATCCTGCCAAGTACTTGTAACCTGGATTGGCCACTGTTGACTTGTTGAATCTTTGGTCTGACCCAATATGGTAAATCTTATGTTCTAAGGTTTTATACGTTGGATGTTTTGGATGTTGTGTATTGATGTGCAACTTCCCTGGTTGGTTCTCTGCTTGTGCTTTAGCAAAAAACATGAATAGGGCAGTTTTCAAAGTGATTTAAAAGGCATTTTATCAGTGTTAATAAGCTGTCTGAAAATTGCCCCCCCTCAGTGCAGCTCAGAGAGCTTGCGTTGTTCCTTAGCATGCTTACTTTTAATCATATTAAGTGCAGGTGCTTCCAGGAGCATACTTAGAATGGGGGAGGAAAATACCATGCACTGATTGCACTTTCAACTTTGTGTGTTATTTTCTATGAAAAATGTACCTGCAGAAATAGCAGATGCAAATGTCCAATTACCCGTGGCAAGTTTTAAAGCAAAGGTATGGGTGCACTTTCACTTTGTAAATCAGTGCAAAGTCCGTGGACTTTGTCCCAGTGAGGGCAGTTTGAAAATTGCCTCAAGAAAGCAACAGAACTTCGTATTCCATTGCATTTACTGTAAATTGTCAGGCAGGGGAATCCTGCAGAGGTGTGGCAATGGAAATACTTTCCAACAAAAAATTGTAGGAGGACTGAATGTAGGGAGGTTTGTGGTGGAGTGGGGAAGGGGGTATGTAGAATGTGGATGTATGAGGGGGTAAAGTTGGTGTGTGTGAGGTTAGGTATTGGCTGTTGCGGGGTGGTGGGGGAGGGGACATCTGTGTATGTGGGTGGTGGAAGGATGTGTGTGTTAGGAATGTGGGGGTGTATAGGGCTAGATGTAGTGTGCATGTTTAGGGGGGAGTATCTGAGGATGAATGTGTGGGGAGGGAGTATCTGAGGGGATGAATGTGTATGGAGGAGTTATTTTTGGGTGGGAGGGGTCTGTAGGGGTGTTGTAGGGAAGTTGAATGTGTTTGGAGGGGCTGTGATTGGAAGAAGTATTTGTGTGTGTGGGTGAGGGGTAATTTGAGAAGCTGCATATTTATCTCTGGGGAGCATGGGTGTGATGGCAGAAAGTGTGTGATGTGTGTGTAGGTGGTGGTGTGTATGTGTCAGGGGTACATGTGTTGGTGTATTTGTGTATGGTGGGTGCCTGTGAGGGGTGTGGGGATATGTGAGAGCTATGTGTGGGAATTGTAGGTATGGGGTATTTGTGTCTGTAGGAGGTGTGGAGTGTTTGTGTCTGTGAGTGGTATACATGTGGTGGGTATGTGTAGGAAGGATGTGGGTTTGGAGTGTCTTGAGTATGTGGGGTGTATGAATGTGGTGTGTGTGGGGGTTTGTCAGTGGTGATATGTGGGTGTGTGATGTGGTGGATATGTGTCTAGGTTTGGTGTTTGTGAGAGTGGGTGCGTGCAGGAAGGGGATGCCCATGTATGGATGTATATGTGTGGGAAGACAGTAAGTGGGTTTGTGTGGCTGTGTGTGTGTGGAATAGGGGAGGTGTGTGTACTTTGGAAGGGCCTTTTTGTTCCATCTTTTTCCAGTTGCTTCAGGTATTTTTGCTGTGTCTGTCTCTCCCCGCCTGTATTTTGTTCCAAAGTGCTGAAGAGGTGAAGACTGTTTAGAGTGCTGGTCAGCAATTTCCCACAGAAAGCAACTAGAGATTTTTTTCCCATTGGAGGTTCATTTCTCTGAAAATACTGATTTGATGTTTGTAGTTTTCCAATTTGTCTGAATTCACTTTTTTTTTTTTCCCTGCATGCCAAATTCGGTTAATTTCTCTCCTCTTTTTGAAATTATTATGCCTATATAGAGATGGACATAATTCTTTTCAATATTCCATGTTTGTAAGCATAAAAATGTTTTTATAGTCCTGCTGTTCTTTGGAGATGCCAAGGGGAACCGAGGTGACAAGATGTTCGAGCAGCAGTCTCGCTAGTTTTTGTAGCTGTTTACATTTTTAGAAATGGTGGTAAGTCTTGAGTGGGATGGGTAGGCTAGGCTTGGATTAAGTATGGAAATTTCTATTCTCATTTAGCCAGGATGGTAGAAGACCAAAGAGGAAGACAACAGAAACTGATTTGGTTATGGAGCAATATCCTACAAGCTGTCAAGCTTCTGCAGATGGCAGCTGGGAATCCAGGAATTCTGATTATCACTGATAGCCACAATTTTCACATTAGGGGGTAGGGGGCTATTACACCGCCACGCCCTCCAACCTTTCTTGTCCCGTGGACCTTGTTTATGGAAACTAGGGACGGTCCAAGGCCTAATTACAGTGGCAATGGCAACAGCAACATGCTTTGAAGGCACGAGGATTGAGCCTGCTTGCTTTTGCTTCCGGTCCCTGTTTTCTGTAGGGAAGCCAGGAGTGGATGGAATCACTGTGGAGCCTGGGAGCAGAGCACACGCTGGCTCAGTCCCCTGCCCACGTGCCTTCAGAGCATGTGGCAGTGACAATCGGGCGGGCGGGGGGGAGTACAAAGGTTGTGCTGGAGAAGAGACGGCTGAGGGGGGATATGATAGAGGTATTTAAAATCATGAGAGATCTAGAACGGGTAAATGTGAATCGGTTATTTACTCTTTCGGATAATAGAAAGACTAGGGGGCACTCCATGAAGTTAGCATGTGGCACATTTAAAACTAATTGGAGAAAGTTCTTTTTCACAACACACAAACTCTGGAATTTGTTGCCAGAGGATGTGGTTAGTGCAGTTAGTATAGCTGTGTTTAAAAAAAAGGATTGGATAAGTTCTTGGAGAAGAAGTCCATTTCCTGCTATTAATTGAGTTGACTTAGAAAATAGCCACTGCTATTACTATCAGCGGTAACATGGAATAGACTTAGTTTTTGGGTATTTGCCAGGTTCTTAAGGCCTGGATTGGCCATGTTAGAAACAGGATGCTGGGCTTGATGGACCCTTGGTCTGACCCAGTATGGCATGTTCTTATGGAGGGTGGAGTAAAAGAGTGCTGGGGGTTGTGCAGGAGATGGAAGAGTGCTTGGGACTATTTGGTGAAAGGGTGCTGGGATTGTGGGGGGACTGCTTGGCTGTGGGGGCTTTTCTGTTGTTGTGCTGGGACTGGGCACTGCTGGGAAGAGTGCTGGGACTTGTGGGGTGGAGAATGCTGGAGTGTAGATGCAAGTGCTCGACATTAGCCAGAGAGTATTTGGACTATGGGGAGGTCCTGTTGATGCCATGGTGCTGCGGAGAGAAGTGCTGGGACTGTAGAGGACTGTGCTGGGAGAGCAGAATATGCTGATGCTGTGAGGAGCTGTGCTGGAACTGAGGGGAAGAAACCATTCTATCTATCTATCTATTGTATAAATGAAAAGATATAGATACAGAAAATTGTTATACGGTATGTATTATTAATTCAAAATAACTGAAATTGCAAACCAATGCATGTTAGGGTAATGTGAAAATGGAAAAAAATACCCCCAGATTTTAAGCATCTTCATAAAACCCTAATTAGCTAAAAAAGAAACACTGAAATGTCCATTTCATAGCTATATAAAATAAGCCCTAGATAAATCTTTAGCAGTATGAACAGAATAACTGGGCAGACTGGATGGGCCAATTAGTCTTTCTCTGCTATCATATACTGTGTTATTATGTAAGATAATGATCCATCAGGCTGCATCATTTGGATTCAAAACTTTCTTTTCTTTGCTGGCCAAGAGTGCTTTCTTGCCAGTCCTTTTATTTATACAGTAACGGAATTGCCTATTCTACTCATGGCTGACTGTGTTTGCGTGTATTTGTGTGTGGGCGTCTGTATTTCTGTGGTGTGTATTTACTTATGTGTTTGTTAGAAAATGTTACACCAGATCAGAGAAGGAAAGCTCCTTGCTGCAACTTGGAGTGAAACAAAACTGGCGCTCGGTGGAGCTGGCTGGCTGGCAGTGTAGCTGCCTGGTTACTTGGCAACCAATTGAAAAGCTGATTGGTCGACAAGACTTTATGATGTTAGGGCAGGAATCTAGCCAGGAGAACCCTTTTATTTATATCTATTGTATAAATGAAAATATATATATACATAGATATAGATAGATATAGGTACAGAGATTGTTATAGTTACCAACCCAGTCTCAAGGTAGTGTTTTATTTCCTCTCATTCTGTCTCCTGCCATAGCACATTTATATCAGTGTGCTCTCTGTTTAGACTGTGCATCTGTCTTCTACTGGCGTAAGCATGTATGGGACCAGCCGCCTGCAAACAGCCACGCGCAGTAGATGGAATCTTCATATTGAGCGATACCACAAAACAGTGGCTCATAGCCTAGAAGTTGATATTTGATGCCTTATGAAGGAAGAATCGGTGGGATAGATCCTCCACCCCAGCATAAAAGAACTGTCCAAAGAGGAATCTTCTGCATGAGCTTCCATAATAGTTTAAAGTCTCTTTTTAGGATTCTAAGATGGGACTTTGAAAGCTTTGGATACTTTTTTATGTTTGACTAATTATAGGTATTGCTACCTGCAAAGAATCCAGTTTTGGTTATTTGAACCTTTCCCTACAGAATACAAATATTGCTGTTCCCTGCCTGTGTGCTTATTGCAATATATGTCACTGGCTGAAAGGAAATCTAGATGACCAGACACCAGTATGAACTAATAAAGCATGGCAGACGTGATGTATACATGATAAGATATGTGTGTAGTGAGTGAAATAAAAAAGCATGAACTAGAATTCTCTATGCTAATCGCATTCCAGCACAAGATGTGTGTATGTACTGATCCCTTTTTGAACTAGGCTTTCATGTCAACACACTTAACATTGCAAATATTTTAATCAGTCTGTGTGATAGCTTGCTTCATTCTTTTCATATAGTCTGGTGAATTACCACACCATTAAGGAATTGTATTTTGAGATAGAATGAGGACTATAACATATTTAAATGATTGGCATCCTTCATTAATCAATAATAATTAAATATGTCCTGTCAGTGATTGTATACTGTGCTTCCATTTGTCATAATAATGCGAGGTGTTACAAGCTTTGCAGTAGAATCTTGAATTCTTATGAGCCGTGCCATTAATATACTGCACACCATGCCTTTTTTTTCTTCTTCTTTTCTAACCTTGCTTCTCTGAGCTTCCAGCTTAATTAGAGCTGGCCTTTTTTGAGCTAGGATGCCATGACCCTTCATTTGCAAATACAGTAAAAGCCTCATTATCCAGCAGTATGCATGAGGAATATGGGGTACCAGCAGATCAAATATCCTGGTTTTCTGCTTCCTGTCCAACAGGGTTGCAGGGAACAGGAGAGGATGGAGTGATGCAGGAGTGAACAAGCTCCTCTGCTCCCTAATCCAGCCCCCTCCCCTCCTCCCACCCAGTTAATAGGTGAGACGCTGTTACCTGAACATTCCAGAAAATGAAGAGCAAGATAATGGGGTTTTCAGTGTACTGTGGGATTTTCCCCCTAATTTATTTCCCCCTCACTTAGTCCAATCTTTTCAGCAAATACCCATGCACCAGGGCTCCCTACAGAACTCTACAGGTGTGGCCCCTAGGTATTGCCACTGCACAATAACTGGAACACACACTCCTTCCACAGCCTGCCCCCTCCCCCCCCATCCAGGGGCTATGAATGCTGTCATTGCAGCAACCCTAGCCTTGGTCATCCCAGGGAATCAAATCCAAGTCCTGCATGCTGCCATGGAGCCATCAGGCCGTTGATTGTTCCAGATTCCAAAATATGAAGTCTTGCTGTATGCCATGTATTTTAAGTATTATATATGTAAATCAGCATGTGGAGCAACCTGGCAGCTAGAAGAATCCAACAGCGTCCTATTTTCTTTATATTCTGAAGAACTACAAAGTCTTTTAAAAATGTTTATTACCTCACCATTATAGTTACGTAAAAATAATGAACTACATAAATCATCTTGTAAAACAGCTGTGGTACACAAGCACATTTTTGTTTTGTGTTTTGCATATTTCAAACAAGATTTATCCAGATAGAAATTTCAGTTAAAACTAACACATGAACTGTGCAGTCCACTGAGTGCTCACTGGCTTGCTTGTACCTCTTTATGGTGAGTCCTGTTGAAATCAGAGGATTTCCTGCCATTCTCTTTCTTGGGTGCTGGGCATTTTTCAGTGCACTTCACTGCTAATTCTTATTTGGTCATTATGTCCTTTATTATGTGAGATTTTTCTTTGGTTTTAACTTTGCATACATCTCTTTTTTTTTCTAGTGTATTTTGCCTTAGATATTTACATAGTAACTAAATGATGAGAGATAAACACCAATTAACCCATTTAGCCTGCCAAGTTGAAATTGTTTCGCTGAGTTTCTACCATCCTGGATAGATGAGCATACAAATTCCCATATGCAAACTTAATGCCTGCCGCCCCCATGTCTTCCACACACTCCCTCGACCTGCCCCTCCCACCATCACATTCTACATCTGACCCAAATGTCTCCAAAATCTGCCACAGTGCTGGCCTTCACCATCCCACTTGCAAGGGCTTATCGTCGTCCTCTTTGATTATTACAGTTATCAATACTTAATCTGCTATCCAGGTCTCTTTCCATGACTCCTTACCAAGTTCCGTGATGATTCACACAGCCACCAAAGTAAGTGAGGCTATTGTCAAAAACCGTCTGGCCTCATCGCGGCCATTTCTGTTTGGATTTAAGCATGCTTGCTCTGTGCGTGTTACCTCAGCTTTCTTGGAAGGCCAGTGCAGCTGCAGCACTGCTGTTAAATGCCATAGCTGCTGAGCCCTTTAGGTAAGCCAATACCGTTTTTTTGAAGCTTGATGCTGTCTTATCTCTTCTGTTTAGGGTTGTGATCACTGCTTCATGCAGGTTATCCCAGTGTTTCCTGCTTAGATGGGCAAACAAATCCCACTGCCATTCTGTGACCTTGGGCAAGACGCTTCATTCCCCATTGCCTCACTTACAAACTTAAGGGCCTATTTACTAAAGGTTTTCTCCCATTCCGTGTGCATGGGAAAATGCTTAGTAAATGACCCCCCTTAGATTGTAAGCCCTCCAAGGATAGGGAAATACCTACAGTACTTGAATGTAATTTGCTTTGAAGTGCTGAAAGTCAGAATATAAATAAATACAATAAAATAAATACCATAATTAAAGCCCCAAATTTTTCTACCAAGCTTTGTAGTAATTTAAAGAGCTATCTGTTATGGTTATTGATGTTTGGGTGGATCTTTGGACACTGTAGCAGCTGACCACGCCCAGGGGGGGGCAGTCCCGTGAGGGACCACAGTGTCAGGCTAGACTCTGGACACACTAACACAGATTTTGAATCTTTTATTAGACAGTTTTGGAAACCACCAGAGGTGGCAGTAGTGAGTAGTAGATGTTGAGCCCGGCTGGGCAGGTCTCCCACAGAACGCTGGAACAGCGAATCCTCTGCTAGGCTGTGCTGTAGTGGAAAGAGACTGAGAGTTATGAGTACACAATGAGAAGCATTCAGAGTCCCAGGCTGAATTAGGAGAAGTTCCGAGACAGGGAGAGCAGGCCCTCGAGGAGCGAGTACCTGATCCCTTAGAGCAGAGAGACTCAGTTGTAATGTATTCACGTAGCAGTAACAGAGATTCCACTAGACGAGAGGTCTGGCACCGGAACAGAGGGCAGGCCCTTGAGGAGCGAGTACCTGGTTCCAGTGAAGCAGTACTGTGTAAAAATGGTAGTTGTACTCACAGATGGAAATTGTTAGTGAAGTCTTCCAAGTAAAAAGGTTTGAAGATGCAGGCAGTGACTCAGGGAACATGGGCCCTCGAGGAGTGAGTACCGGTTTCCTGATAGCATCTGAAAGAAGCAGAAGAGGCCCCCGAGGAGTGGGTACCCTGTTAGCAAACCCCGAAGGGTGTAAGAGTTCCAGATAGCGCTGGAGTGGCAGAGCAGCTTCGGTACGGAGAGTGAATCCCATCTGTAGAGATACTGTTGCTAACTCAATGAGCTAGCAAATACTGTAGGCTTAAATATCTGGGCAGCGTGACATCATATCGGGGGGACGCCCCTGAGGTTCGTGCCAACGTGTAAATAAAGATGAGGGCGGCGTGCGAGCGCGCGCCCTAAGGTACCTTGGAGGAGCATGGCAGGAGGTAGCACCAAAGGCGGTCCGGGGACGCCGGAGATGATGGCAAACAGACGCCGCGGCAGCCAGCAGTCCGAAGTGAGTGGGAGGAGCCGCAAGTAGTGAGAGGTAGGCGGGGCGAAGCCATCGAAGACCGGTCGCAACACTATCAAAACTAGCAAGGTTGATTCTCTACCATCCGGCCTTCTAGGTCCCTGTGGACTTAGCAGACAGCACCCAGCCACCATCAACCTGTTGACACCAATCTTGTTGGTTTCTGGAGAATTGTAGCCTATTGGCACCAACTCAGCTGGCCTACAGTATCACTGGGTTATGCTTCGTTTCTCTGCCATTTTGGTTTGCCTTTGCTCTTGAGTGAGTGAAGGGTGGGTTGTCTGCAATACTGCAACCTCCCAAACATGTTTCTACCACTATCATAGAGTATGACAACAGATCAGGACCATTTACTCTTCTAGTCTGCCCAGTTCCACCTTTGTGCAACACCATAGACCCCAGTTAATTTCTGGCTCTACCCTTATCTCAGGCTCTTTTGAATTCAGTCATTTTTTTTCCTCCACCGGAAATGCTTTCCTTGCATTTTCCACCCTTTCTGTGAAGAATTATTTTCTGATGTTGCTGCTCAGTCTATCTCTTGGAGCCTCAAACAGTTACCTTTTGTTTTAGAATTATGTTTCCTCTGAAAAGGGTTTCTTCTTGTGCTCAGTTTATATGTTTGAGGTATTTAAATGTCTCTATCAGAGCCCCCCGTCCTTCCTCTTTTCTTGGTTATATATATATTTAGATCCTTTGTATGAAATATCCAAATAGCATGCATTATGTATGAATAGACAAGTGTATATACTGTATATGTTTTTTCATCTTCATGTAAGGTGAAATTTTCAAAGCTATTTGGTAACTTTTAAACTGCTGCACGGTTGCACATGTACGTGTGTTTGTTGGCCTGTGCCCAGGGACAGGGCCATTTTATAACATATGTGTGTATATGCATGCATGTTATAAAATAGCCTGACATGTGCGTGCAAGTTTAAGCTCTATGCACTCAAATGCTGTTTTTACCGTGTAGGTGGGGGGGGGGGGGGATTTTAAAAGCCAAATGCCACTGGCCATTTTCCCAGTTCGCCCAGTTAAGGGATAGGACTTCCAAACCCCCCTGGTTTAATAGGCTCCCTCCCCCACCATTAGCCCCAACCTTTAAAACCCCGCTGATCTGCATAGATTTGTTTGTTTTACAATTTATATGTCATCCATAGCAGAAGTAAAGTTATGCGGCAGGGGACCCTGGTGTGCACCAGTGCGTGTAAATATTTATACGCAAATTTTAGGTTTCAGTCTCGGAACACCCATGCCCCATCCAGACCATGACCATGTCCTGTCGCTTTTTAAAAATATTTAATTTGTGCGTGTAGTGGCAAGTATACTTGTATCCGGCTGACTTTTAAAATTCACTTAGTGTGCGCCGGCCCGACACATTCATGCATCCCCTAATTTTGGCACGTTTTTAAAATTCACCTTTTTATGATCGTAAAGCCTGGTTTTATGCATGTCAATGACTTTTTGAAAATTGCCTGGGGGCAGAGGTTGTGTGCGTAAAAGTGCACAGTACTCTTCAGTATGTTCCTCTTGTACCAGCCATGTGTTCTATCTGCTTGCTACAGGTTATTTTTTCTTATAACAATGAAAGAGATTTAAAACTTAAAAAAAGATTAAGCGTTCCAGGGGGAGGGCAGGTGGGAGAAGGGCAGAATTGGGTCAGGGAAACAATTTATGCATATGTAACCCACCTTTAGTAAGAAGACAATGACACTATCAAAAATGATCTCTTGTGACACTGAAGGGACTGCCAGTTGGGTGCTCTCTCTTTAAGGGCTGTAAACACACTGCAGAGCTGAGGTCAGTTCAGGGCAAGTGCAGGCAGATCACTCTTTCCTCAGCAAGACAGAGGTAGTTTCCTGCTCTGCCCCTGCTCCTGCTCTGTTTATAATTAAGGATCCATATTGTGAAGGACTTAGTCATTTGATTTCCTGGAGAGTGAGGGTTCCCTTGGCTGGAGGTTGCTGTTAGCTGCAGATGAAACACTGAGGTCATCTCCTGCCCTTCAGCATTCAAATGGCTCCACAGTAGGACAGAAGCTGGGACTATCAGTGCAAAAGAGTGTGTTAAGATTGGAGTTAGCTGCTGATTTAATACCAGCTTGAAATCTTTGAGCAGGATTTCATGTCTAAGCCTCTACAGTATTCATGTGTTTGTGGAGTGAGCAGATTGATCAAGTTGCTAATCATTCAGTAAAGTTTAATGCTGTTTACATGCTGATGAGGTGTGTAGTTTCATTATTGGTGCTGGGCTATCAGTTGCACTGCAGGTCTGTACAGCCTTAACCTTGAATAGTCTGAAGTTGATTAACCCTGGAGGAATAACCTACAACTAGAAACCCATGTCATGTATATATTGCAAGGTTACACATGCGCTTTTGATTTTTCAAAAGTATGCACGTAAATCTGTGCATACGCATGTACACCTGCTTCCCACCAGATGTAAATGTGTGTCTACAAATTGCCACTCTTTCCTCACACACCTGGGAATTTTCAAAGTGAATTTCAGCGCATTAAGTCTGCTTTGAAAGTTTGGGCTAGCATCCGTGCGTGCTTTCTGCACGCAGACTTCAGTCCTGAAAGGGCTATTGAAAGTTATCCTCTGAAGAGTATAATATAGAACAGGTCCTGAAATGAAAACTTGATGAGAGCAGATGCAGGAAGTCTCTGGCCTTTTTTTAAGCAGTCTGAATTTTTTTAGTATAAGTTGAAAGCCATGAACTTGGTTTTAAAACCTTGTCTTCAGAAGGCCTTTGGAAGAAAGGTTAATCTCATAAGAAATAGGGTACTGGCATCTCTAACTGGCATCTCTAAAAGTGAGGCTGCTTTTATCTTCCATGCTGTACTGGCTCCTTGAACTCTTCATTGCAAATTCTTATGTTCCTTTATTCCCATGGCAGGTTCTCTATCTATTCAGCCAATATCAGGAACTTACACCTACTATTACACTTAATTTTTTTGAGCGGGCGAGGGATTTGCCACAAACATTCTGTATTTAATTCTGTAATAATTTCCAAATAGCTAGATGTATAGTTGAGTGATAGTGGAAAAGACATTTCAGAAGGAATTTAAGCATTTATAATGGGAAAATAAGACCGCACTGTTTTGTTTTGTTTTTTTTTTGCTTTGCTTTGGCAGTGCACTTGTCAGAAAGTGAAATGACACCTCATTCACATTGTAATACAATGAATATTCAGAGAGGAATTTGCCCTTTATTCATATTAATCAATTCTCCACTGTATTACCCAAAGGCGCTATTTAGTGGATGCCAAAATGCCAGATGATTTCATGTTAAATAGTATTATTTTGTGTTAAGAATTCTGTGCATTCCACAGGAAAAAGGAAACAAAAACTCATTGTGATGTTTGTTAGAGTATAATAGCATAGTATTATTCAACAAGACAAAGGGAATAACATTTCTATTGAACAGCAGAGCAGGTTTGCAGTCCCTCACTTCCAAGTTAAAGCAGTAGTACTATAAAATCATTTTTCTACAGTTTAGTTGGCAGACAGAATAAACAAAATCATTAAGATGTCACATTTTGGCCCAACACTTTTCTTCTGTATCTTAGGCTTCCATTGGTCTATGGCACTACGAGTCTTCATTCATAACTACTGTGTAGAGTGCCTTTAAAACAGATTTAGCAACCGAAAGCAAGAGTTTTTTTTTTTTTTTTCATAAGGTATATATGCACAATAAGTTTTGAAAGGAAAAAGAATGGTGAGGTCCCTAGATGACAAAGAAATGAAGCAGAAGCATACTTTGTCACATAAAGGACTGATCATTGGAACTGCTGCAAGATGTGTCATGGCGCCACCCAAGATTTACAGTACTAGACGTGGAAATGGTAATAATATGGTTGAATGTTGTTAACAGCAGAAGCCGCTGAAAATCATGCAGGAGAAACCAGTCCTAAATTAGATGAAAATAGTCGTGATGAAAATAAACCTGAAGCAAACTGAAATAAGGTGACATCGTCAATGGAGAAAATACTGAATGTGAAAATGTACATTTTTGGATCCATACAAGAGACTGGGAAACCAAGTGGTGTTTCCCGTGCTCAGGTCTCTCCCATGCCCTGTAGGGTCCCGCCCATAAAGCCTTGGAGGTTTAAGGTGGACCAGGCCTTTAGCCTGGTCCTGCATATACAACAAGGGGGGAAAATGGGGTCACTTCGTTAAATACCCCCCCCTTCAGCTTGGACCTGTTGGTTCAAGCATCACTACTTCCCCTGAATCCCATTCAGGAAAGTACCACATACCCCATTCCCCTTCATCTGGGTCAGACTCACTCCCACACCTTAGGGTTACCCCAGACAACACTAGTACCACTCACTATGGCCCTTACCCAGTGTGTATCCACAGTCCTTTAACTGAGACCATCTGTAGCTATGAGTTCTGCTTCCACCCTAGCGGAACTCCTTGTTCTGGCTGTGGGACTTGTAGGGAGTACTCTTCACTCATCTCTGTGGTGATCCTCTGCACTGTCACGAACAGCCCCCTCTGGTGATTCTATCACAGTGCCACACATTGGCTCCTCTTTCACTGAGGTCTCCTCACTCCTTTTCATACGCCTGTCCATGTCCCCTCCTTCTGGACTCTCCAGGGCAATGCCTCTGTCTGGCTTCCCTGTACTTCCTCCCACTTCCCACTTCATGGCCTTTGCATCTCTTCAGTTGGCCCTTTGACAGCACTTCTCTCAGGCTCCTTGATACTGCCTCTTGCTGGGCAGTCTGTGTTGCCCTCCTCAGGGCTCTTTTCAGTGTTTGGGCACCAATCAGGGGCTTCCTTGGGATCTCCTATAGCGCCAACCTCAGGCCTTCCTGCAGTGCCTCTTTCAGGCTTCTTCTTGGCTCTCTGAGACCTCTCTCGGGCGTCTCTACAGGCCCTTGCCACAACTCAGCCAGCTCGCATGGAAGCATGAGTTAGGGGTGGCTGGGTGGGATAGTTTGGAAATACAAATACACAACACTGTTCTTTATTGCCTGCCTTTCTGACTACCTGTTTAAAACAAAATAAAGAAAACTTCTGTTTATTGCTTGCCTTTGACTACCTATTCAATACACACAAATACACTAAATAATATACCCCAATAGTTTACTTCTCCCCAATACTTTTAAGTTTTAAAAATGTTTTCAAGCAGTACTTACTGATTCTTTTCAGCCACCAACAAGATAATCCTTTCCTCTCAGTGCTCCCACTGTGTCAGTGATTTTGATGAGTCTCTTTTGTTATTTGTCTCTTTTGTCTGGTTATCAGATCTCGATGGTAATGTTTCTTTTTTTTATATGGACCATGAGCACCACATCTGCACTTCTGTGCATATACATTATGTCTGCTAGAGCTGTCTCTTGCTATGCAGATATACACTAGCAATTTGGTAGTGCATTAATAATGGGAGATTTCAATTACCCAAATATTGACTGGGTAAATGCAACATCAGGATATGCTAGAGAGGTAAAGTTACTGGATGGAATAAATGACTGCTTCGTTGACCAATTGGTTCAGGAATGAACAAGAGAGGGAGCTATTTTAGATCTAATTCTTAGTGGAATGCAGGATTTGATGTGAGAGGTAATGGTGGTGGGGCCACTTAGCAATGATGATCAAATTTGAATTGGCTGGAAGGGGGACAATAAGTAAATCTACAACTCTAGCATTAAACTTTCAAAAGGGAGATAAAATGAGGAAACTAGTTAGAAAAAAAACCTAAAAGGTGCAGCTACAAAGGTTAAGACTGTATACAAAGGGTGAGGACTGTATAAAAATGCTATCTTAGAAGCACAGTCCAGGTGTACATATTAAGAAAGGTAGAAGGAAGGCCAAACGACTGCCAGCACGTTTAAAAGAGGCTGTTTTAACCAAAAGAACATCCTTCAAAAATTGGAAGAAGGATTCATCTGAAGAAAATAGGAAAAAGCATAAGTATTGACAAATTAAATGTAAAATTGATAAGACAGGCTAAGAGAGAATTTGAAAAGAAGTTGGCCGTAGAGGTAAAAGCTCATTTTAAAAACTTTCTAAAATATATCTGAAGCAGGAAGCCTGTGAAGGAGTCTGTTCGGCCGTTATATGATCGATGGGTTAAAGGAACACTTAGGGAAGAAAAGGTAATTGTGGAAAGTCTAAATGAATTCTTTGTTTAAGTATTTAATAATGAGGGTGTTGGGAAGATGCCCATGCCAGAGAAGGCTTTCAAGGGTGATGATTCCGATGAACTGAACTAAATCACAATGAACCTGGAAGATGAATAGGCCAGATTCACAAACTGAAGAGCAGCAAATCACCTGGACCATATGGTATACACCCCAGGGTTCTGAAAGAATTAAAAAATGAGGTGATGGGGGTGGTAGGAGTATGGAGAGAGACGTAGATGGGACGACACTATAGTCGTGACTGCTAGAATTGCTGGAAACAGAGAGTAGCATTAAATGGTCAGTTTTCTCAGTGGAAAATGGTAAACAGTGGAGTGCCTCAAGGATCTATAATTGGACCAGTGCTTTCTTAATATATTTATAAATGATCTGGAAAGGGGTACAATGAGTGAGGTGATTAGATTTGCAGAGGGCACAAAATTATTCAGAGAAATTAATTCACAAATAAATTGCAGGAGGACCTTGCAGACTGGAAGATTGGGCATCCAAATGATAGATGAAATTTAATGTGGACAAGTGCAAAGTGATGCATATAGGAAAAAATAACCCATGCTGTAGTTACATGATATTAGGTTTCATATGAGGAGTTACCACCCAGGAAAATGATCTAGGCATCATAGTGGATAATACATTGAAATTGTCAGCTCAGTGTGCAGCAGCAGTCATAAAAGCAAACTGTATATTAGGAATCATTAGGAAGAGAATGTTGAATAATGTGGAGAATGTCATAGTGCCTCTGTATCATTCTATGGTGAGACACATCTTGAGTACTGTGTTGATTTCTGGTTACTGCAGCTCAGAAACCTTATTCAGTGCATTCAGAAATTATTCAGACCCCTTCACTTTTTCCACATTTTGATACATTACAGCCTTATTCTACAAAGGATAAACTACACAATACCCCATAATGATAAAGCAAAATCAGGTTTGTGCAATTTAAATAAACAAAGAAAACTGAAATATCACATTTATGAAAGTATTCAAACCTTTTGCTATGACACTTAAAGTTGAACTCTGGTTCCTATTTCCATGGATCCTCCTTGAGCTGTTTCTCCAACTTGATTGGAGTCCACCTGTGGGAAATTCAATTGATTGGATATGATTTGGAAAGGCACACACCTGTCTATATAAGGTTTCATAGTTGATAGTGCATGTCAGAGCTAAATAAAGGCCATGAATTCGAAGAAATTGT
Source organism: Rhinatrema bivittatum (assembly GCF_901001135.1). Taxonomy (NCBI): domain Eukaryota; kingdom Metazoa; phylum Chordata; class Amphibia; order Gymnophiona; family Rhinatrematidae; genus Rhinatrema; species Rhinatrema bivittatum. Next base: position 399,878,195 of record NC_042618.1, on the reverse strand, counting down.
CTGTAGACCTCTGGTACAGGATTGTGTTGAGGCACAGATTTGAGGAAGGGAACAAAAAAATTGCTGTAGCATTTAAGGTCCAGAAGAACACAGTGGCCCCCATCATTCTTAAATGAATGTTTGGAAGTACCAGGACTCTTCCACCCGTTCAAACTGAGCAATTGGGGAGAAGTGGTTTGGTCAGGAGGTGACCAAGGACTCTGTGGTCATTCTAACAGAGTTCCAGAGTTCCACTGCAGCACTCCACCAATCGGACCTTCATGGTAAAGTGGCCAGACAGAAGCCACTCCTCAGTAAAAGGGTCGATTTAGTATGGTGTGCTCGGCCGAGCGCACCTTTAGCCCCGGGTTGGCCGCGCGTTTTCGACACGCTATTTTTACCCCTTATACAGTAAGGGGTAATAGCGCATTGAAAACACACGGCCAACCCCCCCCCCCCCCCCAAAAAAAAAACTAATAGCGCTCGCAACATGCAAATGCATATTATTGGGCCTATTAGTTATTCCCGCGCAATACAGAAAGTAAAATGTGCAGCGAAGCCACACATTTTACTTTCAGAAATTAACATCTGCCCAAAGGCAGGTTAATTTCGGCCTGCACAGGGAAAGTGTACAGAAAAGCAGAAAAAACTGCTTTTCTGTACCCCCTCTGACTTAATATCATAGCGATATTAAGTTGGAGGTCCCCCCAAAAAAAACAAATAAATAAAAATCTGCCTGCGGCCCGCGGGTTAGAAGACAGATGCTCAATTTTGCCAGTGTCCATTTTCCGAACCCGTGGCTGTCAGCGGGTGCGAGAACAGACGCCAGTAAAATTGAGCGTCAGCTATCAAAACCCGCTGACAGCCGCCGCTTCTGTCAAAAAGGAGGTGCTAGGGACGTGCTAGTGTCCCTAGCGCCTCCTTTTACCGCGTGCCCTAATTTGCATATCTTTATTTACTGAATCGCGCGCCTAGGAGAGTGGCCTAGGCACGCGTCGGGAGAGCGGGCGCTCGCTGGCTCTCCCGCGTGTCTTACTGTATCGGCCCAATAGCCCACTTTGAGTTTGCACTTAAGGGACTCTCAGCATGAGAAACAAGATTCTCTGGCCTGATGAAACTAAGATTGAACTCTTTGGCCTGAATATCAAGCATCATGTCTGGAGGAAACCAGACACTGCTCATCACCTAGCAAATACCATCCCTATGGGAAGCATGGTGGTGGCAGCATTATGCTGTGGGAAAGTTTGTTTAACAGCTACAGGAATTGGGAGAATAATGAGGATCAAGGGAAAGATGAACGGAGCAAAGTGCAGAGAGATCCTTAATGAAAACCTGTTCCAGAGTGCTCTGGACCTCAGTGTGGGATGACGATTCACCTTTCAACAGGATAGCAACATTAAGCACACAGCCAAGACAATGCAGGAGTAGCTTCAGCACAAGTCTGTGAATGTCCTTGACTGGTGCAGCCAGAGCCCGCACTTGAACCCGATTGAACATATTTGGAGAGACCTGAAAATAGCATCGACCTGACAGAGCTTGAAAGGATCTGCAGAGAAGAATGGAAGAAAAACCTCAAGTCCAGGTGTGGCAAGATTGTAGCATCATACCCAAGAAGGCTTGCAGCTATAATTGCTGCCAGAGGTTCCTCAACAAAGTATTGAGTAAAGGGTCTGAAAACTTACGTAAATGTGATATTTCAGGTTTTGTTTTTTTAATTTTCACAAATTTCTACAAACCTATTTCACTTTGTCATTATGGGATAGTGTGTGTAGATTGAGGAGTAAAAAAAATGCATATTATCCATTTTAGAATAAGGCTGTAATGTGGAAAAAGTGAAGGGTTCTGAATACTTTCTGAGTACACTGTAGTTGCACTGGGGAAAGTATAAAGAAGGGCGACCAAAATGATAAAGGGGAAGGAATGACTTCCTTATGAGGAAAGGCTAAAGAGGTTTGGGCAGTTCTGCTTGGAGAAAAGCTAGCTGAGAGATCTATAAAATGTTTAGCCCGACTTGAATGTGTAAATATGAATTGGTTATTTACTCTTTCAGAGAATACAGGAACTGGGGTGCACTCCATGAAGTTAGCAAGTAGCACATTTAAAACAAATTGGAGAAAATTATTTTTCACTCAATGCACAAATAAGCTCTGGAATTCATTGCCATAGGATTTGGTTAAGGCAGTTAATATAGCTGGGTTTAAAAAAAAGGTTTGGATAAGTTTCTGGAGGAGAAGTCCATAAACTGCTATTAATCAGTTTGACTTAGGGAATAGCCACTGCTATTTCCGGCATTAGTAACATGAGATCTATTTAATGTTTGGGTACTTGTCAGGTACTTGTAACCTGGATTGCCCACTGTTGGAACAGGATGCTGGGATTGATGGATCCTTGATCCTGACCCAGTATAGCCACATCTTATGTTCTTAGAGATGTGAACAACAAGTGAGGTGATCAGATTTGCTGGTGATACAAAATTATTCAAAGTTTTTAAATCACAAGAGGATTGTGAAAATTTTATTTATTTATTTATTTATTTATTTTCATGCTTTTTTATACCGGCATTAGTGGTACATCATATCGGTTCACATCCGAACCAAAGGCGGAAAATACATAAAACAGGGACTGGGGGTGGGATAAAGGAGAGAAAAGGAGGCCAAGAGATAGCACACAGAGCAACAAATAATATATAAATAACGAGATAACAGTATCACAAACTAAATACATGGGTTCAGGTCAAATGAAGATGTAGCTTCAGGTTAATGGAATAGAGATCTAATCTGGGTAAGCCTGCTTAAAGACCCACGTCTTTAATTTCTTTTGAATTTGGTGGTGCTAGGTTCGAGTCGGAGATTTGTAGGTAAAAAGTTCCATCGTATGGGACCGGCAATGGAGATGGCACGATCCCTCGTAGAGGAAAGGTGTGCCATTTTGAGGGATGGCATCAAGAGGGTTCCTTTGTTTGCTCTGGTGGGACGGTTTAAGCTTGTAAGGCAGAAAGGATCATCAAGCCAATTAGAATTGTGACTGTATATGGATTTACGGATGATGGTAAGGGTTTTATATAGAATACGTGAGGGGATGGAGAGCCAATGGAGGTCTTTAAGAATAGTAGTGATGTGGGCTGATTTACGGGCATTTGTGATAGTCCTTGCTACCGCATTCTGGAGAATTTGAAGCGGTTTTATGGTGGAGTAGGGGAGCCCAAGGAGGAGGGAGTTGCAGTAATCCATTTTAGAAGATAGGGTGGCTTGAATGACAGTGCGGAAGTCATGGGTCTGGAGTAAGGGTTTTAATTTTTTAGAACATTAAGCTTGAAGAAGCCCTCTTTAAGGATTGTGTTGATGTATTTCTTTAAGTTCAATTGCTGGTCTATGAGGACCCCGAGGTCTCTTACAAATGGTTGAGCGGAAATGGTTTAGGAGTTTGGTATTGGGAAATGAAGAGCAGTTCCGTTTTATTGGTGTTTAGGGCAAGGTGGAGATTTGAGAGTAAGGTGTTAATGGAAGCAAGGCATGTCTCCCAGAACTTTAGGGAATCAGAGATAGAATCATGGACAGGTATGATGGTTTGGACATCATCGGCATATAAGTAGAACTTTAAGCCAAGGTTTGATAAAAGCTGGCAGAGGGGGACCCCTTGTGAAAGGGAGTAAGGAGTAGATTAGCATTATCTATTTTGACTGCGAACTTTCTATTAGACAGGTAGGATTTGAATCACAGGAGGGCTAAGCCAGAGATGCCAATATCAGCAAGACAGGAGAGGAGGTAGTTGTGGCTTATTGTGTCGAACACTGAGGAGATATCAAGGAGGGCAAGGAGGTAGCAGTGGCCTTGGTCCATTCCTCTGATGAGATGGGCAGAGAGGATGAGTAGGAGTGTTTCCGTGTTAAAGTGCTTGCAAAAGCCAAATTGTGAAGGGTGAAGAATGTTGTTGTTTTTGAGGTAATCCATGAGTTGGGAGTTGACTACCTTTTCCATCATTTTAAAGACAAAAGGGAGGTTTGAGATGGGACGGAAATTAGATGGGTCATTAGGGTCTAACGATGGTTTTTTGAGTAAAGGTTTGACCACTGCCTGCTTGAGAGTGTCTGGGACTATGCCGGAGGAGAGTGAGCAATTAATGATGTCAGCTAGCGGTTTGGCAATAGGGTTGGGGATAGATAGGAGTGCTTTGGTGGGGATGGTGTCTGTAGGGTGGGTGGCAGGTTTAATCTTTTTGAGAATTGATTCAGTTTCCTTGGAGGAGGTGAGGTCAAGGGAGTCAAGGATGGCGGTAGTTGGGCTAGTACAGGGGGGATGGAATATGGGGTGTTGGAGAATCTAAGGAGGATGTTGGCTATTTTTCTGTGGAAATAGAGTGCCAATTCTTCACATTTAGTGGAAGCTTCAGAATCAGGGATGGGGACGGGGCAGATTTGGTGAGATCCGCAATGTAGGAAAAAAGGGCTTTGGGGTTGTACATGTATTCATGTATTTTGGAGGCGTAAAAGTCGCGTTTGGACTTGAGGGTGGAGAGTCTGTAGCAATGAAGGGCGGATTTGTAGCTAGAAGTATGTTGAGGTGATGGGTCCTTTCGCCATGTTATCTCTTTCTGTCTGAGTTTACTTTTCATTAGTTTTAACTCAGCGGTATACCATGGTTTCAGATTTTTAGAGAATGGGTGCAAATCGCGTCTAGTGATTGGACATAGTTTGTTTGCAATGCCAAGGGTGAGATTGCACCACGAGGCTAGGGCAGCTTCAGGATTGGTGCAGTCAAGTTTGGGTAGGGAGTTGGATAAGGCTGATATTAAGTCCTCACTGGGGCAGGGTTTTCTGGACACTATGGTGGTGCATTGGGTAGGGTTGCTGGTGGTCAGGGCATTTATATAGAGGAGAGTGGATACAGGAGTTAATGAAGATAAAGTCTAGGGTGTGCTCGGCTTTATGAGTAGGGGAAGAGATGATTTGTTTAAAGCCAATAGTGTGGAGGGAGTTAAGGAAGGTTTCACAGGAAGATGTAAGTGGGGAGGAGTCTACATGGAGATTAAAATCTCCTAGTATGATGGCTGGGATTTCGATATTAATATTATCAGCGATGAATTCAATGAGTGGGGAAGGGTTACATTCTAGGAAGGCGGGGGGGAGTAGACTAGGCAAACTTGTAATTCCGGGGATTTGAATAGACCAATTTCAAGTTGGGGGGGGGGGGGGTGTCGACGTGCACAGGTTTCAGTTTTAAATACTTTTTGACTGCCAAAAGGAGGCCTCCGCCTCTTTTTTTTCGGTCTTGAGATGGAGAGGATCGCATAAGAGAGTGTAGGAAGCTGATTAAGGAGGACAATATCGGAGTCTTTGAGTCAGGTTTCTGTGACGGCACAGATCTCAGGCTTACAGTCAATTAGGATATCTTTAAGGATTGGGGTTTTTTTTGGAGAGGGATTGTGCATTGAATAAGACTATGGAAAGGGTTGTGAGTCCTAGTAGTTGAGTCAAGGGGGAGATGGGGATAAGGGATTTACGATGGGGAGGGGATTTGTGAAGGTGGGGGAAAGGGGGTCTGAAGGTTGGGTGGTGAATGCGGGGAATCGGGTAGGATGCCATTACAGATATTTGCTGTACAAAGGAACAATACAGGTTGCAATGCCGGTAGGTGTGCGGCAATAGATGTAATTATATCAAGCAATACAGGTCTGTACAATTAGACAGTATAGATAGCTGTTAAACAATATAGGTAGCAGTAGCAATGTTGCAATAAAAAGGAGATACACAAAAAGATATGGCGTTTCTGGGTGAATTACTAGTGAAAGGAACAATGTGACAAAAGTTTAAATTACAGAGTATTGAGGGTTGGATAGGATGGGATGGAGGGCTGTAAGGGCAAGGGAGGGAGAGGAGAGACAAAATGATAGTTGGGATTGTAGAGGGAGCAAGAAGGGGAGCACAAAGGGGCGCACTCCTTTGTGGCTCAGCGAGCACTTCTCAGAATTGCAAGAGAACCTTGCAAGATTGGGGGACTGGGCATCAAAATGGCAAATTATATTTAATATAGACAAGTGCACTTGTCTATATTTAATATAGACAAGTGCACATAGGAAAGAACAACTCGAATTGTAGCTACATACTGTCCAGGCAAGTAATTTCAGCTTTTTTTTGGGGGGGGGGGGAGGACATGATGATCTCCGGAGCAATGGGGCTCCCACTCCCCGATTACCTTAAGGAAGGTGCATTATATGTCGGGACTATTTGGCAGCGCATGCGACAGAAGTATGATGATGCTCGTCTTGGATTGGCCATCTGCTGATGTCGGGGGAGGGGTGACGGGGTGCTTTTCAATCCTAGCAGCTCCGGTGATGATCTTGGGATCACTGCTGCCTGCCAGCTGGACCCATCTGCTTCATTGGGGGTATGGTCAGGAGCTAGGGACTAGAGCAGCTGAGCCTGCTCTAGTCCCTAACTCATCTAGTCCCTAACTCATCTCAAGGTGTCTCCTGGTTTCCTTTCTTTAAAAAAAAAAATAGATAAAATAAAAGTTAATAAATAGTAAAAGTGTTTTGAGGATTGGCAGTTGAACAGCACCGGATTCCTTTGTCTGTCAATAAGGAGACGTGGCATTGCCTACTATCCTTCTGTGAGTGACAAACCCCAGAATGCCTGCCACAGCTCTGGTGAGTACTTCTCAGACCCTCTCCTCTCCCCCTTTAAGAAATGCCCCAAAGTTGGCAGCCATGGCATTGGCCTGTTGAGCCCCCCACACCAAGCTCGGCTACTCCATGTGATTCTTAACCAGTAATAATGTATCTGTCTATGTGTAGCATATAATATACTTGACTATCTAATTGTGTAATCTATATGAGACAGCGGTTTAATGTTATGTTAGAATCTAGTAATGTTGTAGTGCAAGTAGACTTTGTTCATGTAGAGCTTGATACAGCAGGCATTGCTCATTTATTGTAATGTGGTTATTTTTTTGAATACATTTTTTTTTTAAATATTTCCACATTAGTACATCTTTTTCGGAATTTTTTTTTGTGTGTGCATATATGTATGTATATATGTATATGTAATTTTAAACTGCTGATGTTGATTCCTCAGCAAGGTATCTGTATGATCAAAGGTGCTTGATTTTTTTTTTCTCCCACTTTGCAGAAGCATTTAATCAGATGTTATACCTTTGATCTATTTTTGTTGTGGAGGTGGGAGGGTGGTGTATTGGAGGGGAATGGTTTAGAGTGGCTTCCACCCTGCTGTATGTATCAGCAAATGGGCAAAAATACCTGTACTGCGAAAATATGCAATTTTGCAGTATCTAGTTAGCATTCTAAGTTAATGTATTCGCTAGCAGTATCAAAAACATCAAGTAATTAATCATAAAAAAAAGCCGTGTTAAGTAATGACACGCTTTTTCTACCTCTTTCACTTGAAGAGAAACTGCCTGTGTCGTGGTTTTTAGCTTTTCCGAATCCATACAAAGTTCCTTTAAACTCAAACCATTGTGAAGTCAGTAAAGAGCTTGAACAGGTGGAAGTTTCTTCTTGGTTGACAGCATTGCCTCTCTCTCTCTCTTTCTGCAACTAATGACATGGAATGATTGTTCTTTCGCCGCTGTATTAACCCACAGAACACTGTACAGTTCATTCTGGATTGACTAAAAATTATTTTTTTTATTCATCATCAGTTCATGCACACAGAGGCATCTCGTTGCGCCTTTTTATGCGAATGATGCTTTGATTTAGCTCTCTTTTGTAGTTTTTCCAGCTATAGGGGTTATCATATCAAATCTTATTTAATTGGGCAAGGAGTGGTTTTTAAGCGTGTGTGTTGTTAAGGCAGAGCAAGCAACACAGCAAGATTCATAAATGTAAGGGATGCTTGTTGGTGTTGGAAGTTACTTTATAACCAATCTTAGTTGCCAAATGTTCTCATATTCAACAGATTTATAGTAATGTGAGTAATGGGCAAGGGCCTTAACAAATCAAAATCTCATTTCAGATGTTTGACACTAATGTTGTGCTGACTTATTGTTTTATGTGTTATATTTCTTATAAAATTACCAAAATACCTATTGGAAGTAACAACACCAGCAAGAAAAAACGGCTGGAAATAGGGGCCTGAATTATGCTTCCATATATACAAGGTACAGACACACTGTAACAATATACTCATAAGGCTTATTACAGCAAAGGTTTTCAAAATAATTTGTTAAACAAAAAAAAGGGATATATTATTTTTAATCATTAGAAGGGATAGTTGTTAATGAAGGGATTTTAAAATAGCTTGTTAGAAATCTACCCCTTATTTAAATATTTATGTACAAAATCACACTGTACTTTTTTTTTTTTTCTGTTTTTTGTCCGTTTGTCTCACTGTCTGTCGAACATAGTTTTGCAGCTGCTGAGGATAACGAAATGCCGAATGTGGAAGTAATTACATTAAATTTTCATCTTTTTTCCATATATAAAATTGGCTGAATTAGATGATCCTCGTGTAGAAGACATTGAAAATTATAAATAATTATTTTTTGTTTTAACTGCTCTGAACAAGAGTTGAAATTGTAATATGTTCATTAAAAAAAATTGCTCTCATTGTTTTAAAACGTTTGCTGCTGCTTCCATTTTTCTTACTTGGGGGAAAATAGAAGGAAGGGGCCTGTTCATGAAAAGGAACACTTTTATTTTATTATTTAAAGCTATGGTATGACCAATGTACAAATTTGTTATTTTAAACCCATGAACTGCTTGCTTGTGTAAAATCTTAGTCATTTGCTAGTCTGTGCTTTTACATGTTCTGTGCTTTTCATCTCAGTATTCTGTTTGCCATAATCTTCTTTTAGCTTACTTTTCAAAGGGAACAAAGGCTTCTGAGATTGTGTTATATGTGGGTGTGCCCCGCTAATAATAGTTGTGTTTGATGTCCTATCCTCACTAAATTTTCAGAACACATCAGGAAGGACATTCTGGACTCTGAAAAAGGTGTGTGTTTCCAGATCCATGCATATCTGCAGATGCATATCCTAGGAAGCCAGTTCCTTTAGTTCTTTCTAGGTGGAACTTCTTATGTTTTTTTTTTTTTCTTTTGGGTATTTGCAGGCTGTGATAACTTTTATTGGTATCAATAATGCCTGGATATTAACACTGTACCGGGATCAAAGCCTTTTACGAGTGAAACATTATGTCTCAATATAATCATGTACCAGCATAAGTTAAAAATGCACCATGAGTGTGAACACACTATCTACAAGCTAAGTATCTAGCAATTTGTAACTGCGTTTGTGATTTACATTCTGGTTTACACATCTATACTAAGAGGAGAGGATTGTTTTAGCTCACATACTTGTGCCAAACAGGATTGTTTTATTTGCAAAAATCAAAATGATAAAAAAAAAAATGTGGAACTTATGCTGATATATGATTATACTAGAGATCTGATGTTTTACTCTTTAGAGGCTTTGTGCCCAGTTGATTGTTAATGTACAGGCATTACTGATACCAGTACACAGATAACAGACTGATTCATCTACCTGTTTTGTTTAAATATTACTTTTTGGTGTGGTGGTTAGGGTATTTTTGATATGTATAACTTTTATTCGAGCAGTTTAACAATTTTCCCTAGATGATTCTGTACATCAGCTGCAGTCACATGAGCTAATTCTGCTGTTAGGAAGGAATTGCTTATTCTTAGTTTTAAACACATACCATGTTTTAGTATGTTTGTTCTAACGTTCTAATGTTGTGCGTACCATATTTAAGCAACTCAGACTTGATGAGTATTAAGAACTGCTCTTATATGTCCATGCACCAACATTATAGAATGCACTACCAGGAGTTATAAAGGAAGAGCAGTCACTGATGAAATTTCAAAAAGTATTAAAGGCACAACATTTATTTCAGCAAGCATTTAGTATTTGATGAAATACGGTTTTGGTAATCATGATACATGTTTTGTGCTGTATTCTATAAGTGGGAATGCAGTATTTGGATGATTTTTCTGTTTTATTTTATTTTATTGTCTTATTCTTTTTAGTATTGTGTTTGTGTATGTATTATTTTGTTATTTTATGCTATCTTTATCATTTTATTGTACTATACATGATATGATTTTTATGTCATTTGTTTATGGATTGTGAAACAACAATTTATTAAAGAATAATTTGTTAAAAAATAATTTATTGCGGAATGGGGTAAGTTTCATATATTTTGATGCATGCCTCCATGGCCTTGCTTCAATTTTTGTATTATAATCAACTTACCGCCCTCCCACTAGCTTTTTTATTCAACTTTTTTTTAATATCTAAAAAGGTGATTATGTGTGAATCGATCTATCCTCTTAACCATGTCCCAAAATCCGCCTAAAAAACGTCTCCATCAAAAATTAGAAAATTTTTATTTCAATTTCCACTGTTGGTCCTTGCTATTTTTATATTTATTTTATTGTGAAAATCAAACTATGATGTTTTCCACTCTTATTCCAATCCTATATTGATGTTTTCACTCCTGTCGGGTAATGTTTTTTCTTTATCAGTGATCACGTTATTCAACCCGAATACTTCTTTATTATTAAACTTTGTTTCTTCATCAATTCGTTGGAAATAATTGAATATTCACTTAGTCTGAAGACGTAAATTGTTGTTTCACAATACACAATAGGGTGAGATTATTTTAGGGTATAAGAGTAGATTTTTGGTCTCATCTGGGCAGAGATTAATACAAGTAATTTGTTTATGGATGTCATCTTGTAAACCGCATAGTAAAGGTTTTTTTTTTGCGGTGTAGCAATTTATAAAATAAATAAAATAGTTGCCTTAAATTGAGTTCTGCAAATGAAGAAGAAAGATGAAAATGGAAACAAAAATCAGAAATAACCAATATAATACTAAAGCAGGATCCAAATAATAATCACCCTATGTCAGTCTCTGTCAAGAATTGATAACCCTCATTATTCTAGAAAGAACAAGCTAGAGGAAAAAATGAATAGTTCAAGATATCATAATGGTACTTCTTTCCCTGTTTTCTTCAATTGCTCTGACACCCCCCCCCCCCCCCCAACACACACACACAAAAAAAAATTGTGTAACGCCTTCCCTGATGATGATACATTTGATAAGGAATTAAAAAAACATGTCCCAAGGAGCACAACACAGTGCTTTATTTCCAAACATACATCGGTTGGGGTTTTTTTTTTTGATTGTGTAATTCTGTGAAGGTTAGGGAAAATGAGATTTTTTCCATAAAAAAGAAAATATTCATTAAAAAAAAAGATTTTTGAATCCAGATCTGTCCAGTTCTAGGACAAAAGTGGCAAGGAATGTGCTCCTACTAATTATCTCCTGAGATGACTCAAGGATGACCATCAACTCCAGTCTTATATGTAGATATTGGATTTTTGCTGACCCCTTCTCTCCCACTGTTTCTCCTCTTATATATATATGGGGGAAAAAAAAATGGCAACAAGAAGTGTGATCACTTCAGGAAGAAACTTTATAGCTTCCAAAAAATGTTTAGCTAACCATTGGAGTAATTAGTCTAGAACGAGGAAAATCAACAAATCTTAAATTGTCTTCCTTGCATCTTTTTCTTGTTTTTCCACCCTTCTGTATAGGGACAAGTTAATGAGGGCACTCTCATAGTACTGTAGAACAGGGATTATTTGTTAACAATCTTTTAATTGAGCTTCATAATTCTGAAGTCTAGTTTCATTGGTTTTTAACTTGTTAGCCTCATTTCATAAGAATACATGCATTTCACTAACAGCCCATCAAAAAGGACTCAGTATAAGCTCTCACCAAACCATTTTTCTGAACAGAAATGTTTGGTGGGGGTACATGTATAGTTTTAGCCAGAACAAACTTCACTGGAAACGGCATAGTCGCTAATTTTGGTAACACCAACACAATAGATACACTGGCTACTAGCATCAAGCTTCTCCTTTGTTGCTTGTAGCCCCACCATCCTGGTAATCTGAGCTAGTGCAGAGCCTTGATATTATTGTGTTGCTGCTCTGCTTATGAGCACTATCCTCCATGGCTATCTCTGGTGAGGAAAACCATCAAAAGAGAGGAGGAAAGGGATAGGGATCTTCCATCAGAGCTCAGGGACACCTTTGTTGTGAACAGACCAGAACATTCCTCTTTTTCTAGTTAGTCCTTATGCATCAGTCGCAGAGGCCACAGGAGCCTCTCTGCATTGATCCATTAGGCCTGCCAATGGTTTAGTAGACCTCCTGAGTATGTTTTCACTTTTGCTTTTTTCTTGCCCATTCTGTTTATTCGGGAAAAGAAGATGTACTAGGCCACAGGTTCATACAGCAGCTGGTGTTCTGTGTAAACCATCTTTCACATGGTGGGTTTAAAATCTGTTTTACTTTTTTTTTGTCTGTGGTGCCATCTCTGTGACGTTACTCCCACATAACCCCCATCTTCATCCCAGTGCCACCTGTTGATTGGTATTGGCCAACACCTTTCCTTCTTCTCCGAAATGTAGGCCTGGTTGCACTGGCCCAAAAATTGTATTGCTACCTAACATTTTGTTCTTAAAATTAATTTTTCTTTTCCTGTAAAATATTGATACCTGTGCAATAGGGTTTTGGGGTTATAGGTTGAACAGTTTCTGTTACACACAAACTAGCTAGAGAATATTTGAATTTTTTTGTATCCCAGTACTATTTTAGAAGACAGAGAAGCAATGGATTGGTTCACAACCATATGTCCCATTGACTTAACTCTGAGCTTTCCTTTCAAATGTTGTAGAGACAAATAGTCGGGATAGACTTTTATCAGTGGAAGATGTCCTACTCTTTTTGACATGTAAATGATTCAGAACATAATTGAAGGTCATAGTAAGCTGCCTGATGGTGGTTTGTTGTGAAATTTGCCCTTAAAGCAAAGTTTGTGCATTTTCGCAGGTCACAGTTATTAATTTAATTCTTCTTTCTTTATATTTGACTGCATCCTTTATTGTGTGATATACCGGGATTATATTAGGACGTGCTTTCTATCTTTCTACATTAAATGCAGTCAAACCCATATCTTCATGAAAAATAACCTGACAACTGTTTAAAAAAAGTTCAAAACTGACTTTTTCTTTATATGAATGAAGTTGTGAAAGGTAAGATTACCTATTTTGCAGCTCATGTATTGCCCTCATTTTGGAATTTAGCATTACACAAGGGAAGGGAAAGTTGTCATCAGTTACTAATCCTTAAGGAGATGTCAACCTAAAAATTCCCCACAGTTGTAAAGCAGTAGTAAATTAGCTCAGAATGATGTATGTGCAGTAGTTTGGCTTTTTTTTTTTTTTTTTTTTTTTTTAACAAAGGTTGAATGAGCAACATGAAATTGCTTCTGTCTTCATTATGGCCTTTCTTGGTGCCTTTATGAAGGCAGACCACAGCTCTGGGAAAACAGAGGCTTCTCCTTCTTAGGGCTACTCATACCTAATTTACAGTTAAGATCAAGGCAAGTTTTACTATTGGAGATTTTACAGAGATTTTGCAAAAAGCAAAAAAAAATAAAAAATAGCCAAAAATATAGCTTTCAGTTCCTTACTTTGATTGGAGCATTCTTTCTTTTCTTCAGTTTTAGAGATGAAAACATTCTGTTAAAAAAAAAAAAAAGGTCCAACAGGGAGTTTTTCAGTTCTAGTCAATGAACAAGATCCTGGAAGTCCTTGTTGTTGTAATGTTTAAACGAAAATGAATTATTTACTGTGGACTATTCATTGTCCTATATGGGGAGACTTGATAAAATTGTATCAAATGTGCAGAATTGGTGAATCAAGAAGATGACACTGTTCAACTTGCTTACAGGGAACAGTACTAGGAGCAATCATCATATCCCCAATATTAAAGTATATTTAGTGTCCATGGTCTGATTAGACAAAGTTCAAGGTTTCTAATTTATTGTCATGTTTTTTTCGAACCTTAAATTTCCAAGGACTGCAAGTAGAGTGAGTAAGTAGAGAAGGAGAGCAACTGAAGGAAGATAAAAACAAGGTCTCATGTGCGCGTACCCCCCTATCCTGCTCCTCTCAAGGACTCTGATGAAACTGCAAGAGGATGGAGGAACCATGATCCTTGTGGCACCCTCCTGGCCAAGGAAGGTATGGTTTCCTCTGCTCCAGGACCTGTGCGTGAGCACTCTGATCCCGCTGGGGACGGCTCCCGACCTTATATCACAGAACCAGGGCACCCTCTGCCACCCGAACCTCTGGGCCCTGGCCCTCACAGCATGGATGTTGAGCGCATGATCCTCCAGCCCTTGCAGCTCTCGGATGGTGTCTCCAGAGTTTTGATTGAATCCCAGAAACCTTCCACCCGGAAATCTTACAGCTCGAAGTGGAAGCGCTTTTCCACCTGGTGCGGCAGCCATGGACTGAACCCTTTCTCCTGTCCGCTCCCCTGCCTGCTGGATTACCTTTGGCACCTATCTGAATCTGGCCTCCAAACCAGCTCAGTCCAGGTACACCTCAGCGCCTACCACCAGGGTGTCGCCGGGGCACCCATCTCAGTCCAGCTGTTGGTCGGGCGCTTCATGCGGGGCCTTGATCAGCTCAAGCTCCCGCTTCGCCCACCAATGACCCCGTGGGATCTCAACGTTGTCCTGGCAAGGCTCATGTGGCATCTGTTCGCGCCTCTCAAATCCTGTGTCCTGAAGTTCCTCACCTGGAAAGTTATGTTCCTGGTGGCAATCACTTCCGCTCGCAGGGTCAGTGAGATCCAGGCCCTGGTCATGTACGCTCCCTACATGAAATTCTTCCATGATCGTGTGGTGCTGCGCACGCATCCGACATTTCTGCCGAAGGTGGTGACTGCTTTCCACATCAATTGGTCAATCATCCTTCCCACGTTCTTCCCACAGCCTCATTCCCACTCGGGGGAACGTGCTCTACACACCCTGGACTGCAAGTGGGTGCTCGCTTTCTTCTTGGACCGTACAGTGAACCATAGACAGTCCACCCAGCTCTTTGTTTCTTTTGCCACCAATAGGCTGGGAGCAGCAGTGGGGAAGCAGACCCTATCCAACTGGCTAGTGGATTGCATTGCCTTCTGTTATGAGCAGGCAGGCCTCCAGCTGGCTGGTAGGGTGAAGGCTCACTCTGTGTGGGCTGTGGCGGCTTCAGTGGCCCATCTGCATGCGATCCATGTCGCCGAAATCTGCAGGGCTGCGACCTGGAGTTCTCTCCTCACATTTGCGGCTCACCTTGACAGGGATAGTCAACAGGAGAAGCGCTTTTGACCAGACTATCCTCTGCAAACTATTCCAGTCCTGAATTCAACTGTTTTCATCGTGCTCTCTGTGGGACCAGACCGCCCCTGTTTTTCTCACAGCGCCACAGTTGTATTGTGCCCGTTGGCACCTTGTTCGGCTACTATGGGTCCCTCTGATCAAATGGAGCAGTCTGGAGCTCTGTAATCACCCACATGTGAGGACTACCATCCTGCTTGTCCTAGGAGAAAGCTCAGTTGCTTACCTGTAACAGGTGTTCTCCTAGGACAGCAGAATATTAGAACCTCAGGAATCCTGCCCATCTCCCCACGACATTGGGTTCACCTTTGGTTTGTTATGTTATTTTTCTCGCTCTTATTTTTTGCTATGTTACGAGACTGAAGGGGGGACCTCATGGAATCACGGATAGCAGCAGGCTGGGCATACTCAGCCTGCCAGTCAAAGTTTCCCGTACCTGGTTCTATCAGATGATGTCACCCACATGTGAGGACTAACATCCTGCTGTCCTAGGAGAACATCTGTTACAGGTAAGCAACTGCGCTTTATCTTAGTATTTTATAAACTGTGTGGCAGGAGCTGCACAGTTTATAAAATACCACGTAGTTCTGTTTTGAAAGATGTTCTTAAGATGTTTTGTTTTTGCTTTATTAATTATATTTTTGTAATATTGTATTTTGTTTTATTATTGTAATCTGCTTAGCTGGACTGGTTCACATAAGTGGTTTATAAATATTTTTAATTATATTTCAGTATGCACAACTATGTCCAATGCAAGAAAATGCTTACTTTTTCTACCTATTTTCGAAACACGTGCACATAGTTTAGGCACAAAAAAATATAATGTACAAATAATAACCCTGATTTGTATGTGGAAACAGGTATTTTATAAAGTTTGCATGTGTACTGTTTTGAAAATTCTTGCGTATATACTTGAAATCAGCAATTTGCTGATACCTCTGCCAGTTCTTCCAGTCCATCTTCAATTCACTTAGACCCTCTAGCACTTCACCCTGAACCCCCACCAGTTTACTCAGGCATCCCACCCAAAAACTGTAAACAGACTAATCTAATTTCACTTGGGCCAGTCAATTAGCAGGTGTAAAAGTGTATGAATAAGTTCAGTAATGTATACGCATATATTGCATGTCATATAAAATAGCATCTGCTATACATATTTAACCTAGTCTCAGAATGCCCCTTGCCCACCCCTTATTTCTGCTGAACAAATGGGCTCATCAACTGAAAATATGTATGTACTCGATATTTATAAAATATCATATCTGCATATATATGCTATTATTATGCGCAAAACCCCTTTGATAATTTACTTCAAGTCATTACATGAAGCTTACCTTCAATTTTTTTACATTCATGCTGCTGCAAATTTATTGTATGAATGAGTTAATTGACGTGTTGGACCCTCATTTTTGAGCACATTTTACACTTACGCTAAATAAGCGTCTTAATGTTCAAAACACTTATAATTTATAGTGTTTGCTCAATATGTTTTAATCATAGCGAATTGTCACGTCATTTCTCAATAGCCACAACTTTTAATTGATTTTTTTCAAGACAATTATGTTATGGATTTTTACAAAGAAATTTTTTTTCAAAACTGTTTTTTAAAGAGAAAACGTTATTCCTTCATACGGGGACGTGCGATTGGCCCGAGGTTATCTAGAGTCACCAAAGCGGCCGGGCGAGCCCGGATTGGTTTTGGTCTGATAAATGCCCTCATCCCGGGAGGTCAGTGCTATGAGCATCCATGGAAGGTCTCTTCAGTCTTTTTTTTTTCCACAGTTGTGGTTTTACCTCACTGTCTGGGCATTTTTTCAAAATGTTTTCCAAAAGTTTTGCTTCCTAGCCATAGTTTTGTTCACGCGGCTCACCCGGCCGCTTTGGTGACCGGCGCAAACAAAAGTATGCCGGATTTTAATAGATACGCACGTAGCCGCGCGCATCTTTTAAAATCCGGGGTTGGCGCGCGCAAGGCTGCGCAAAATCGGCAGCCTGCACGCACCGAGCTGCGCAGCCTGCCTCCCTTCCACCCCCCGCACCTTCCCCTACCTAACCCACCCCCCAGCCCTATATAACCCCCCCCTACCTTTGTTGGCAAAGTTACGCCTGCCCGCGATTCCCCGGCCCGGGAGCAATTTCGGAGGCCTCGGCCACGCCCCCGAAACGCCCCTGGGCCGAAACTATGCCTGTGGCTCCGCCCCCAGATGATGTGCCGCCGCGACAAGCCCCGGGGCTTGTGCATGCCGCCGAGCCTATTCAACATAGGCACGGCGCGTGCAGGGAGTGTGGGGCAAGTTTTCAAGGGGTACGCACGTACTCCTTTGAAAATCTGCCCCTAAGTGTTTTGAACATTAAGACGCTTATTTAGCGTAAGTGTATAATGTACTCAAAAATGAGGGTCCAACACGTCAATTAACTCATTCATATATGTGATCACTTTCTACACTGTTATAGTATCTATCACATATTGTACCAGTTTTCTATTCTTTGATGCTAATTTATTAGCAAAATAAATTTCAATGTCAACATTTTTATCTCAATCCAAGGTATTACCTAGTTTAGCAAGGATGCTTGGTTGCTCATCTTATTTTTCCCTTTTGGTGCAAAAGAATGCCTAGATGTTCTGGACATTAAAATTCTGCAGAAATCCTGTGTGCTGTATTCTGCACAATGCATTCTTTTACATACCCTTTTTTTGTTGGGGGCAGCCTGTAGCTTGGGCTTACCCATGTGTGAGGACTGCCATCCTGTTTGTCTTCAGAGAAAGCAGAGTTGCTTACCTGTAACAGGTTGTTGTGGACCAAATAAATCCTTAGAGCCAACAGCTGTCTAGAAAAAAATCCTTTTATTAAATGCTACAAATAATATAAGGTAGCATACCTTATTTATTTATTTATTTTTATTTAACGATTTAATATACTGACGATCGTTGGGAACATCTCACCAGTTTACATGAAAACAGAATGCAGCGAACAGGCTTTACATAGAACAAGGAACTGAATAAATAACCATAAACATGTGAGGAACGTTTCAGGCTAACAAGACGTCATGATGGGGAGGATTACCGATTTTGTACAAGAAGAGAACTATGAAGGGTAAACTTTTTATACAAAAGGAGAACAAATTAAGCAAAGTACAAATACATATAGGGAAACTAATATGACTGCATGGACAAGTATAAATAATAGCTTTTAGCTGAGGAAGACTGGATCAGGTTATTAAGGGTGGCAAAGGAGGGCAGTTAGGAGGGGAGGCTGAAAAAAAAAGGATCAAGAGATAGGAAAGCAAAAAGGGAGAGTGAGGCAGGGTAACTGTAACAGGGGATAGGGGGGAGGAGCCATACGGGTCGACTAGGGTAGCGAGAGGCTAAGTAACTGGGGCTGTGGGAGAGGGGGGAGAGAAAGTTCATGTGTAAGCCTGTTTGAAGAGCCAGGTCTTGAGGTTCTGTTTGAAGGTTTTCGGGCGAGGTTCCTGGCGGAGGGTGGAGGGCATTTTGTTCCATAGGGAAGAGCCAGCTATGGAGAGGGCATGGTTTTTTGTGGAAATAAGCTTGGTAAGTTTAGGAGACGGTGTGTGCAGTGTAGCCAAATGTTGGTTCCTTGTGGGTCTGGCAGAGGAGCGAAAACTTAGGGACTCCTTGAACCAGTTCATGTTTTGGTTGTGCAATGCTTTATGGATGAGCTTGAGGGTCTTGTATAATATTCGAGAAGTGATTGGTAGCCAGTGTAAGTGTTTGAGGACAGGTGTGATATGGTCATTTTTGTGGGTGTTGGTGAGAATCCGGGCAGCGGCATTTTGGAGCATTTGGAGGGGTTGAGTAGCATTTTTAGGCAGGCCTAGAAGAATGGCATTGCAGTAGTCAATTTTTGACAGTATGAAGGATTGAAGTATTGTCCGAAAGTCACTGAGGTGTAACAGGGGTTTAAGTTTTTTTTAACATATGTAGCTTGAAGAATCCGTCTTTTAGGGTGGCATTTATAAAATTCTTTAGGGTAAAATGGTTATCCAGGGTGACGCCGAGGTTGCGCACATGTTGGGAAAGGGAGATGTCAAGTGATAGGTTGTTAGGCAGGGGGAGGTAGAGGTCAGTATTGTGCGGTGAAATGTGCAAGAGTTCAGTTTTAGTGGTGTTGAGTGCTAAGAAGTTGTTTGCGAGGAGGGTGCTAATTGCTGCGAGGGCCGCGTTCCAGGCCTTAAGGGCTTCACAGAGAGTGTCCTTAATAGGAATGAGAATCTGTACGTCGTCAGCATATATAAAATGTGGAAGACCAAGATCAGAAAGTAGATGGCAGAGGGGGAGTAGATAGGTATTGAATAGGGTAGAAAATAGAGAGGAGCCTTGCGGGACACCTTGTGTAATTTTAATTGGTTTAGATTCACAGTTCCCTATATTTACACAGTATTGCCTGGCTTGGAGGTATGATTGAAACCAGCAAAGTGCGGAGCCAGAGATGACAATTTCTTTGAGGCGATCTATTAGAATAGTATGGGCATCCAAATGGCAGATGAAATTTAATGTGGATAAGTGCAAGGTGATGCATATAGGGAAAAATAATCAATGCTATAATTACACGATGTTGGGTTCCATATTAGGTGCTACAACCCAAGAAAGAGATCTAGGTGTCATAGTGGATAACACATTGAAATCGTCGGTTCAGTGTGCTGCGGCAGTCAAAAAAGCAAACAGAATGTTGGGAATTATTAGAAAAGGAATGATGAATAAAACGGAAAATGTCATAATGCCTCTGTATCGCTCCATGGTGAGACCGCACCTTGAATACTGTGTACAATTCTGGTCGCCGCATCTCAAAAAAGATATAATTGCGATGGAGAAGGTACAGAGAAGGGCTACCAAAATGATAAGGGGAATGGCACAACTCCCCTATGAGGAAAGACTAAAGAGGTTAGGACTTTTCAGCTTGGAGAAGAGACGACTGAGAGGGGATATGATAGAGGTGTTTAAAATCATGAGAGGTCTAGAACGGGTAGATGTGAATCGGTTATTTACTCTTTCGGATAGTAGAAAGACTAGGGGACACTCCATGAAGTTAGCATGGGGCACATTTAAAACTAATCGGAGAAAGTTCTTTTTTACTCAACGCACAATTAAACTCTGGAATTTGTTGCCAGAGAATGTGGTTCATGCAGTTAGTATAGCTGTGTTTAAAAAAGGATTGGATAAGTTCTTGGAGGAGAAGTCCATTACCTGCTATTAAGTTCACTTAGAGAATAGCCACTGCCATTAGCAATGGTTACATGGAATAGACTTAGTTTTTGGGTACTTGCCAGGTTCTTATGGCCTGGATTGGCCACTGTTGGAAACAGGATGCTGGGCTTGATGGACCCTTGGTCTGACCCAGTATGGCATTTTCTTATGTTCTTATGTTGACGGTGTCGAATGCAGCGGATATGTTGAGTAGCGCCAAGATGAATGATTGGCCTTTGTCAAGACCTTTTATAATGTGATCATTGAGGGAGGTGAGGAGGGTCTCTGTACTGTGGTGTTTTCGGAAACCATATTGTGAGGGGTAGAGAATGTTATGTTCCTCTAAGTAGTCTGTGAGCTGGTGATTGATAGTATTTTCAAGGATTTTAGTTAGGAAGGAGAGTTTAGAAATGGGGCGAAAGTTGCCTGGATCTGCGGGGTCTAATGTGGGTTTTTTAAGAAGGGGTTTCACTGTGGCTTGTTTCAGTTGGTTAGGCACTGTGCCCAGAGTGATGGATCTGTTGATGATGTCGGATATGGGTTTGGCGATTACGTTAGGGATTGTAAGGAGGGCTTTTGTTGGGATGGTGTCAGTGGGGTGCAGAGATGGTTTAATTTTCCTTAGAATGGATGTTATTTCTAAGGATGAGGTAGTCTCAAGAGAGCTAAGTATGGCTGAGGTGCTAGTTTCATGGGTGGTAGAGGGTGTGTATGTATTGGAGAAGCGTGACATGATTTTGTCTATTTTATTGTGGAAATAGAGTGCAAGTTCTTCACATTTGGCTTTATCATTAGTGTCAGGAGTGGGATTAGGATTGGTTCTAGTTAGGTTGGTTACATAGTCGAACAGGGCACGAGGATTGAATTGGAATTGATGAATTTTCTGGGTGTAAAAATCCCTTTTTGTTTTGTCTATGGATTGGCGATAAGAGTGAAGGTAAGATCTGAATCTCGCCAAATGTGATTGTGAAGGATCACTGCGCCATCTCCTTTCTAGTTTTCTTAGATTGTGCTTCATTGCTTTAAGCTCCGGCGTGTACCAGGGTTTCTTCATGCTGTTAGCGGGGTTAATTTCTCGATGTTGTGTAGGGCATAACTTGTTGGCGACAGAGTTTGTAAGTTTGTTCCAGGAGGAGATGGCCGAGTCGGAGTCGTCAAGTCAAGCTTGTTGAGTTCATTTGAGAGGGCTGTAGAGAGGTAGTCTGTTTTGCAGGGTTTTCTAAAGTGTATGGTTTTTTTGGTACCTGATGGGAAGATAGTATTTCTAATGGTACAAGTGGTTTCAGTTTGGAAATGGTCAGACCAGGGGATCGGCTTGCATGTGGGGAAGTCAGTTTGGATGAGTGAGTTAGTGAATATAAGATCAAGCGTATGGCCTGCCTTATGTGTTGGGTTGGTTATTATTTGAATGAATCCTAGGGCATTGAGTGCGAGCAAAAAGGAATTGCAGGAGGAAGATAGAGGTATACCGTCAACGTGGAGATTAAAGTCTCCGAGGATAATTGCAGGTGTATGAATGTCTATGTTTTTGGAGATGTATTCTATAATGGGGGATGGGTTGTTCTCAAGAAGCCCTGGTGGGGCATGGTTAGGCAGATTTGGAGGTTGGGAGATTTGAATAGACTGATTTCAAGTTTGTAAGGAGAGGAGATAAGTTGAGGTGCTAATTTAAATATCTTTTTTGCTGCGAGAAGGAGGCCTCCTCCTCTTTTTCTAGGTCTGGGAATAGAGAATATATCATAGGAGTCATTGGGAAGTTGGTTTAGAAGGACAGAATCTGAGTCCTTTAGCCAAGTTTCAGTGATAGCACAGATGTCTGGACTATCGTCAATGAGAATGTCGTTGAGTAAGATCGTTTTTTTTGATGATAGACTGGGCATTGAGGAGGAGGATGGTGAAAGTAGTGAGCCCAATTAGTTGAGTGAGGGGGGTGATCATGATTGGGAGAAGTGATCTGTGATAGCTGTGGTGGTTTTTAGGTTGCATGGTATGAACTGTATTAGCATAGTGCCTTATGGTGAGGATAGGATAAGAGAGCATTGTCAGTGGGAAGGGGGCACCACCGAGGCATTAATGATGATGGGTAACCGTGCGGTGCTCGCCGAGGATGGAGGTTAGAGTGGGGTAGGAAGGGGCACAAGGTGCCTAGAGGGGGAGGTCTGTAGAGGGAGCGATCTAGATAAAAAGGAGCCAGGCTGGGTGAAGAGCAGGTTATGAGAGAGGTGGGCAGAACCCCAACACGATTTCAGTGCCCACGGCACGAGGGGAGTGAAGGAGGAGAGAAGTTAGGTAAGATGGTACAGGGGCAGCACAAAGGGGCACACTAAGGGGGAGGCCCCTTAGTCGTGCTTCTTCAGCGCGAGACGCCCGGTGCGAGACGCCGGAGGCAGGCCACCTAGATTAGTAGGCAGGAGAATAGGGTGGGTGTGGCGATCAATGATTGTGGCGGCGTGGGGCATCCAATCGCAGGACGGCAAGGTAGGCCCGAAGCCTCGGCCTTGCTTGGTGGCTCAGACCCCGGCGGGTCTGTCGCGCCGAAAGCGCTGAGCCTGATGGTTGAGTCGGGGGACGATTGGGACGGCTGCTGCACGGAAAAGGAGGGCCGGAAATCAGCCTACCGGCTAAGTAGTCCAGCAGCTCCCCGGATGACGTCGGCAGCGAGGGCGGTCTTTAATCGGCGTCGGGCATCCAATCACAGGACGGCTAGGTAGGCCCGAAGCCTCGGCCTTGCTTGGTGGCTCGGACCCCGGCGGGTCTGTCGCGCCGAACGCGCCGAGCCTGATGGTCGAGTCGGAGGACGATTGGGACGGCTGCTGCGCGGAAAAGGAGGGCCGGAAATCAGCCTACCGGCTAAGTAGTCCAGCAGCTCCCCGGATGACATCAGCAGCGAGGGCGGTCTTTAATCGGCGTCGGGCATCCAATCGCGGGATGGCAAGGTAGGCCCGAAGCCTCGGCCTTGCTTGGTGGCTCGGACCCCGGCGGGTCTGTCGCACCGAACGCGCCGAGCCTGATGGTCGAGTCAGGGGACAATTGGGACGGCTGGAGAGAGAGTGACAGAGTGTCACGCAAGGCACAGTATGATGCTTTCCCTCTGATGATTTTACTGATAGGAAGGCATTATATAGGCTTTACACATCACATCTCAGCCCCTAAACCAATAACTGGGTTACAAAATTTCTATGACTGGCTATTTATTTTAAACAATCAATCCAAGTGACTGTATGAATATTCGCTCTAGCTCAGTATGCAAATGTTTTCTATGGGCCTGCAGCTAAGCTGAAGTGTCAGCACAATCTTGGTATGTTCTAAACATAACTTTTTAATACTGTGGCCTAGTAACGATCTAACATATGCAGCATTTTTATCTAGTATCCCCTCTTCTTTGGCATCTGTCTAACAAAAGCAAAGCAGAAAACTGAAACTTAAATGCTATAGAATACTTATGAGTAACTATAAAGCTATTTATCAAAAATAAAAAAACTTAGGAGAACAAGAATAATGATGTCTCGTGTTTCATGTAAAAAAATATTTCACTGCTTTCCATCGCAAGTTAACTGTAATAGGGCCCTTAGCGTCCACATCAAGGTGTTTTAGGACAGCATAATGTCAATCTTTATTAAATCCATCCACCTCCTTGTGGAATATTTAATTTCATTCTTTGCTAAATATGAGACTGAAGGGACCTTGCGCAGGCTTGTGGTAAAAGGGCAAGCCCAGGGAGGCTCAATCAAAGTTCTGGAAAGCCTGGCACAATTTTTCTGTGCTGGGCTTTATCAGATGATGTCACCCATATATGAGGACTAACATCCTGATTTCCTCTGAGAACACCTCTTACAGGTAAGCAACTCTGTTGTAGTAGGGGATGAAGAATATTTTTAATAAAACATTTTTCCTGTTTTTGCTTCAGTTAACATGGGAAAATCAATATATGGTCCCACAAGTGCAAAGAAAGATCAAAAGTTAAAAGAAATAAACTAAACTTAGATTGTAAGCCCTCTGAGGATAGGGAAGTTCCTACAGTACCTGAATGTAATCCACTTTGAAGCACTGAAAAAAGTGTGAAAAGGGGAATATAAAAATATAAATAAATAAATAAAGCAGGGGTAGGCAACATCTGTCCCAGAGTGCCACAACCAGGTATATTTTCATGCACTGCCTCCATTGTATGGAAATATATCTGATGCATATTCATTGTGGATCTCCTGACACCCAGACCTGTTCATAGCACTCTAGGACTGGAGCTGCCTACCCTTGATCTAAAGAATAGGCAAGATGTAGGGCTCTGCTTCCACTCCTGTTCCCTTGTGTAATGTTCCACAGGCACATTACCTAGCCAAATGTATTTAAAGACAACTGTATGAAGGGTAAAAAAGTGATCTGAATGCTAAATCAGCAGTCTCTTTGATTGTATGATTGTCTTTGACACTTGGGGTAGACCAACAGGTCTTTGATACGCTAAGCTTCCATCTACAGTAGACTGAAGTTCAATTACAAAATAAGGAATAGCATCATTGATTTTGGTGTTGCAGAATTGAGATAGGAAATTTTTTTTTTAATTCAAATTCAATATGGTCTGTATTGTATGAAATTTGGGAAACTTGCAAAAACATATTATGCAGGAGTCCATTTCCACAGGACAGAGATGAATATTTTCCAAATCAGCCTGAATATCTTTTGTCTAAGGTGGTTAAAAAAATAAACACAAGCTGGATAGCTTCAGATATTTGACTTTTTAACCATTAAATATTTTTGCAAAATTGTTTATCATTCCAAAGGTATTAGTCTATTTGTTTTTAAAATTAGAACCTTTCGAAAATAACAGCAAATTGTAATTTCTGGGTTTTAAAGTGTTTTTTTCTTAAGGACAATACTTTTTCATAAGGACTATAGATTTAAAAAATCTATTTGTAAAATTGCCTTCAAACATAATGATATACATTTGTTAAATAATAGTTTAGGTTGGAAAATAATAATCTGACTGCACTAACATACTCAAAAAGGCATGAGTTTTTATTTTAGATAACTGAGTCAGTAGTTCATAATTTTATTGGATCTTTGGAAGCTGATGTAGGGGGGGAAAGCCACATGCAGCATTTGAGGACTGGTGAGTCAGACGCCATTGTAATTTTGGTGCTGTGGCAGGCAGGAGAGAAACTGTCTCCCTCCTGCCAGCAAAGATATTGGTGGATGTTTGGTCTTGGGTGGGGCCAGGTAGACCTGGGGGCCCTTATTTGCTGCAGAGATGGGAGCTTTTATGAGCCCAGTTGTGTTTTGGTGGATGGAGAGGGTTAGGGAGTGGGATTAAAAGTGCTGTAGATGCTTTTTTTTTTTTTTTTTTGAGTCTAAAGGAAGAATGGAAAAGGTACCCTTGGTTAATTAGCCTTTCACTTTGAGTCAGCTAGCATAGGGAAATCTGAACCACTCAATGCAGCACTGTTAATGTGTTTGCACTATCTTTAATATGTCTATGATAGTACTGATGCTTTATGCATCTCATTAGTTTCTTACATTGGGCATGGTACCATAGTGATTTTAATGTTGGTGCACAGTCCTAAAAGGTATTCTTGATCAAGTGTTGCCTTGATGCTCTTCTTCAGTGAAATCTTTCCTTTATGTACTTTGCTGTTTCACTGAAT
This sequence comes from Rhinatrema bivittatum, assembly GCF_901001135.1. Classification (NCBI taxonomy): domain Eukaryota; kingdom Metazoa; phylum Chordata; class Amphibia; order Gymnophiona; family Rhinatrematidae; genus Rhinatrema; species Rhinatrema bivittatum. Next base: position 399,852,156 of record NC_042618.1, on the reverse strand, counting down.
TAGCATAAGCAGGTAGACCCATGATATTTCCTGATGCTTTTAGCTTTACTGTTTTTCCGAGAACAAGCAGGATGGTAGTCCTCACACATGGGTGACATCATCAAATGGAGCCCCAATGCATTCAAGTTATGTCAATGTTTCTAGAACTTTGACTAGGCACATTGAGCATGCTCAGCATCCATATATCATGCGTCCATGTTGGGGTCCCTCTTCAGTCTCTGTCTTTTTGTGGAGCTGTAAGCCTCGCAGTATGAATGAGCTCACTTTGGCTGCTTTTGGCCTTGTGGAAAACTTTCCTTTTCCTCTTGGTTTTCGCGGTTTTTTTTCTGTACCTTTCCATCACGGGGTCCCTCTTGGTACCATTCCCGTAGTACTGCTAATCAGGGTTTTCAGTGATTCAGGTGTTTCCTTTTGCAGTCAATTCCCTGTGGTGGCAGTGCATCGATGCCCACCGGTCATTGACACCCAACTGCCATCATTGTGCTTTGTGCCCCTTTTGTTTTGTCCAACATGCCCCCGGTGCCTGAGGACCATGTCCATTACAGATTCGCAGAAGATATGTGTCCTCTCTCTGCCTGGGTCATTGCATGATGTCTAGGGTTGCCGCTAATGTAATCAGATCACCTCGAAGGGACATCTGCTTCGACTTGACAAGATGGATTGGCTCTTCGGTTGAAAAAGTCGGAGGCATTGGCAGCATCCGGCATCGAAGGACCAAGGAACTGCACTGATGGACACCAAGCCATCGACATCGGCGGGACCATCAATTCCGTTGATGTCTTTGGCGGATAGGGACGACAGAGACTGACCACTATCGATCTCCTCCAGGCTGAGGATGTGAGTTACTTGTCATCGGCCTCTGCACCGAGGGAAGCCAAAGAAGCATGTGCACCAGTCCCAATCGGCACTGGAATGCGCCGGCTTTTGCTGTGATGTCCCCAAAGTGACTCCGCGGCAAGGAGTGCTGGTCCGTGATGGTCTCCACCAGTCCTGATGCCAGTCACCGATCCACCTCGAGAGTCCGAATAAGATCTTGCCACCCTCCTTCCTCCCGGTCGATGTTGACATTGGCAATGTTCAAGTCCAGCTGGCTTTGGACTGGGCGCTGCAGGGCTTCGGTCCCAGTGTCGCCCGTACTCATGCTGCTTCTGGAGAAGCTCAATGTGCTCATCAGTTCCCAGGACAGAATTGGTTCCTGGTGGGGCTCCAAGGCCTCCACCGATACAATGGTTGTTGCTGGTTCCGAGGAGGAGAAAGCTCCACTGAGACTAGCAGAGATGCCGAGGTCTGCTGCCCCCCCCCCCCCGGTCCAGTTTTACCACTGCCTGCATCTCTGGACGAAGGCCAAGCACCTGTGAACCCATCCCCTGTTGCTTACTGCAAGGATGAGAAACCCTATGACTCCTGGGGAATTGATGCTGCGGAGTCCTCCCAGGGCTCAGAGGGTCTCCCATCAGACCTTTCTCCTCCAGAGGAGTGAAGGAAGTCTCTGCCTGAGGACATGACCTTCGCGGGGCTTGTGAGGGTAATGGCGGAAGCCATCCCATTTTAGTTATTAATGAAAGAGGATGCCAGGCACAAAATACTTGAGATCCTCCAGTTCTAGGAGCTTTCTAAGGAGATTGTGGCGGTCCTGATGCATGAGATCCTTAAGGAGCTGCTGCTGAGGATATGGGAACACCCCCTCACAATGCCTCCCGTTAACAAGAAGGTGGATGGGGCCTACCTTGTCCAGAGCGCTGCTGGATTCGATAAATGTCAGCTGCCTCACCAGTCAGTGGTGGTCAAATCTGCCCTCAAGAGGGCCAAGAGTTCTCGAACCCATTCCTCGGCACCCTTGGGGAAGGACCATAGAGCGATGCGTAAGGGCCTGGAGTTTGGAAAACACGCGGTCTGCGTGACCTACAATGTTTTCGAAATGGCATTTAGAGTCTCTGCAGTGGGAATCTACACCTGCAGAATGGTGTGGCTGTGGGCCTCGGATCTCCAAACAGAGATAGAGGAAAGACTCGCTGACATACCATGTACTTTGGAGAATCTCTTCAGAGATAGGGTGAGGGTCGCCATGGCCCAACTTTGGGACCATCATTAAACCCTCCAACAACTCTCCACCAGCACTCCGGATCCATCCTCTTTTTCTAGGAGGCTGGCGAGACTGGGGCCAAGGAAGTCTTCTTTTCATCAAAGGAAGTACTATCCTCCGCTCTCTCGGTCTCGCCAATACCATCAGGACTCCTGTGGCCACCCCAGGCAGCAGAGAACCCCCAAGCCCCAGTCAGCACCTCAGGCAACTCTGGGGAAGGGGTTTTGACTGGGTCATAGGGAGCGCTGGTCAATCGCTCGTACCCAGGACGGTGGCCCCTCCAATCAGGGGCATGCAGCAGTTCTTTGCCAACCAGTGGCCCAGTATAACTTTGGACCAGTGGATTCTTTCCATCGTCAGTCAAGGGTAGCAATTGAATCTATTGGGTGTCCCACCAAATTGCCCTCTGTGCCCGTTTTGGGGGACAGTAGCACATAAGGAGGTACTACTAGTGGAGTTCTCCTCCCTTTTAACATCCAAGGCGGTTGAGCCTGTACCAGCAGGGCAAAGAGAGCGGGGTTTCTAATCCAGGTACTTCCTGATTTCAAAGAGAACAGGAGGACTCAGTCTCATCCTAGACCTAAGGGCCTTGAACAAGTTTCTAAAAAAAAAAAGAAAAGTTCAAGATGGTTTCCCTGGGCACCTTGAAACCCCTTTTACAAAAAGGGGACCGGCTATGCTCCCTCGATATAAAGGCTACATACACTCATATCGAGATCTTCCTGGAATACAGGAAGTATCTCCAATTCGTGGTAGGAAAACAGCACTTCCAGTACTGGGTGTTGCCATCCGGGCTAGTGTCAGCCCCACAAGTCTTCACAAAGTGCCTGGCCATGGTGACAGTGCACCTCTGTAGGCCAGGAGTGCATGTTTTTCCTTGTCTGGATGATTGGCTGGTCAAGAACACATCTCAGGCAGGGGTTGCCAGGAACCTGTGCTTGACAGTCTGGATATTGGAGTCAGTAGAGTTCGTTTTCAAATACCCAAAGTCTATCTCAGACTGTTTCTTCAATTAGACTTCATAGGAACCCTGCTAGACATGGCTCAGGCCAAGGCCTTTCTGCCTTGTCAAAGTGCTGTCACCTTGATGACCAACATGGCAGAGATTCAGCAGAGCCAGCTGGTGTCAGCCTGGCACATGTTTAGGCTGTTGGGCCATATGACAGCAACCATCCACGTCACTCCCTTGGCACGTCTACACATGCACAGAACCCAATGGACCCTGAGGTTGCAGTGGTGCTAGGCCATTCAGAACCTCCAGGATTGCATCCAAGACACCCCATCTCTCCAGGACTCATTGTCCTTGTGGCGGGTACTTTAAAATCTGGAACGGAGGATCTCTTTTTGAAGTCTCCCTACCCAAATTTCCCTAACCACAGAATCATCCATCCTGGGGTGGGGAGCTCATGTAGATGGTCTCTGGTCTCCTCAGAAACATTCTTGTCAAATCAACTTCCTGGAGCTTCGGGCGATCAGATACGCACTATGGGCTTTCAGAGATCGGCTGTCCAACAAAGCTGTCCTGATCCAAACTGACAACCAGGTAGCCATGTGGTATTTCAACAAGTAGGGAGGCACGTGCTCATACCTCCTATTGCAAGAAGCGGTCAAATGTGGTCATGTGCCCTGTCTACGGGATGGTGCTCAGTGCCTTGTACCTTGCCGGGATGGAGAACATGGAAGCAGACAGGCTGAGTCAAGCCTTCAGACCCTCCGAGTTGTCTCTGTACCAGGGGGTAGCGAATCGGATATTCTGCTCCTGGGGGATCCCGGACATAGATCTGTTTGTGTCTTCCTGCAACAGTAAGGTGCCTTGTTTCTGTTCTTCATACAGGTCAGATGGCAAACCAGCCTCGGATGCTCTTGTCTGTGATTGGGTTGGGGCAAGGGTTGTCTGTATGTGTGTCCTTCAATTTCCTTAGTGGTGAAGACTTTCTTGAAGCTTCACGAGGACAGAGGGACTATGATCCTCATAGCCCCTCATTGGCCGAGACAGGTCTGATTTCCTCTCTTATGGGATTTATCCATCCGGAGACTGATTAGTATGGGATCTCATCTCACAAGATCAAGGCAGACTGCAGCATCCCTAACTCCAGGTCCTGTTACAGACTGGATGTTGAGAGGTTAATCCTGTAGCTGCTTGATCTTTCTGAGGATGTCTCTTGGGTGCTGGTGGCTTCTAGAAAGCCTTCCACTAGAAGGTCCTATGGACTAGAGAAGGTTTTCCATGTGGTGTGAGCAGAAGGCCTTAGATTTGGATAAGTTCTTGGAGGAGAAGTCCATTTCCTGCTATTAATTAAGTTGACTTAGAAAATAGCCACTGCTATTACTAGCAACAGTAGCGTGGAATAGACTTAGTTTTTGGGTACTTGCCAGGTTCTTATGGCCTGGATTGGCCACTGTTGGAAACAGGATGTTGGGCTTGATGGACCCTTGGTCTGACCTAGTATGGCATGTTCTTATGATCCGTTCTCCTGCCCCCCACAAAAACTGTTTGATTACTTTCTACTCCTATCGGAAGCTGGCTTAAAGACCAACTCCATTAGAGCCCATCTCAATGCAATTGGTGCATACCACCAAGATGTAGATGGTATGCCCATTTCTGTACAGCCTATAGTTGTACGTTTCATATGGGGGCTGCTTCAATTGAAGCCTCCCCTTAGGCCTCCCGCTGTGTCTTGGGACCTCAATGTGGTATTAGCTCAACTGATGAAACCTGCTTTTGAGCCACTGCATACCTGTGATCTGAAGTACCTGACCTGGAAGGTCATATTTTTGGTGACTGTCACCTTAGCATGCAGGGTCAGTCAGCTCCAGGCTTTAGTGACTTATGCACCTTATACTAAGTTTTATCATGACAGGGCGGTCTTGTGTATGCACCGTAAGTTCTTCATAAGGTGGTGTCGGACTGCCACCTTAACCAGTCCGTCAGCCTGCCAACATTCTTTCCCAGGCCCCCTTCGCACCAAGGTGAATGTGCACTGCACAGTTTCAGCTGCAAGCGAGCCTTAGCCTTCTATCTGGAGCTGACAGAAGCCCATTGACAGTCCACCCAACTTTTTATTTCTTTTGAAAATAATAGGTTGGGTGTTGCCGTTGCCAAACAGGAACTATCCATTTGGCTAGCAGATTGTATCTCCTTCTGTTATGACCAAGCAGGACTGCATCTTGGGGGTCATGTCAAGACTCATTCAGTCAGAGCCATGGCAGTGTTGTTTGCCCACTTGCAGTTCCCGTGGAGGAGATATGCAAGGCTGTGAGTGAAGTTCTCTCCATGCATTCACATCTCATTACTGTCTGGATAGGGATGGCCAATGCGACAATAGGTTCGATCAGTCTGGAACCTGTTTGAGGTATAGAACCCAACTCTTCCTGACCTATGACCCGTTGTTTGGGTTCAGGCTGTTACCAACAGCACCAGTGGTGTTGTACCCATTGGCACCTAGTTAGGTGTCTGTTGGTCCCCTTTTGTATTGGGGAGCAGCCTGTAGCTAGGGATTCACCCATGTGTGAGGACTACCATCCTGGTTGTCCTTGGAGAAAGCAGAGTTGCTTACCTGTAATAGGTGTTCTCCGAGGACATCAGGATGTTAGTCCTCACAAAACCTGCCCGCCACCCCACTGAGTTGGGTTTCTCCTATTTTAATTGTAATTGTATGTTACAAGACTGGAGAGAGACCCTGCGTGGATGCGTGGTATAGGGCATGCTGAGCTTCAGTGTGCCTTGTCAAAGTTCTAGAAACTTTGACATAAGTTTTCCGCATCGGGGCTCCATTTGATGATTTCACCCATGTGAGGACTAACATTCTGCTGTCCTCGGAGAACATTTGTTACAGGTAAGCAATTATGCTATCCCTCTGACTCCTACACAGAGTAAAGGTACCACAGAAATAATATTGCCAATCATGGAGGGTACCATAGCTATATGATAGATCCCGATCTCACAGATGAAGCTGTGGGCCTAGAAAAGGAGATTTGATTATTTAAAAAAAAATATATATATATTTTGTTCACCATTAAACAGTAGCTAAGACCAAACCAGGTATCAGCTGCAAAAACAAACTTCCAATCTGTTGTGTGATAGCATAGCACTTTTATCCCAGAGTTCTTTGGGACAGGAGTCTCTGCAAGTGATACCTGATTTGGTTCCAGAAGGTTTTTAATCAAGGAGAAGAATTTTTTTTAATGTTGATCTCCCTTGATCATGTTTCAGTGATTCTGTTAAGATTGTTGTAGCTGTCTTGTCTCTCCCCTACCCTGAGCTTTCCTAAAGATTGGTAGAGGATGGCATCATAAATTTCTGTAGGTCAGGACTTCCTAAACTTTTAGCCAGTTTGACCTCATGTTAGCACTTGAAAATTCAACTGATCCCATAGGACAACCAAAACAAATTCTCAGAGCTTGTGGTCTCCCTCTAACAATCCCTTCATTGCAGTCCAGCTTATCCTCTCGCTTAACCTCCACCTCCTCCAGTCAGTTGTTTCCTTTCTCTTAACTTCTTCCCCCTCCAAAGGACCTCGATTCTTAACTTCCATCCATCCAGCTGATCCCCTCTTTAATCCCCTTACCTCCTGCCCATATCCTCTCTCACTCTCTCTCTCTCTCTCTCTCTCAGCCCCTCTAGCCCATTTTGTATACCCTCAGCTGCTCCTCTCTTACATTCCAGCCCTTCTTATAGCTCCCAACTGATCATATAGCATTTCCTTATGCTTACCCCATCCCCCTTTCCCTCCTCATTCTTGTCCCCTAACCCCTTTTACCCCCCCCCCCAGCTCTTCTTTTACATCCCCCAATCGACTCTCTCTCATTTCCTCTCTCACCCTCCACAGCCAATCTCTCTCCATCTGATCCGACCCTCAAAATCTGATTCCTCCCTTTAAACAGACTCCTCCTCCAAAATTCCCTTGGCCAGGGTCAGGGACAACAATTTCCTTTGAGCCTTGGGCTAAAGATGGGATGGCAACTGGTGGGAAGGAAAGGCAGGATGATGGCAGAGGCAACATTTTTCTCTTAGCTAGGTTCAGTGGTGGGTGAGGAGAGAGGAGCAGCAGCAAATTCCACTGGCCTATGTAGGTTCAACCCTCTCCTCCTAATTACTTGTTCCAAACCTGACAATGATCTGCAAGTTGCAACATCACTAGTAATGAAAGCAGCACGGGACCTGTGAGCTAGTGCAAGTTCACAGACCCTGCAGTAGCCTTGATCCTGTCTTGCGAAGGGCTTCCTATTACCATAGAAATTCATGCAAGTAGCAGTGCCACTGCAAGGTCTGTGAACGTGTGCTGACTCTCAGGCCCCACACTGACCTCTACTATTAATGCTGTGGCTGCTACTGCCTTAAGAGTGTTGCTGTTTGAGGCACTTATGCCTCCAGCTGAAGGTTTTGTGACCCTAATTGGGGTCCCAGCCCACAGTTTGGAAAGTCCTGATTTAGGTACAGCATTGAGCTGGCCATGAAATTGAAGTTAAATGCTGTATGAGGTACCAGTTGTACAAGGTCAGTATCTGTTAACAGGACTAGTTAATCACTGGTAATATAGAACTTCATAAGCATTGTAGGTGGCAAGAAAAAAAATGGAGGGGGAGGTTTGCTGTTGCTTGGTATACACAGATGCAGCTGAAGTTTAATTTCCCCCATGGCATTTAAACTGCATGTATTTTTTTGCTCACAAAGAATAGAAAATTAGTTTTAATTGTTAGTTATGAGGTACCATATGGCTAGTCTGTAATTTTGGCTTCCCATGGAGCTTCATGTGTATATGGAAAATGAAATTAATTGAAAATCACACCCTGAAATCTATTATTAAGTTAATAAAGCTAACAGCTTGTGGGGTGTCCTCATACACTGCATGATGTAATTGTGCATCACAGCAATTACCTATTTATAAGTCCATATAAAACTGTTAAGGGGTAAAGAGAGGTCAAGTAATGAAGCACCTTGTTTTCGTCATAGAGAGTCTTATGTTGCACTCATTTTGATTTTGTTTTACTTTAAAAACAGATACAACCTGTTTATTAAATTCAATGGTGTTTCTTTTGAGACTTTGCAATAGTGTCTTTCTGACTGGAAGGTTCTTTGTTGTAAGTAGGTAGACAGTTGAATAGTTTAAATATCTCACCTCTTCATCACACCTGAAACTGCTGAATATAAAATTAAATGCCGGATTTACTCAGATTCCCCCGACCTCCCTCAATAGCCACAGAATCAGGCCGATGCAATATCAGTGCATAAAAAACATGCATCCAAACTGGGCGCATGTTTTTTGAATGCGCTCACATCCACCTGTCCTGGGTGCTCGATGCAATAGGCAAATGAGTTGCCGCGCTAAAACGGATGTGCAATGGGTAATTTGCGCATCCCTAGCTCTCTGCATTGGGCACCCAGGAGAAGTGGCTGTGCGTCTAGAACAGCTGGGCCAGAGCTCCCTCCCTACCTCCGGCAGCGCTGTTCCTGATTGGCCCTTTTCACTGACACTAGTCAATGAAAGGACCAATCCCCTTTCAGGACAGTTTTCTAAAAGGGTATTGGTCCTTTCGCTATATGTGACAGTGAATGGACCAATCAGAAGGAGTGAATAAATTAATATCAAGTACCCGGTACTGCTGGCAGGGGTTCCGATTGGGCCAGACCTTGGGGATGCTGCTTTCTCTGATTTCCCCATGAGGAACCACAGAACGGATTTTTTTTTTTGTTAAGCCCTTGAACGGAACAGAATTCTGTTTTCTGAGGTTCCTCCTATTTAATATCTCCATGATACTAATAGGAGGAATCACAGAAAGCAGGATTTTTTGTTTTTTATCATCATCCCTTGAGCGCCGCATGCTTTAATGCCTGCTCCAGGCAGGCGTTAAATTTGCAGCGTTAAAACGGGCGCTGTGGCCGCGCGGCCATTTTTTGCATTGGGTAATAATAACAGCCTCAACATAAATTTACAGTGATGAGCACTATTAGCTACACGCTGGTTTGGACATATGTTTTGGATGTGCTAATCCCCTTATTATATGAGGGGTCTTAGATGCGCATCCAAAACGCGCGCCAAGCACATGTAAAGCTGAGTGCTCGGCTGAGCACATTACATTGCTTCGGCCTGTATGGGAAAAAATCCGTAGTAAATCTGGCCCTTAAATGCCTTTTGGTGAGCAGTGCAGAATATTGATAAAGACCTTCATTTTCTCTTTTCATTTTACTTATACTGGGAATTTATCAGTGTTTGTTACAACAAGAGCAAAAACAGGAGAAATCAGTGGAAAAAATTACTCATTTTTATAGACAATTTTTGTTCTTTTTATAATAAACTGATAAAAAAAAAAAAAAACTGAAAATGAAGATCCCTAAATATTGGCTATTATAAAACCTGTTGCATTTTTTTCCTAACTTTTAGAACGTCACACCAAATAGAAATGCTACATTTATTAATTTAAATGAAAATGCATAAAATGTTTTTTGTCTCTTTTGAAAAATAATTTATCATAAATGTCCTTTCCAAAATACCTTTTCATTTGCCAGGTATCCACCATTTGCACTGTAATATTTACTTAACGATTTTTTTTTTAACGTATTCGTTTTATCATTGGGTTTTGTAGTGCAGCCATTGCAGTCCCCATGGCTTGAGCACTTTCGCCTTAGCAGTATTCCTATCCCCTACCAACCTGAGAAGCTGGCATTGGGTCTGGAAACTGAACACGATAATCCTACATAGCTGCACACCTCACTGTTGCTAAGCCATCAGGCTCACTCGTAGCGTTGGCTTTATTGTAGGCCTAGTACTTTTGGTTTTGAAGCACCTTTGAAATCAGTATTTGTTGTGATAACATTTTCAGTTGCATGGCATACATTGGACACTTTTCTTTTACTTATTATGCCTGCTTTGCCTAGAGTTTTTGCCTGATTACATTTTGCATCAATCTGAGAAAGCCAGTATGGTGTTCAGTTGGTAACATGGAAGGTGGTCACCATAAGGGTCTTTTGCTGAGGTGGTGAATTCCCAAAGGTTACATTAACCTTCACCACGATAAGCATGGTGGATGTATTTTTGACATACATGCTCTGTGTAAGCCAAATTACTGGTGAATAATGTTGCAGTCACCTGCATAAATGAACTTTAGCTGATGATTTCTGTGACCATAGCAGATATGGAATAATACTAGCTGAAGATGCCCTTGTGTTTGAAGTATATTGAAATTTGCCTTAATTTTAAAAAATGTAATTTCTCTAAATTAGTGTAAATATTGGGTCTGTAAGATGACATTTGCATTAGCAATAGCTTGCAAGATGTCTCAATGCATCATTTTATATAATTAAATTTTATTCAACACAATTTTACAGTAAAATCAAATCAAATGGTTGTGCATTATACATTCAGTTTTATAGAAAATGATAAAACATTGGTTAATGCTTCTAATGAAGCATGATATCTTTGTTCTTGTTAGTATCAAATTTGCTTTTATATATTCTGTTGCAGTAGGAAAAACCCAGTGATGATAATATTTTACAGAACATTTTCTGATTGTGAAGAGCTAATGTAAACTTTCTATAGCAAGCTGTGCAAAATAAAGTTAGCATATATGGATTTAACTATATCCTTACTGAAATTATGCTTTTTTAGAAAACATTTTTTCTGAGTGTCATATAGCAAGCAGCCTTTGAGATATTTCAGAATAGTTTTGTATTGTGGTTTAAGCGTTATTGGAATAAACAGTGCTATTGAGAATTTGTAATTTAAAGCAGCATGCCTACATTAACTCAAAAGTTGACTGTTGAAATAATGCTGTCTTTCTTGAGATTAAAGTAATTTTTAGAAAAGAAAAGAAAATGTAAAGTTGTAAAATGTAGATGCTCTCTAATTTTGTAGATGGCATATACAGGGATTTGTTTCTCCCTTCTCTGTGGTTTTCTAAACCAGTATTTATCAAGTTAGTTCTCAGGTCAATCCTGGAGTAATCCCTAGATAGTGGTTCTCAACCTTTTTTCCATTGGGGCATACCTGACAGATGATGCTTGATTGTCACTGAGATAAATGTAAACATATACTCTGTATCTACAGAGTACTAGAATATTCCCTGTACAACTCACCATACAAAACAGATGTCATTTCAGTAACAGCAACACAAACTCCCTCTACTACCAGGCACAATAGCCCTACTTATGAAAAGGCAACAGTTCACCACCAATGCTTGTGCAATTGAGAAAACAACAAATTAGAATGATACAAATGCCTACTTGCTTGTAAAATATTTTACCTCTGTCACAGACAACAGAACTAACCTTCACTGTATACAGAAAGACAACAAATTGCAAATATGGAGACAGAAATGGAATAGAAACCCCAAAAAAGCTGCTCTGCAGGCAATACCAAACTGGAGAAATGGAAACAGAAATATAGCACCTAACATACTCCCAGGATCTGCAATAATGCACACAAACTAATATGCACAAAGTTACACCTGTATTATGGAACACAATAGTTACAACCCTACCTATGAAAAGGCAACATTATAAATATTAAACCAGGCCCTAAACACCAATACAGCTCCGATTAGGAAAACAGATCTCTACTCAGAATACCCATACCTTGGTCACACATGCAGAACACCGACAGATCCTCACCAAATACTGAATAAAGTAACCATAAAGTTAATTTTTTTGGTTTTCCATTGTTTCTATAGAGCTTGGCTTCTTGCTGCTTCCAATTCAAATTTTGTCTGAATGTTTCTAAGTATACATTCCTCATATAACATCAAATAACATCAAGAAGTATAAAACAATAATAATTAGTAATCAGAATAAATATTTCTAAAAAGCTGATGAATAGAATAACATCTAAAAATTACAAACTCATAAAAATGATTAAAAACTCTCCAAACACTAATAAAATATTTCAAAACAGCAGATACATCACATAATGCCCAATTATTAAAATGGCAGTCAGTCAAGAGAAATAAACTTAAAAAATGCTACCTCTACTTGCCTTCTCCAACAATTCTCTTATTCCTTTCCCTTGCAGGCTAATAGCACACACCAGAAGCAACAGTGGCTGCTGAAGCTCTGTCCTCACAGTCTTCTTCCTTAGAGTCCATTACCAGTGTCTCACACACCAGTCACACCACTCTGTTGCAGACCTTAATATCATCCACAAAAAGACATTACCTTCTATCCCTTTCACAATGTCGCTCACAAAGATATTTAACAGAACCAGTCCAAAAACCGATCCAAGTTACACTCCACTTAACATGTTCTCTCTTCACAGTAGGTTCCATTTACCATTCATTACAGACTGTCTCCTGTCAGTCAACTAGTTTGTAATCCACTCCACCACCTTGGCACTGATTCCCAAGCTTCTCTTTTTATGGGACTGTATTAAAAGCTTTGCTGAACTCCAAGTAAAATCACATTGAGCAGTCTTACTTGATCCAATTCTCTAATCACCCAATCAAAAAAATCAATCAGGTTTGTCTGACAGAACCTTCCTCTGCCTTGGGTCCAGCAATCTTCTTGATTGTAGATAGTTCACTATCCTTTCTTCAGCAGAGACTCCATTAATTTTCCCACCACAGAGATGAGGCTAACCAAGCTGTAGTTTCTACCCTCCTCTCTGCTACCACTCTTGTGTAGCGGAACCACCACCACTCTTCTCCAGTCAGGGAGCACCACTCCCGAATCCAGGGAACATTTGAACAAGTCTTTCAGTGGACCTGCCAGCACATCTCTGAGCTCCTTCAGTATCCTGGGATGTACCTCATCTGGCTCCATAGCCTTGTCCACTTTCATTTTTCCTAGCTCTTCCCATGTATTCTATTTTGTAAATAGAGTTTCATCCACCCCATGCACATCTACAGTCTTGTCAACCAGCAACAGTTCTTTACCAAGGTCTTCTGTAGTGAACACTGAGCTGAAATATTTGTTTAATACTTCTGCCATTTCTTTGTCTCTCTCTACACATTGCTCCTTGGCACCTTTTAATTTCACTGTACCACTTTGGGTCACCTTCTCTGATGTATCTTAAAAATGTTTTCTCTGAGAACAAGCTGGATAGCAGTCCTCACATATGGGGTGACATCATCCTATGGAGCCCAGCATGGAAAACTTATGTGAAAGCTTCTATATCTTTGACTGAGCCTCTCTGAGCATGCTTGAGCATGCATTATACCACACATCCATGTGGGTTACCGCCAGTCTCTCCTTTTCCATGGTGCATCGTGTGTCATGGCAAATTCTCTCTCTACTTCTACTTCTTCTCTGTTTTTCAAAAGTTATTTTTTGAGTGGGATTACACAATTGATCTGGGGTCTCTCCCAGCTCTCCCCTTATTGTCATTAGCCAGGGTTTTCAATGTTTTTGGGTATTTTCACATTCTACCCCCAAAGCAGCAGTGCGCTCAATGCCCACTGGCCATCAAGAGCTGCTGCCGCTATAGGTTTTGATATTGCATCCCTTTTATTTCACGATGACATGTCTTTGTCTGGGTTTAAGTGGTGCCCTTGGCGTACAAGGACCATGTTGATCACGGACCCCCATGATAAATATATCCTCTGCCTGGAGCATCGCATAACAACTGGGTTTGCAGAAAGTGCACCCAAATTACCCAAAAGGGTATAAAAACTGGCTCGACTAGACGGAACGACTCTTCGGACTGGCTAATACGGATCCATCAGCATTGGCAACATCGATATCAAGTGACCTCGGAGCCACACCAATGGACACCAAGCCATTGATATCGGTGGGGCCATTGATGCCTTTGGTGTCAACGGCTTCCAGGGACAGACAATCATCTGCCTCTTCCAGGTTGAAGATATCGAGTTTGTCATCTTTGGCCTCATCACCAGGGAAGGAACGATCTGAATATTGAAGGAAGCCGAAAAAGCATCAGCATTGGTCCCCATGGATTTCAGCTTTCTACCTAAGAGCCTAAATTTGGCTTCCAGAACCTCCCTCCCACATTTTCCTATGTCGTTGGTGCCCACATATACCACGACAGCCGGCTCCTTCCCAGCACTGTCTAAAATCTTATCTAGGTGACGCATGAGGTCCGCCCTCTTCACACCAGGTAGGCATGTTACAAGGCGATCCTCACGCCCACCAGCCACCCAGCTGTCTACATTCCTAATAATCGAATCACCAACTATGACGGCTGACCTATCCCTTCCCTCCTGCGCAGTAGGCCTTGGGGAGATATCCTCGGTGCGAAAGGACAATGCATCACCTGGAGAGCAGGTCCTTGCTACATGATCCTTTCCTGCTGCATTAGGTTGATGCTCTCCAATCATGAGACCTTCTTCCTCCAAGGCAGCACCAGGGCTGCCAGTCTGAAGTTGGGAGTTGGATACTATGTCCCTGAAGGTCTCATCTATATATCTCTCTGTCTGCCTCAGCTCCTCCTTCTTATGATTTCTGTTATAAGCCTGGGGGCGGGCCCTGCATGGATGTGTTGTATAATGCATGGTCAGAGAGACTCAGTCAAAGTTCTAGAAAGTTTGACATAAGCTTTCTATGCTGGGCTCCCCAAGTGTGAGAATTGAAGGTAATGCTTCTTCCCTACCCTACATACCTGGAATTTCAGTTGCTTGGATATTGTCCTCTTTGGCTTTCCTTATCAAGTTATAGACTGTATGCCAATCATGAGACTCGATGAACCAGGTCTCTGTAACAGGAACTATGTCTTTACTGCTCCATACTTAACCCCAGCCTCCAATGTATCCAAAACTTCTTGCTTTATATATGTTTTGAGCCAGAAAATTGTTATCTATATGGAAGAATCTTTTCTTCCCCGTTCCATGATCAGGTAATACTTCTGAAAAGGCAATGGTCTTTGCCATGTGTCTAATATTCTTCCCTAGATGTTGGAAATCCTTCTATATACTTCAAGAATGCCATTTCTAACAAGGTCATTGGATAATAACACCAATATTGGAAACTTATTTTCTTCTATATTTGCATTGACTATCTGGTTGTTATTTCTACTGGCTTGGTATCCTGGAAGTCATTTAATTGCTGTGTTCCCATCAAAATTATCTCCCAAATTGATTCTTCTGATGACCAAGTCTCCCAGCAGAAGTATTTATTTATTTATTTGGAGTTTCTTATATACCGATAGCCGTTTGCACATCGTATCGGTTTACATACAACTAATAACTTGTGGGCATGGCCCTTACAACGAACAGTAGAAAGATGTGGAAAACAAATATACAAGAGATATATGTGTAATTAATTAATAGATATATGCAACAAATACAAGGGATATATATGAATATAAGAACAGGGAGTATAAAATGGGTTTCTTAGACAACTATATTAATAATTATATCTTAAAGAGAACAATTATGATACGGGGTTAAGATACTAGCAAAACAAGAACATTAAACTATACAATGTTGCTATGAGAGTGTAAAAACAGCGGTGGGGAGCTGAGTAAATCAGGGATTCAATAGGGTGGGTCGGGGAGAAAAACAGCATAATGGAGGTATAAAAGGGTGTGGGAGAAAAAAGGAGGGTGAGGGAAAATACAGAGGGAAGGCATACAAAGGAGTTGGAGAGAGGGGTGGGTCGTGAGCTACAAGGAGTAGGAGAGAGGGGTGGGGTCATGAGCTACAAGGAGGTGGCCATAAGGGTTAAGGGTGTAGCAGAGTTGCTAAAGGGGGGTGAGAGTCAGATGCAAGGGTTATCTTATGGATATCCTGTTGTAGGGTCTTTTGTGACCTTTGATAACATTTATTTATTTATTTATTTATTTTGCGAGTTTTGTATACCGTCATTCGGAGAGGGGTACCATCATAACAGTTTACAATAAAGCATAAGTAGCTAATACAATGTTTGTTCCTAACACTTAACATCTCATCTCTAAAATAATGATATTTAAGAGTTTCTGAGTACCCTGAGTGATTACGTACCTTTCAGGCAACACCTCATTTTCTATTCCTGGAGCTTCTTTATTTTCCAATGCAGAAAAGACATTATGTAAGGATAATGGAAGAGAGAGTGGGTGTCTCTTCATCACAGGCCTTATTCTATCAGAGCCTGTGGTTTCTGAATCCTCTGTGGGAGCTGAGTGAGATATTCCGAATGTTGCCAGAAAGGAGAGATTTTCTATCAGAGGCCTTATTCTATCAGAGCCTCAGGTTTCTGAATCCTCTGTGGTAGCTGGGTGAGATATTCTGAATGTTGCCAGAAAGGAGAGATTTTCTGAAACCTGAGCAGTTCCATTTTCAGATGAGTCGGCTGTTTTTTCATTGCAGAGGAATTGGATTCAGACGACAGCTAACACTGGGCCTTGAATTTTACGGTCTGGTGTACTGATGTGCAGGACTACGTCTACGGCCAAGCAGCATTATCTGAATTATCAAGTCTACTCACCGAGTAAAAATGTTGCTTAGTGTTATTACTACCCTTAACATAAGGCTTGGGGGTAACCTGCATGCAGTGAAAGTTACTACCATAAGATATTTGCTGAGAAGACTGGATGGACCATTGGTCTTTTTCTGTTATCATGGCTGTTACCCCACAACCAATCTCTGTCTTACACATCAGTTGCCTCCCTGACTAGTCTCCATCTCTCTCATTTTATGTATTTATTTATTCTTTAATACCATTCAACTGATACAAAATCTGGCCAGAGTGGTTCACAAATTTAAAATAAAATACAATGCATTTAAAATAACACACAGCCATAAAAATCTTAAAACCCCCATTAAAACAATGTTATGGTTATGAGGTGTTGGAGTGGATTCTTGGATACTGCGGTGATGGCCACTCACACGGGGAGGAGCCCCATGAGGAACCGCAGTACTAAGCTAGATTCTATACACACAGACACAGAGAAGTTGTATTTATTGGACAGCTCAATGGTACTGCCCGGGGAGCGGGCAGCAGTGAAGGTAACCAGGTGAAGTAGTCCAGGGGTCCTCAGCAGAGGAGACCAGTCTCACACTCGAGTAGGTGATAGGCAGCGCGGCATAGCAAGGACAGGTCCCGGATGTAGACTCAGAGCGCTGAAGCTGAAGGTGAGACAGACTGAAAGGATTAGTACTCACTGAAGCAGAAAGCTGTATTGATGAAGGTCCTGGCAAGCAGAAGTTGTTCAGTGACAGGCACCAGATTAGGGAGAGCAGGCCCTCGAGGAGCGAGTACCCGGTATCCCAAGATAGGTACCTGAAATAGAGCAGAAGGGCCCACGAGGAGCGGGTACCCAGGTTAGTGAATAAATACCCCGAAGGGCAGAGAGAGCTTCCTGCGGCAGCTGGGAAGCAGTAGAGCAGCTTAGACCAGAGGCAATCCAATCCTTGCTAACTCACAGGCCGATACAGTAAAGTGGGGCCGCGGTTACCCCACTCCTAACCCGCTTTCTACTCACTTTCCGGCCGCGTTAGCCCTTCCTCCGATACACTATCCCCTTTAACCCATCCTTACCGCCTCTTTAAATCACCGGGTAACCCCTTCCGCACGCGGCATGTATATTAAATGTAAATGATCGAATTAGCTATTCCCTCCCATACAGTAACGTGCGCCCCCGACTATCGCTATTTTACCCTGCTGTTTTGCCGCGCGTTTAACCTGCTAACTTACCGCCTACCCTTACCCCTGCGTTAGAGGCAGGGGTAAGGGTAGACGGCAAACTTTCCCCCAAAAGGAAACCTCTAAAAACCTAAAATCCCCTCCTCCCGAAGCGACTCGACATTACTTTTTGTTGTTTTCTTACTTTTTGTTGCTTTCAGCTCCTTCCCTTCTCTGCCGTCCTCCGGAGGGGGCAGCCGGCGGTGAAAGCGACTTGCAGCGTTCCCCCCCCCGCGCAGGTCCCGGTTCTCCTGGCTCGGCCCTCATCAAATTGTCAAGTCGGGTGAGAGCCCACTGTTCTGTGCCCTCTCCAGTCACGGCGCGAGCGAAGCATACTTTCATTGGCCTGAGTGCCCGTCAATTTGGGCGCTCCAGCCAATGAAAGCACATAGACGGGCTGTGGGAGTGGGAAGAAGAAAAAGGCATGCTGCTAATGTCTTTAGCTTCACTAACACTGCTGCTATTCCCGCCCAGGCTTGAAAGTGCTATTAACCCAGGCAGGAATGGCAGGAGTGTTAGTGGAAGAATGTCTGCCTCTCACTGAGGTGGAGGAGAGGAGGGAAGAACAGCTGGTCCAGCAGGAGACCAAGAAGCATGCAACACACCTGCCAGTGCCTGATGACACACTGGTTGAGATGTGCTGCCCTAGACAGTCCTGGTTTTCAGGATATAAACAATGGATATGCATGAGTAAAGTTTGTATGTAGGGCTGTTCTTAGTGGGGGTGGGTAAGTTGCGACCACCCTGGGCCATGTACCACCTTGGTAGCCTCATCCCCGTTATAATTTCCTGTCAGCCAGCGTTTCAGGGCCCAACTGAAGTTGATTTGCCCTGGGTCCTGCATCCTCCTAAGGTCAGCCCTCTTTGTATGCACTGCTTTCACTGCACACAACTCTATTTCATGCATATTCATTATAGATTCACGAAAATCAAGCTGGCCAGAGTGTACTCCAGGACTGGCTTGACAGACACTTCTTTATCCCTCTGCTCAGACCTTGAGAACACACTGAGCTCCAGGAGTAACTTTCTGATTGATAATAGGGAATCATGTAGACTGGGGGTGTGGAACCCCAGATGACTGAGAAAATAGTTTAAGGAGCCAGCATGAAACATCTCGTTATAGTTTAAGATCAATGGATCCTCTTTTGAGGCAGGAGGATGGACTAGATAATCTCTTGAGGTTCCTTCCAGCTCCTTCCTTCCTTTAATTATATAAAAGTAATCTTGCTGAAGAATCACTTGAAGTGTGTTTCAGAAAGGATTGTCTGGAGAACAAGTCATTATTTTCTACTTAAACTGTATCTTTTCTGATTTATATTATTAGATTGAAAGACAAATGATTTTAAAACTTGTCAAATTATTGCAGGAAATGCCACCATTTCTAGCATTGCCTTGCAAAGTGTTTTCTGCCCTGCATTATGTTACCTTTAATTCTTGGAAAGAATGACCTTTAAACTTATATGAATTTGTTTGGGTGTGTGCTATAATATTTGGTCTAAAAAGAAGAGTTGTTCCATAGGGTAATTTTTGTTCAATCCACAGATTCGTGTGAGGAGCTGCGATGGTAGAAAGAGCTAGCAGTCTGGTGCTATTCAGTATATGCTATCGATGGTGCTCTTTCTCTGTTCTAGCTGGTGTTCTGGAAACCCTTGTTAGCTAAATAGCTTTAGAATTGTGTTGTACTTGTCAGGCCTGTCAGAATAACACAGAAGCCCATGGCAGATTGATGCTGATTGCTGTTTTGTATGTCATCTTGACAGTTTCTATGTAAAAGATCATGATCTAGACATTTTTTTTTCCTTCTTCCACAGTCACTGGGGAAAGTATGGAACGTTTTCATAAAAATTGCAGGATGTACGAGGGAATATATTGAGACCTACTTCATGTAGAATTTTTCTTTTTAAATTTGTTTCAGGCTACCATCACTCTGTCGGCTCACATCAAAGGAGGAGGGTGGGGAGGAGATCAGTGTCATCCCAACTATTTTTTTTTCCATCTTTAGAGAGGACAGATGGCCTAAGGCTTGATGGACCCTTGGTCTGACTCAGTATGACAGTTCATGTGTTCTTATAATATGAAGTTGTCACAAAATGTTTAAAAATTTAGAATATTGCAATAATAAAGAAAACATACCTGAAAAGGGGAAATTTGGAAAAGTCACAAGTGCATGGAAACATGAAGATTATGGCCCTATCTATTAGTGTTACATTTTCTGCCAGCATGGTAGGTTATCTTAAAATGATAGATTATCAACAAACTGACAGACAATCAGAGACAAATACTATGGCAGAGAATGTGTAAAGTTAAAAAGGGCAACATCTAGATTGGCCCAATGGCTCAAGTGGCAAGTGTTGCACACTGCCATGCCGAAGACATGGGTTTGATTTCTTATTTAGCTCTCTAGGTTGGTCAGGGATGCTGCTTAAAGCAGGGTTCACAGCCCTTTGTGGAGAACGAAGTTTCCACTATTGCTCAATTGGAGTCCATTTTCAAAATGTTTAGGTGCCTCATTTTGGGAGTTAAGCATGTAAATTGGCTTCCTTGAAATTGATGAGGGCTACATTCCTAAATGTAGGAGTTTATTTTTACTACAAGCCTAAATGTAGGTGTACCTAAAATGTAGGTAGCTGTAGGAGTGTGGAGTTAAGGGGAGAGAAAAAATTAGATGCTGCTTAATGATTTTCAGAATTAGGAACCTGAATCTAGACAAATGTACTATAGGACTCAATATAAATTTCTAAGTTTTAGGCACTAAAATGTAAGAAATTTTCAGCTGAAAACATAAGCACCTAAAATTAGCTGAAAATCCCCCTAAATGTAAGAGCCTAAAACTTAAAAACCTAAGGGCCGGATTTTAAAAGCTATATGCGCATAAATCTGCTTACGCGCTCCGGGCTTATTTTCAAAAGGCCCGGCAACGTGCATAAAGCCCTGGGACGCATGTAAGTCCCGGGGCTTGCTAAAAGGGGCAGGGAAGGCCAGAGGCTCCTGGCACATCAGCAAATGGCCGCTGTGCCAGGAATCGCACGCTGGCAGTCGGCCGGTGTGCGCAACTTACTTCAGCCCCAGAACTGAAGTAAATTTGGAAATAAAAGCAAAAAGAAGAAGGTAGGGGGGAAAGGGCAGGGTGGGGAGGTAAGGGAAGGGAAGATGGGGTGGGGGGTAGGGGACGGGGAAGGCAGCACGTGCTCGACGCACGCATGATGCACAATTGTGCACCCCCTTGCATGCGCCGACCCCCGATTTTATAACATGCATGCCTGCGCGTGCATGTTATAAAATCACGTGTCCATGTGTGCGAGCCGGGTAGTGCTTGCATATAAACGCGCGTGCATGTCTTAAAATCTACCCCTAAGTGAAATGTTGAGCATTTTTTGAAAATTGAACCCCTCATGGTCACACTTAGGCTCCATACTAGCCAGGTTCCTGACCAAGGACTGTTGCTGAAATTGGTGGACTGAGTAGGTAGAGGCATACCAGAAATAATGGAAAAATCCCTGGGTAATTATGAATGAAGGCTAATGGTAAGCTCAAGAAAACAGGACAATGCTGCTGGTCCAAAATACCCAGCTTCCCAGTCAAGAGCTATGAAATCCATACTTCAAGCTGGATGGGGCATAACTACTTTTTTTGTCTGTCTTGTAAACTATCAGAACCATCAAGGGGCTAAAGTGCCTTTCAGGCAGTCTTTGGCATCATCAAATGTGATCTTAGCCATCAAAAATGGCTATAACCACCAAGTGTTTAATAATGTACCAGTGTGATACTTGGCACAATCAATGTAATACATTTTTATATGTTTTGTATTGCCAGTGAAATCAATAAAAGACCATTATACGTTCTTTTGGATGTCACAAGGCCACCGGAGAGACAGCATGTCAAGAAATGTCCTTTTGTAAATAAATCCATGGAATTAACTTTGGCTGCTCACTTTCTCCTTTCATAGTCTTTACTGTGTTCTATCAGCATTTCATGCTCCCTGCTAAGCCACTTGCCTGACACTGCCAGTGTTTCGACACATTCAAGTCTGCTTCAGTGCCTAGGATGAATGGATTTAATTGAGTTGAATGAGGATCGTGTACATGTTACAATTACTCTGTGTGTGTATATTTGTCTGCCTGCACTTGATCCCAGGAAAGGGGAGGGGTGGTTGAGCAGACTATGGGGTACGTTTAGAGAGGAGTGTGTTGGGTTGATGAGGTGGGGCATGGTGTATGTGTGACAGGTGTTACAGGAGGACATGCACTGTCTCACATCTTCTTCATCCCCTCCATGATTTGTCTTCTCGCCCCACATACTCTCTCCCTATGCTCTGTTTCTCACTCCGTCTCCAGTCCACTCACCCATGCTCTCTTCTCTCTTTCATCCATGCCTCCATGCTCTGACCCCCTATTTGCCCCCTAACTCCCTTCTCTCCCTCCCTTCTCCACTTGCTTTCATTCCTGCCTACCTCTGCACTGCTGCTGGCATAACAGACAGAATATTCCACAAGCGGAGAAGAAAAAAATTGAGCCAGTCAGTGGAAGATGGCGAGACAAAACAAAAACATGGGGACATTTTTTTATTTTATGAAATGCACTAAAATAAATGAGCATTAATATACCCTCCCTAACAAATAATTCCTTATTAGAAAGTACTATGAAAAGGGATATGTCTCTGGAGAAGGTGATTGGATTTGGAACATGAATATTTCTATGTGAGACTACAGCAGGAGCAATCATCTTTAATTTTTTAAAAACCCAAAGTTTTAAAAATTATTCCAGTGTTCTGTTAGTTTAAAAAAATTTATAACCTACGACACAGGCATACGTAAACACTAGCCATATTTGGTATTTCCAGTTGTAAAAGCCCATCACAAATGCATTTAATGAACTATCAGGTTACATTTAATCAATTACCATCAGAACATAAAATCTTATTGACACCACTACCAAACAGTTACAGTAATGGGATGTTAAACTGTCAGGATTTATTGGAACAGAAACTATTAGTACAAAATAATCAGGTTGTTAGTCTTTATATGAGCATTCCAATTTAATGACAAACTAAAATCTGGACAGGAAGTACCCCTTAAACATGTGCAACTAAGAATAACTCCTATTTAAATCAGTAGCCAGATGCTTCAAATTTTAGGGTTCTCAAAGGCAGATGAAACCTTGGGGATGAGGAGCTGAGGGGTGTAACTGATTTATACAGAGAGAAGAGCAGAAAAAATTAAGGGCCGGATTTTCAAAGGTTATGCGCATAAAACCCGGGGGTTTACGTGCGTGGCCGGGCCTTACGTGCGCCGGGCCAATTTTCAAAGGGCCCAGCCAAGCGCATAAACCCCTGGGACGTGTGTAAGTCTCAGGGCTAACCAAAGGGGCGGTCTGGGGGTGGGGGTGGGGCGGGGCTAGAAGTGCCCGGCACAGCGGGTATTTGCTGCTGTGCCAGGGGATCCCAGTTCCCAATTCCCTCCCAGTCCGCTCCTTAATTGGAGCGGACTGGGAGGGAATTGGGGGAAGGCCCTGATGCATCTCCTTGCGTAATTGCATATGTGTCCCCCCCCCCTGCGCGCGCTGATCCGGAATTTTATAACATGTGTACACATGTTATAAAATCGCACGTCCATGTGTGCGCGCCGGGTAGTGTGCGCACATGGACGTGCACGTGTAACTTTTGAAAACCTACCCCTAAGGGTGTATATCAAAATAGAAAAATGTGATTCTTCTAAGGGCTTTGGAATTGTCTCCTTCCTATGTCATACCACTAGATTCTTAGAAAGAAGTACAGCCTCACTCAGTCCTGGTTTCCATTTTCTCCAGATTTGGTGATTACAGCTATATCTATTCCACCTCTGCCACCATGGCCTCCAGGCAGCATCTTATCTGGATTTGAAAAGTTTAACTTTATGCTTTCTCAAGAAGGAAGGTGAATGGGGCCTAGCAATTTATGCGCATTACTAGAATTTTGTACAATCATTCTGCATGAGAACTTCGGTATCAGCTATACAGTATGCTAATGAGAGTCAGTGTAAAATTCAGACCTTCTTGGCACCAGAACTCTTTCTCACAAAACAAAGGATTGGAAACTTTCCAGGGAACCAGGAGCTCATGTTTGTTTATTGTAATTGACTTTATATACCACTTGAAAAAACAAATTATCCAAACAGTTTACATAATATACATAATAAGCAACAATAAAACATCAAAAACCGTCTGCATACATCTACAGCTGATGAGGGCAATAGCCATGTATGGCTTTATTTCTGTTTGTTTGTTTATTTATTTATTTATTTATTTATTTATTTATTTATTTATTTTAAAGTATTTATTGCCCACTCTATCCAAAAAAAAAGCTTGGGGCAGGGTACAATAAAAATATACACAATTTCATAAAAAAAGCAACACAGTCGAAACAACAATATTATCATGCTACAAGTTTAACAAAAGGAGAAATCATAGGAATAATCTGACAGTAAAAATGTCCACATGCTGCACTCATTTTATATCTGTCAGGGTTAGAATGACACAAGGGAAAGGCCCAAAAGATAGTATCATTTACCTTAGTACCATATGGTGCATAGAACTTTGTCTGAACAACAATACAATGAAGAGTCCAAATGGTATTAAATAATAATTAGATCATAATATGCATCTCTTTCCAATGTAGTAATAACCACTTACCTAGAACAAAACAAGAAAATTGTTAGTTTATCCATTACCTCTCCGTCTTTTAAAATTGAGCAAAATGTTAAACATTATCAAATGTTACATATTAGTAAGGGAATATAAACCTTTTTACGAAGGTTGATTTTCAAAGTACCTCACACTGTAGTTTTTTGTGTATAATCTCTGTTTTTATCATACATTTTTATAATATTTTTACATTTTTTTCCAAGGTTGCATGCACTGTTTTGGGATCCTTGAGTTGCATTGAACCCCAGTGATAGCACAAAATTCAGAACTGGAGCATGTTAAGACCTTAACTAGTATAGTCTAAACCCTGCTGTTCAGCCCAGTCAAATGCTTCTTGAAGGTGAGGGTACATCATTAAAGATGTATGAAGGTTACAAAGAAAATTGGATTAGGTTATAGCTTTTAAAGAAAGTTGTTAGCCTGATTTACTAAGGCTTTTCTCTCATCCTGTGTCCATAGGGAAAAAGCTTAATAAATCAAGCCCTCAGTCTGTTTACTCTTTCGGCATAGGCTGTTCTGTGGACGAAAAGGACTGTAATTATATCAAAAAGTCAAAAAGGCACTGGCCTGAAACACAGAAACCAAAATAAGAACATGGGTGATGCCAGTAGATAAGGTTGCTTGGTCCAGCCAATCTGTTCAAGAAAAGAGGTGCGTGTGACTACACAGAAACATAGATGCTGGCAGGAAAGGACCATTTGTATCTGTCTTATGTGCTGTGGTCTTCTATTCCCTCACCACTGAGATTCTTTTCTAGTTCTATTCCACATTTATATCCTGTCTTTTTTTCAAAAGACTCAAAATGGCTTACATCAGTAACAAATTACAAAAAAAATGCAACTCGAAATATAGAGATATAAAATCAACAAAATATAAGCAGTTCAAATGTAAAATAAAATAAGAATTCCTGTCCCTTTGGGTCTGTCCATGTATGCTTGAATTCTGCCACCGTTTTGGCTTCTATAACCTCTGATGGAAGTGGGTTTCATGTGTCCACCGCCTTTTCAGTGATAAGAATTTTCTCACATTCCTTTTGCATCTTCTTTCAGCTTCAAATGATGACTCCTTGTCTTTGAACTTGGTTAAATGCTTCCGTCTCCTTCTTTATTGAAGCCTGCTGGATACATGAATGTTTATCTCGTATTTCCCCTTCCTTTAGTCTGTATGTGTGGCTTATAATGTAGGTCATGCACCATTTTGCTCCCCACCTGTTTTACATTTTCTCTAACTTGTCAATGAACTTTTATAGATGTGATTTACAGAACTAAACACAGTTCTCAAGGTTGGATTTCACCAGAGATCTGTAGAAAGGTAATATTTCCTTCTTGCTACTAGTAATATCTGTTTATGCTCCTCTGGATATTATTAATCCCAACTCCAAAAATATCCCATATATATATATTCTTAAATTGTATTCTTATAATTTCTCAATATGAAACTTAAAGTTTCTTTTTCTATTTTTTACCGCAATTTTCTTTAAAACTGGAAAAATTTGTTAAGGTGAAATGTTTCATAAAATTTCTCATGACATTACCACCATGTAATGTATCAAGTTTTTTAATCATGAACTATCCACCTCCGTTCTTGATATTTTTTTTTTTATTTTGTGAGAATATGCGCTATGTGTAAGTTAAAATAAATCCTTTTAGAATTCTTTGTTAATATTCCTTGAAGGTATTTTTTTAAACAATCGTTGTCGGTAAATTACGATTAGAATGAACCAGCTTAATTTGAACCTGGTAGCCTACATTATCCTGCCAACCTCGGTTTACAATCCAAGCATAGCACATAAACCGACTCATCTTAATGAGTGTCGTAGTCCACCTGTCATTATCCACCCGACCAAGGCCTTGTTTCAGACCCGATAGAGTCTTTCTTCAGGGGATGTATTTATCCTGCTAGATAGTCGGAATTACATATCTTTCAGGCTGTTTTTTTAAGTTGCCGTGGTGCAGTCAACTCCTTTGGATTGTGCTCTTTTAAGTCCAAACTTTTTTTTAAAAAGTCCAAACTTTTTTTTACCGTAGTGCTCACCTCATTCAAACCATGCTCTCATCGAGTTGAATTCTTTTGGTTAATATACTCTGCCATTTCTTCTCACCCAACACTCTTTGTTGAAAACCAGCCTTTTTGGGTTACTCGAGCCGTGAATATTTCTTATGTTTCTCTGTCTCTAAGACGAAATTTCTTGTGCTCACCAAACGCTCGCTGATTACGCTGAAACAGCTGAAGGGATTAAATACTTCTCCCCTTCATTCAAAACGGACCAATAACTACTTACGCTAAATGTCCCACTGCTGACGTATATTAAACCAATGAATTCCAGTCTAGCTCTTTATTTAGATCTTGCGGTGCCTGAGTTTTTAAAGTAAAAATCCAAAAAGATTCCCGGTGATTTAATATGTTCAAACGATCACCTCCCCGTGGTGACTCCTTCACTTGGTCTATAATAGTTCACTGAAGACTACTGAAAATATGATTGACCTGTAAACAGTGAGATACTATAGGAGCCTTGATAGTCTGAGTATTTATTCTAGATTTGTGCTCATTTAAACGCGTTTTCATGCTACGAGTTGTTCTGCCTTTGTACACCATTGGGCAAGGGCAGATGATGGCATATACCACGTGGGATGAATCACAATTTGTTTTGAACTTTCGAAATACTTTATACTTTGTTACAGGATCCACCCAACAGTCCCCCTCTATACAATTGATAGTGTGCACACTGACCACATTTATGATGTCCTGGTTTTTCTACCTCTCTTACACTATTGGAGTGTGCATGTACAAGTTTATCACATAGGTTGCTTCCTCTAGATGTCACGATTGTAGGAGGGTTTTGAAAAATGTCGTGTAACTGTACAAGATGCCAATGTTGGCGGATCACCTTCGCTATCACAGATGTTGCCGTGGTATGTTTCAATACACAGACCAATTTGGGCGCATCTTTCTTGGGTTTATAAGTCAATAAGTCCTTCCTGTTGGCGTATTTTGCCCACCTATATGCTTTTTTTAGGGCCAGCTTTCTTTCTCTCATGCTCACACACACACACCAATCACTTGCCTGACCAATTTCTCTTTCTCTCTCACTCTCACACACACACACACACACACCACTCACCTGCCTGACCAATTTCTCTTTCTCTCTCTCTCACACACACACTCACACACACACACGCACACACACACCAGTCACCTGCCTGACCAATTTCTCTTTCTCTCATACACCCACCAGTCACTTGCCTGTCCAGTCTTTCTCTCACACACACCAGTGACTTTCCTGAGCAGTCTCTTGCTCTCACACATTTTCTTACTTACACACACATTCTCTCATTTACACACACATTCTCTCATACACTTACACACATGCTGACTCACTCGCTGTCTCACTCACCCCCACTCACAGCACACATGGCAGCTACAGCACAAGGTAGCCGGTATGCTGCTATTAAAAGCAGAGTCCTGACAGGCTGGAAACTGCAGCAGGAGAGTGACCTCCCCAGCCCCACAGCGCTAAGAAGACAGCACTCAGCTGTTTGCTTGTGCTGCGATCGATTGCGGCACAGAGCAATCAGCTGAGATTGTAATTTTATTCTTTTCTCCCCACCCCAGCCTATTTTATTTGCAGTTTGATTATTATAATTTTATATTTTCTTGCAGGTGTCGCGCTAGCCAGAGAAGGGGAGGTCGCTCTGTGTGTGGTGGTGGTGGTGGTGGGGGGGGGGGGGCAGCGGTGCCATGCTCCTTCTGCAGAAGCAGCATGCAGGCATGGCCTTTTCTTCTTCCCGCGTGCCCCGTAGACATCACTTCCTCTTCTGGGCCACAGGGGCGGGAAGAAGAAAAGGTAACGTTCCTGTTGCCGGCTTCCTCAAAACACTGCACTGTTCCCCTCGGCGCTTGAATGTGCTGATAGCCCGGGCAGGAACGGCAGGAGTGTTCATCTCGTTGAGGTGAAAGGGGGGGGGGGGGGGGGAGAGCAGCAGCGGGTGCGCTACACACCTGCCGGTGCTTCGCAACACACTAGTGTGCAGCAACACACCGGTTGAGAACCGCTGTTCTAGGATGTACTCCATCGTATTCCACAGCCTTTTGCTCCAGTACATTAAATATTACCCCCCTCAAATAAATAGCAATCTGCTCACTTCACAGCTTTTGGTTCTTGCTTTTGGTCCATCAAATTCTCCATCTAGCCTGAAGAGTGAGCAAAAGTATTTGTTTAAGATATCTGCTTTCTGCTGATTCTCTTCTTTACTAAATCCAATCTCCTCTTTAATTCTTATTATTGACATTTTGATTTTCCTGTTTTTACCTTTATATCTAAAGAAAGTTTTATCTCCTGCCTTTATTGATTGATTGATTTGCAGTCACTTATATACCGCAAGATCGTTCAAGTGCATTGGCCCAGGGACAATCAAAAGAGGAAGTGGTAGATTATAGACATTTATTATTTACATTTAATATTTACATTTAATAAATATCTGTAGCTACCTTTCTTCATGTGATGGTGGCCTGTAGGTTGCACCCCTTTTTTTTTTTTACCTATCTTTTCCTTTCTGAAAAGAGTATATTTTTGTATATTTATCTCCCAATTGTGATCATCAATGAACTATGATTCATTTACTGTAACCACATACATATCTACTTTTACCATGGTGTCTCTAGATCAGTGAGTTTGTTGAATAGATGAGTATTTTTACACATAACTTTCCAAGATGTTTTTCTACCTCCCTCTCTCTTTTTTTTTCTATCTATTCTTCCCTATGAATTTCATCAGCCCTCCCACTGTCATTTGCCCAGTCCTTTTGCTCTGTCAAATTCACAGTCTTCCAATTTTTATCTGGTATTTTGGATGCCATGTTAGTCCACTTAAATGTTCGGAAAAGGTGGTCAACAAAAACAAAATCCCATCTTTTTATTGGAAAAACTTAATATATTTCTTGACTAGATTTTGAGAGCTATATTCCTTTTATCAAGTCAAAACAGAAGGAGCAAATAAAGGCAAAATATAATGCTGCCTGATTATATAAGTGGTTCACAGATTTCATTACAAGAGAGAAGGAAGGGGGCATAATATGTTAGCTGAGTAGTGAGAAAAACTGACAGGGAGATAGGATTATGTCCGATAATGGATGAGAAAACGCATGTCCCTATTAAGTCCTCTTATGTTTGTTTTGAAATGTCTGATCATTTTAATTTTGAATGTCTTCACCTGTTTTCTAACCTTGTGCAGCTGTAAAGAGTTATGAAAAACTTTCTGCAAAGCACTGATTTCAAGTCTTGACAAAGCCTACAACAGTCGAACAAATCTTTCATTAATTTCCCAAAGAGAAAATATATAGAAATGCTTACCAAATTCTTAGCCTTTCAAAAATACAGGTGTCTTTGTTATTCCTTAAACTCCCTTTCCTCTATATGCCTGCACCTGTGTCACTACTGTATACATTTTTTAAAATGATTTTTGTTAAAAGATAGGCCAAATGTTTGGGTTATTTTGTCTAAACATAGAAGTCTTTACAGGTTCCAGAAGGAGAACATTTCCCCAGGAGAACTTGAAAGTTTATTGATAGTCTACTTGAATAGCTCGCTTAACTTTTATTGCGATTTACATGGATTTTTTTGTAGTTGGTCTGTTTTTTGGTTGGTGGCCAAGCCAGCGCTGGAATAAAATATAAATGCAGCATCTTTTCTTTGCATGCTCAAGAAATAGATTGACACTAATAGTCATCACCCAGTATAGCCAACATGCGATTCATTTACTCTGTAATCATCACCTTTTTATCGGAGCAGTTTTTACAGTCCTTATTTTTCTGGCTTGTCTCCATATTAAAATTGTGTAAATCATCCTAACTATAACATCCTATTGCTTGAGTGTGTTGCATTTTAAGCACTGAATTATAGGCCTCATTGAAACCGATAATGATAAATTAACTAGTCTCTTGATCCTGTCACGGATGTTATTAATTGCTTTCATAATCATGTATTAACACACATTTCACTGTTGATAAATGTTTTCGAGGATGATACTGTAAAACATCTGAGCTAGGGCCGAGAGTCAAAAATGTGCTATTAATATTCAGAATTAGGAATAATGGTATCCAGCTTTCCCTTATTCTAAGCTAGGCATTTTAAGTACGGTATTACAATGAAATCAGATGGCAGCTGCAGTATTTCTAATACAAATGCCCCCCCTTTTTTTTTTTAACTTGGGAACTACAGTCAATTTTCAACATTCGCTATTAACTGTCTTTTTCACTCTCTATTGTTCTCATTTCTTACTACATGTACAAAGTCCTTATTTCCTCTTAGACATGAATGACAGCCTCTTTTTTTCTTCTGTATGCTGTTCTTTACTTTCCTTTTGTTTTTTCTTTTTCTTTCTTCCTTTTTATATGTTTTTTGTTTCTTCTGTTCAATTCCGGCCCCCCCCCCATGGTAGGATAATATACTTTTTTTCATTTTTAATCAGATTTCCTGGGGTTTTATGTAAGTTAATATTTTATTTTTTATTAAGAAACAAAGTCAGTGGAAAACACAAATGCATCAGTATGGGTAGAATGACAAGCCATAGGCCACAGAGAAAGTGCTGGACGTTTCCTTGAATACTGTACATGCAGAATATAGGCAACAGAGATGCTTCTTGTCTGTGGATTTTGGTGTGGACTGAGATATGGATCTTTAAGAAATCCGATGAGAAGTGCATGATTTATAAATTAACAAAGAACAAAACTAGAGCATTTTGGAAACAATACATTAGAGTGAATTTTCAAATCAAAATCAACACACAAAATGCTGTTTCACATGCAAATATAGGCCTTTTGAAAATTACTCTTGAAGCCATACACATAAAAGTATGCATGGAAGCAGAGGCCTTCTCGGGGGGTGGGGGGGGGGGGGAAATGGGATTAAGAGCAAGAAAATAAATAAACATGTAAATGTTTTCAAAGTGGACTTAGACTCATAAGTCCACTTTGAAAATTAGGGCTGAAGTTCACATCTACAAAGACCCCCATGTGACGATAAAGCTTAGGAGGAATGTGGGTACAAACCTGGGGTGGAAGGGATCACCCGGCATCTAGAGGGACATAGGGAGGGAGGGAAGAGAGGTGTAGGGGGTGAGTAGCAGGGATGCCAAAGGGAGACAGTCTTGGGAGCGCGGAGTTGAGCGTGCTCTTTGAGCTGCCCATAGCTGCCTGCCATGTGCTTCCTTGACACAAGCATTTGCTGCAAAAAAATAAAACATTAGCTGGCCTTCGTTTGTGAAGCATTCAGGGGCAGAGAGAGTTGCAGGGGCTAGTGGAATAACATCAGCAAGGTGGCCATCCCGGTGCAGCTTTGTTTGCATGAGCTTCAGTAGCTGTTTTCAGCATATAAGTAAAAAGGTGAGCTCGATGGAGCGAGAGCAATGGGATGGTAGAGTTTATCACTCTGCTCTCCCCACAGGCTGGCCATTGGAGTGCCTGGGGTTTTGCTGCTATTTCCCTGCGCTTCCGGCTTTCAAATGTAATTAAAAAAAAAAGGAGAAAGAATGAGTGTTGCTGTAAAATAGCTATGTGAAGCGTTACCAGGAAAATTACCGTAACCATGCCCCTTTTTTATTGTGGACGCTATTCTTGCCATATTTATCGCAAAATGATGAATCTAGGCCATGCTTTGTTCTCTTCTGGGGATGGTCCCAAAAGAAAAACTTGTCAATTTTTGTTTAATCCACAACTTGTCCTACTCTGAAGGCTGGTCAGTCAACAATGGTATTGATCTGGTACTATGCGCAGTCCAATATGCCTTCCTTGACCAGGTAATCAACATCATCCGCAGTTTCAACTGCAAGCAAAGGTTGACAGCCGGTACACACTGAATGATTTCATCTGCTGGGCTTTGTTTTCTATTTGGATATTATGAATATTTTTATGTAACCTACCCTGAACTTTGGAGGATGCAGGATATAAATGATTTTAAATAGATAAAGTGCATGCCAGTGGCCTGGCCAATTGCCTGCTCCTATTTTGAGGCTGTTAGTTTCTTTTTGCATTGGATAGTTGAGCAGTCCATGGGCTGCAAAAACATAGTCCACTACCTCAACAATTTTTTGCCCATTGGTAAAAGTGCCGATCAATGCCAATCATTGCTAAAAACTTTCCAGAAGACCGCATAGGCCTTCGGTATCCCTTTAGAACGAACAACTCTGAAGGTCCAGCATCAGTCATTATTTTTCTGGGTATTGGGCTAGATATCAGCCAAAGGGTGTCCCTCTTGCTGCAAGACAAGATAGTCAGGCTCCATTAATCCCTTGCAGCTATTGGTGGGGCCAGGAAGGCAACCTTGAGGCAGTTCCAATCTCTGTTGGGATTGCTTAGTTTAACTGTTGGGTTATCCCAATGTGTGCTGTTCTTTCCTCAGAAGAATATCCAGAGCCACGGTAGGGGTTCAAAAGAAGCACCATTGCATAAGGGTCACAATTTACATCAGGAAGGGCATCAAAGTTTGGAAGTTATTCTTGCCAGCTTTCAATGGTAAGGAGATATGACAGGGCCCCCTTAGATTCAATCATGAGCTACCATTGTTCATGGATACATCAGGGGGGCTAGGATTTGGGATATTCTACAGGGGTGCCTGGTGTTCGAAGGCATGGCCATCATTCTGGCAGGATGGAGGATTACATCCAATCGTCCAAGGGATTGCAGTAATATTAAATCAGTCCCACACTTCAAATTCAAAATTCAAATTCAAGATGGAGGATTAGACAGGTATGTGACCTTTCTGGAGCTTTTCCCTAACATGGTTGCTATCCATTTTTGGGGCCTTAGCCTCAGCAATAGATGCATAATGTTCAGATCGGGTATCATATATGTGGTAGAATCAATAGGTTATCTGCGAGGTCCAAAGACGTAATTGCCTTACTGTAGGAGTTGGTGCTTTGGTACTTGTAGTGTATGTGTCTGGCATTGACAATAGCATCGTTGACTCTCCTTCCTGTTTAAATTGGTCAGTCTTCAGGACCTTGGCACTAGAAGCAGAGACCATCAAGACTCCAGTTCCTCCCCAAGTATGGTATTTTTTCCCCCCCTCAAGTTTTGGAGGCTGCTGATGGACTCCCTCTCAGAGAAAACCAGAAAGAATTATATTGGTGCATTAGCAGACTTTCAGTTTTTTATCTCATTCTTAGGGGGAGAGCTTATGGCCTATTGATGCACAAATGGTCGTGAAATACATTTTATGGTGTATGGAGGATGGCATAGCTAGGTCCACAATGTTGAATTGATTAACCAGGATCTCCTTCTTTACAAAGGCTATAGGATGTGAGAATCCAGCAAAAAAATTTATAGTGAAGAGGTTGATGCAGAAATGGATAAAGAGCAGGAAAGGCTGGGGGGCAAGAGACATCCTCTAATGGACAACTACTTGCTCAGGTTGCTCTCAGACCTTCCCAAGGCCTGTTTTGATCCATATGAAACCATATTGTTTAAATGTGCCTTTTCCCTAGCCTTTTATGCTGCATTGTGTGGCCCGCTATCCTCTTGCCTGCAATGGAGCAACATCACTTTGATCCCCAGGTGGATGATGCTTCGCATTCACAGGTCAAAAACTGATCAAGCCACAAGGGGTAAAACAGTGGTATTGAATAGTTTGAAAAGCAACCTCATCTGCCCACTTAACAGTCTCACGAATTTCCTCTCAAAAAGGCCTGCATTAGCAGTCCTTTCTTGATGCATAGCTATGGTTGACCGTTGTCCCAATTCCAGCGTACTGCAGAATCAAAAAGCAGCATTCATTCAGGATTGAGGCAACCACAAAAGTGGCAGTGTTGGGCCTTCTGCTTGAGTGCATAATGGCATTGGGAACGTGGAGGTCCTTCTGCTTGAGTGCATAATGGCATTGGGAACGTGGAGGTCCAGTCGGTACAAGCTTTATATAAGATCTGTTGATCCAAATATAATGTCCTAACCTTGTCCTAACATGTCATAAATATGTCATGTGGTAATTTCAGGTTTGGGGCTGACACTGTGCTTCGTCTGAATCATTGATCATTCCTTCATTCACTGGGCTCATTAAAGGGCAAAGGGGAGACCTATGGGGTGTACTTGGGCATGTCATTCTCACATTTGGCTCTATGTTGGATGGGGAGGAGCAGAATAGTGTGGCACCTACACGAGATGCAGTCCCTGCCCTGCGCAATCATTTTTCACCTTGGCAGCAGTGACTTGGCATCCACGCACAGCATGGAGCTGGTCCAAAAGATTCAAAAGGATTGCATTGCAATAGCTAATTTGTTTCCCTATGTGTGCATCATCTGGTCCTGCATAATCCCTAGAAGGGTTTGGCAAGGAGAGAGATCCAGTCCGGCTCTAGAAAAAACTAGAAGGAAGCTGAATAAACAGATGTGCAGATTCATGCCGGTATCGCAAGGCTGGAGCTTTATGCACAAACTCATTGAAAGAGAGCTGACCTGTTATGTTCCGCCCACATGGAGTTCACCTGTCAGACATAGGCTTGGATATATTCCTAAATGTTATCATGACATGTTAGAATTTCTGGTTTCGCAGTTCGGCCACAGCACCTAGTTATGGGGGGGGGGGGGGGTTCTCCTGTGTTGGAGGGGGCACTCCCTGGCAAACGAAGAGTTGTTACCAAGTTGCTGTGGCATGAGGGGTAGCAAGTCACAACATCTTGCATATAGCATTAAGCCAATCACAGGCTTTTGCAGCAATAGATGTGACCTTTTGCATTTACTGATTCTGCAGTGCTAACAGGCTTGCCGCATTTGGAACACTGTTCACTGTTTCGATGGCGGGAACTGATTGTGCTGACAGTGGATCCTAATGGCAGCCAGTCTTTCTCGGATCGGGGTACTGGGGCTGTTGTCAGTTATAGCCTGTATGCTTAATTATACCTTGCACCTGGCCGGCTTTTACAAGCAGTTCTGGGATAGTCAGCTAGTACCGCTCAGCTTGTTGGCAAATTATGTGAGCTGGTCACTTCAAGAAATAATTGTTTCTTATTGCCTTGGTTGTTATTCAGATTGTATATATACTCTGTTATGCTGCATCCTCGATATATCCATACTGTTTTATAGCTCATTAAATAATGTACAGATAACGTTATCATTCAAACATGTACGCAGACTCAGTGTTGTCATTGTATTTCCCCTGGAGGAAGGGAGTGTGGGGGAGTATATTTCACACGTACGGGACTCTCCTTCTGCACTGGTTGAGCACATGTGGACGTTGGGCCTAAGTGCTATGTTAGAAAATTGGGCTATTGACAGTGCTAGTGTATCAAGGTAAGTGATGGATTTTGTTCCCTGCCACCTCTAGGTATTATCAGTACAGGTGCTGTGTTATCTCTCCCCCTCCCCTCTGGTTTTCTGAAGTCCCTCCCTACCCTCAGCAGATCTCCAGCTCTTGGGAATGATTCTTTCCCTTAGTTCTTCCCCCTCCGATTCTTTACATTTTGGCTCCCGCTGCTTCTCAATAGACCATCCTAATATTTCCAGTGCTGGTGCTATTGTTCTGAGAAGGCAGCGTGCGTGCGGAGAATGAGTCAGCTCATAGTCCCTCAGTCAGATGTCAAACGGTGATGGCCCTGTCTTCTCTGGGCTTCAGTACAGGAAATTGTGTCTGAGTGAACAGCCGCTGGTTGATTCAGTCCCCACACACTTGTTGCCTTCTCAGAACAGCAGTGCCAGCATGAGAGATCTGAGATAAAGGGAAGGAGGGGCTGCAGCAGCAAAGAGTCAAGAGGAACAGCTGGGGATGTGGGTAAGAAGGAGGATAGGATGGGAGGATAGCGGAGGTTGGGTATTTTGCCACCCTAGGCAGAGTCCTAATGTGCCTGTGCATTAAGGCAGGCATAATCAAGGTGATAATTACTTTAAGAACATAAGAAATTGCCATGCTGGGTCAGACCAAGGGTCCAGCAAGCCCAGCATCCTGTTTCCAACAGAGGCCAAACCAGGCCACAAGAACCTGGCAATTATCCAAACACTAAGAAGATCCCATGCTACTGATGCAAATAATAGCAGTGGCTATTCCCTAAGTAAACTTGATTAATAGCTGTTAATGGACTTCTTCTCCAAGAACTTATCCAATCCTTTTTTAAACCCAGCTACACTAACTGCACTAACCACATCCTCTGGCAACAAATTTCCAGAGCTTTATTGTGTGTTGAGTGAAAAAGAATTTTCTCCGATTAGTCTTAAATGTGCTACTTGCTAACCGATTCACATCTACTCGTTCAAGACCTCTCATGATCTTAAAGACCTCTATCATATCCCCCCTCAGTCGATTCTTCTCCAAGCTTAAAGAGCCCTAACTTCTTCAGTCTTTCCTCATAGGGGAGCTGTTCCATCCCCTTTATCATTTTGGTTGCCCTTCTCTATACGTTGTCCATTGCAACTATATCTTTTTTGAGATGCGGCAACCAGAATTGTACACAGTATTCCAGGTGCGGTCTCACCATGGAGCGATACAGAGGCATTATGACATTTTCCTTTTTATTAACCATTCCCTTCCTAATAATTCCCAACATTCTGTTTGCTTTTTTGACTGCTGCAGCACACTGAGCCGACGATTTTAAAGTATTATCCACTATGATGCCTAGATCTTTTTTCTGGGTGGTAGCACCTAATATGGAACCTAACATCATGTAACTACAGCAAGGGTTATTTTTCCCTATATGCAACACTTTGCACTTGTCCACATTAAATTTCATCTGCCATTTGGATGCCCAGTCTTCCAGTCTTGCAAGGTCCTCCTGTAATGTATCACAATCCGCTTGTGATTTAACTACTCTAAATAATTTTGTATCATCCACAAATTTGATAACCTCACTCGTCATATTCCTTTCCAGATCATTTATATATATATTGAAAAGCAAGCACTATCTGCACCCTTACCGTCATTGCATACTTTAATGCACGCCTTACTGTGCTTTCTTGCTGCTCATCATCCCATAACTCCTTAACAAATTTTCTTTTCTGTCTTTAAAAAAAAAAAAAAAATTGCACAGAAAAACTATAGGGATTTTTGTCAGGCCAGTAAGACTGGTTAGCAATTTCTTGGAGTTCAGTTAATTGCATAAAAGGAAATATGGTTGTCATATAACTAATCTTTTATTTTAAATAAATGGATTAGGGAAGGGTTCTTATTTCTTGTTTCCTCATCAGCCTCCTGTCTGCAGTCTTCTTCACTATTTTAGCGAGTAGGAGTTACTACTGCTTAACTTGGTAATGTATTAACATTATAAACTGAAGATGATGCCAAAAGAAATACTCATTTAATATTTTTTACTTACATTTTTGTGATTAAAAAACCAGAGGTGAAGGTACATAGTAATCTAAATATTAGCATTCTTAACATATAGTCTTCTACAGTAATCCCAAAGTCAATTTATGCCATTGACAGATGACACCTTACTGCCTCTTGTTGAGTAACAAAAGAACCTGCTGTTTTGGAGATTTGCTTTTTAGTCAAGGATCCAATAGTTAATAATACACAAAGCAACGGGACTGAAGACAAGCTGTTTATTTATGCTTCAGGCAGTTCTAGTGGCCTAGAGTAATCATAGTTCCCATATTGATTAAAATAGGCTTTCATTAGAGCAGCCAACCTACTGGAATTTGAAAATGTATCATGCTCATTTGAGTTATTGCCTTGTTTGAAAGTACCTGCACTCTTCTTTCAGGTTACCCATTCAACATCCCCAAATGTTTGCCTTGGATGATCTAATGTATCCCCTTTGATTAAATGCTGGAAAAGTCCTCAGAAGTTAAAACCTTCAGTGTCCTCTTCTGGCAGCTGTTATTCATCACCTCCTCTTCTCTCAACAGGATTTTTTGCATATTACAGTTTCTTTCATTAGACCCAGATAAACATTTTCCAAAGATGATATAAATGTCTTTTTGAGACTTTTCTTCACACCTGTGTGTTATTGAAATGTATAGCAGCATCTTTGGATAATGCCCAAGAGAAGGGTAATTTTATAACTCTAGGTAGGGGCAAAGTGTGCCTCTAACTTTCACATACAGACTTTATCCCACATTTTCAAAGCAAACTTACGCACATAAGGCTTGTTTTGAAATTCCTGGGTACACAAAATTACACCTGCTGTATCGAGAACCTAACCTGCAGGTTAACTTATGTGTTTATGTCTTAAAATCAGACCATATGCGTGTAAGTGCCAGCCCTGCCTCAACTCTGCTCCTCAAAATGCCTTTCCCTAGTGCGTGTATAAGGACATGCAAAATTTGGTTATGCAGTGCACTGAGCCATAGGCTATTTTATACCACCAATTGGGTTTTATGCACATAAATGGCTTTAAAAATTTACCCATATTGTTGAATATAATGCATAATAACAATAATATCACAACCTGCAGATTCCAGGTTTCTCCAGGGCCATTATGTCTACTAGAACTCCTTCCATCTGAGAGTATTATCTCCTGGGAGATTACTCTGCTGACAGTAGTGCCATGGTCAGGTATTCCTCTATTGAGTTGTATAATGCTGCTATGAAATCCTAGAACTGGCTTTCTTAAGTAAAACAAAAAAGGGTTGCTTCCCCGATGTATTTCCTTTTTTCTGATTGTTTAACAGTTTCTCTTTTTTCAGCTTAAAGCTAGAGTAGTCGTTTTAGGATTTATATCTACTTCCACTCACATCCCCATTGTTTCTAAAAGTGGTACAATGGTTTTATTACAGGAGCAGACATAGACTGATACTGTATAATAACCCTTAATCATCTTACACTGATGATATTTTCCTAGCATGTAGACAGATGGACTCAGGACCAGTGGATTATGCACCTCTGCCAGCAGATGGAGACGGAACAAACTGTTATCACAGTATTTATACTCCTGCAGTGACATCAGCCTACCAGAGTTCTCCGTCTCTAGCAGATAGTGGGCGTGCATCTCCCTACTGGGGACTGCTTCAGATTTTGGAAGGAGAATTTTATAAGGAAAAGTAAAAGCCCCACTCTCCAGTGATCCCAAATGGGGCCCTCCCCCAGTTGAGAATTCCTGAGGTGATTTCTGTGGTCCCTCAGATGTGTGCCTTGGTCTGGTAGCTAGTTGTTCAGCCAGCGAGGACTTAGCTGATTTTACAGCTTAAAGGTAGCGGGTGCAGAAAGCAGAGTGCGGCAGTGACGGCAAATGCCGTCTTCCCCCGCAGCTGGAGACTATATCTGTACTCAGCTGGGAAGGGCTGAGCTCAGGTAAGTTTAAAAAAAAAAAAAAAAAGAAAAAGGGAAAATCAGAGACAGAGTAGAGGGGTTGTGTAGGACTTCCTCCGGTCTCCATGCTTGGCACGCCGTTCCGATGTTCGTTCCCGTTCCTGTTGGGGTTAAGGGAACTGGCAGCCTGGCTTCCAGGTGTTTTCCTGTAGGCCGCGGTGGCGTTTTCATACACTTTTCTGCGTGTTCAGCTGCCCTCTATAGGACTGTCAGTGTGGGTAGTTCATCCGCTGTGCGTCCGAATTGTGCACCCAGCACTCCCTGTTCACACATTATAACACTATTGCTAGTGCACTCAGGTTTGGCGCGGTGGGTCAGTATGCTTAGTTTTGCGACACATAGACTTGGGGCACTTAATTTTTTTTGTGCGCATAAATTTTGTTCACTTAAAAATTTCAGCGCAAATCAGCTGGACATACATTTCAGTCGCCTGTTAAGTGTACTGATGACCTAATGGCACCGATGACCAAGAAACTTTAAGCGCCCTTCTCTCTGTGTTGCTGTCATATTAG
Organism: Rhinatrema bivittatum; assembly: GCF_901001135.1. Taxonomy (NCBI): domain Eukaryota; kingdom Metazoa; phylum Chordata; class Amphibia; order Gymnophiona; family Rhinatrematidae; genus Rhinatrema; species Rhinatrema bivittatum. Next base: position 399,812,116 of record NC_042618.1, on the reverse strand, counting down.
GGCATCTCAGCCTGACTGCCCTCTGACATGTGTCAACGCTGCTTAGAGGCTCAGGAAGAATTATCTTCCTCTGATTTTACTAAGCCTGGTTCTTCTCAGCTTGATGAAGGCCTGGTTAAGGTCTTCTCCAGAGGAACTGCCTTGACTGGTTCTCTGCAGGGGATGGCAGCTCAGTGGGCCCCACACAAGCACCTTCTTGTTTTGGCATGGATCCTTCTGGCTTTTCTTGGGTAGAATTTTTTTCAAGGTCTGCAATCCTTTCTTCAGGCGCAGTCCTCAGCTCTGCCCATTCCTGTCATGACAGATCCTCAGGTGGTGGCCCCTCCCTCTCCCGGTTCTAGGTTTAAGCGCTGAAGCACACCTCGGTTATCTGTGAGTTTCCTGATGGGAATCCGGATGGCAGATCCTGACTTTCTGTAAGATGGGGAAATTCTTCTGGGACTGGAACCTTATAGGACTATGTTACAGTTCTTTTATAGAGATGAGCTGCCGACCCTGATTTCTCAGACTTTGAAAATGCTGGGAGTGCCTGGGGCAGATTCCATGTCTGAGCCAAAGAGAAATCCTATTTCGGTTTTCTTATGTAAAGCCTCTTGTTTATTCCCTGTTATAGAAGCCATTCAAGAATTGATTGATCTTGAATAGGATGCTCCGGAGGCAAATTTCAAAGGGAATTTGACATTGGAAGGCCTGTACCCTTTGGATCTGGTGAGAGAGCGTCTTCATTTTCCAAAAGTGGATGTGCTTATCTATGCCATCTCTAAGCAGACGACTATCCCCTTGGAGGGAAGGAGTGGCCTTGAAAGATGTGCATGATAGGAGGATTGAGGCCATCCTTAAGCAAGCATTTGAAGCAGTGGCAATGACATTGCAGATAGCATCCTGTTGTGCCCTGGTGGCTCACTCTTGTCTGCTTCTCTCTCAGGAGGTTGATGATTCTGGAATGAGTTTCAGAGCAGTTATGGAACCCACGCTGACTTTTTAGCAGATGTGGGCTGCGATATGGTGTGTACCTCGACTAGAAGAGTAGCTTCGGTAATAGCGGCCCAGCTTCCATTATGGCTGTGAAATTGGTCAGCCGACGCGATCTCCAAAGCTAATTTTAAGAAATTGCCTATTAAAGGTTGGCTCTTGTTTGGGAGCGAGCTGGAGAAACTGTGCAGTAAGTGGGGCGAATTCCCGATTCCTTGGTTGCCGGAGAATAAGAAGCAGTTGCAGCATCCCTTTGGTAGGAGGGGTCGTCTCAGGAGTTCCAAGCGGTTTCGTCTCTACAGAGGGTCGACCTTTCAGAGGACTTGGCCTTTCGGCAGGTCTCAGTCCTTTCATCCCAGACAGTCCAACTGAGGCACAGGCTTGTGTAGTAAATCCTCCTGAGCCTCACAATGAAGCGGGCCGATACAGTAAAATCGCGGGAGAGCGGGCAAGCGCCTGCTCAGGCCACTCTCCTGTGCGCGCGATTCAGTATTTTAATTTATTTTAATTAGGGCCGCCAGTAAAAAGAGGCGCTAGGGACACTAGCACATCCTTAGCGCCTCTTTTTTGACAGAAGTGGCGGCTGTTAAAGGGTTTGACAGCCGACGCTCAATTTTGCCGGCGTCGGTTCTCGAGCCCGCTGACAGCCACGGGTTCGGAAACTGGACGCCGGCAAAATTGAGCATCCAGTTTTCGACCCGCCAGCCGCGGGCCCATTTTACATTTTTTATTTTTTTTATTTTTTACTTTTTTAAACTTTCGGGACCTCCGACTTAATATCGCCATGATATTAAGTCAGAGGGTGCACAAAAAAGCAGTTTTATTTTTTACTTTTTTAAACTTTTTTACTTTTTTAAACTTTCGGGACCTTCGACTTAATATCGCCATGATATTAAGTTGGAGGGTGCCGGCAGAAACTAGCGCCTACCCAAAGGGGTAAAGCTAGTGCGTCAAAAACGTGCGTCCAAATGCCAGCTAACAGTGCGCTCCATCGGAGCGCACTGTACTGTATCGGCCCAAAGGTTTGCCTACCCACCTTCGGGAACAAGAGATAGGCGGACGTCTTTCTCTCTTTTATCAGAGGTGGGTTGATGTCACATTGGATCCTGAAGGTGATACAAGAAGGATATGTGCTGGCCACTCCCTGCAGAAGAAGCAAGAAGTGGAATCTACACTGTCAAGGCTCCTCAATCTGAGGGCTGTGATTCCAGTGCCTATGTCTCAAGTACGAAGCAATATTCCATTTGTTTTGATGTACCCAAGAAGGGAGGGCTCCTTTCGTCCCATCCTGGATCTCAAAGGGGTCAACTGTTTGTGGGTGACTCATTTTCGCATGGAAACCTTGTGCTCCCTGATAATGGCTGTGCAGTTGGAATTTCTGACTTCCCTGGATCTGTCCAAGGGCTACCTCCATATTCGCATCTGATTGGAGCACCGTTTTCTGTGTTTTGTGGTGTTGGGGTGCCATTATCAGTTTTGGGCGCTGCCTTTTGGTCTATCCACTGCTCCCATAAATTTTTTCCAAGAATATGTTGGTTGTGGGAGATTTGAGAGAGGATGGGATTCTATTACATTGGTATTTTGACCACTGGCTGATTCAGGCCAAGTCTCTGGAAGAAAGTTGCCTGGTGACCCGCAAAGTGATCTCCTTTTTGCAGGAGCTCAGTTGGGTAGTGAACCTAGCCAAGAGCAGTCTTCAGCCATCTCAGTTGTTGGAGTATCTGGGTGTTAGGTACGACATGAGGCAGGGTAAAGTTTTCCTGTCAGAAGTTCGGATTCAGAAGTGGATGTCGCAGGTGCATCTTTTGTGAAAACTATATGTCCGACAGAGTGGTCTTATCTACAGGTCTTCTTCGGCTTGATGGTGGCAACCCTGGAAGTGGTGTCGTGGGTGAGAATGCATATGCGTACTCTTCAGCGCTCTCTGCTGTCAGGTTGGAACCTACAGTCTCGGGACTATTCAATTCAGCTCCACTTGCTGATGGAAATCTGCTCTCACTTCCAGTGGTAGATGCAGGAGGATCATCTGAGAAAGGGACTTTCCTTGACATTGCCAGACTGGTTGATACAACAGATGTGAGTCTCCAGGGTTGGGGAGCTCACTGTCAGGAACTAACGGCGCAAGGGCGCTGGAATTCAAAAGAGTCTCTGGAGAATCAATGGCCTGGAAGTCTGGGTAGTCCAGTTGGCATGCTTGCAGTTCAGCAACAGATTGCAGGGTTGAGCGGTCCGAGTAATTTCAGACAACGCAACAACAGTGGCTTACATCAGTCGGCAGGGAGGAACCAAGAGCCAGCAAGTGTCGCAAAAAATAGTCCAACATAGAATGGGTGGAAAAGCATTACAGGTGGTCTCAGCCTCTCACATTGCAGGAAAAGACAACTTGAGAGCAGACTTTCTCAGTAGGGAGATGTTTGACCCAAGAGAATGGGTTTTATCAGATGAGGTGTTTCAGCTGGTAGTGGATCACTGGGGCCTTCCATTCCTAGACCTGCTGGTGACTGTGCACAATGTGAAGTTTCCTCGATTCTTCAGTCACAGGAGAGATCTGAGGTCCTTGGGTATTGATGCTCACATGCAGGTCTGGCAGGAAGATAAGCTGCTGTATGCCTTTCCCCTGTGGCCTCTGCTGGGCAGAATAGTTCGCAGGATCGAAGGCCACAGGGGAATGGTGCTCCTGGTGGTACCGGATTTGCCTAGGATACCATGGTATGCAGATCTGCAAAGACTCCTGGTAGAAACCCCCCTTCGTCTTCCACCACATAAGAATCTGTGGCAGCAGATTCTGTAATAAAACCATTGTACCACTGTTCTTCATGAAGATCCGACTCAGTTTTGTCTTACGGTATGGCCCTTGAGAGGGCTTGCTTGTTGAAGTGTGGATATTCCTCTGCGGTAATTGCTACCTTGCTACGGGCTCGAAAGTTCTCCACTTTCTTAGTCTATGTGCAGGTTTGGCGAGTATTTGAGGCTTGGTGTGAGGATCAAGGTGTTTCTTCTCGTTCAGTTAAGATCCCACTCATTTTGGAAATTTTGCAGGATGGGTTAAATAAAAGGTTGGCCCTTAATTTCTTGAAGGTACAGGTTGCAGCTCTTGTCTGTTTCAAGTGCCAGGTGAATGGTGGATCCTTATCGTCTCATCCTGATCTGGCCTGTTTCTTGAAGGGAGTAAAACATCTTCATCCTCCTTTGCAGTTACCGGTTACTTTGTGGAGTCTTTACCTGGTGTTGGATTTCTTGGCAGGCCTTATGTTTAGACCACTGCATAGTTTTAGAAAACAGTTTTTCTGGTGGCAATATGTTCTGTGCGTTGAATTTTCAAGCTGTAGGCCTTGTCTTGCCGGACTTGTTGCTTCGAGTGACTCCAGGGGCGATACAGCTAAGTACTGTTCCCTCTTTCTTGCCTACAGTGGTCTCAGATTTTCACTTGAATTAGTCCATTTCCTTACCATCCTTGGATAAGGGAAGAGATGCAGAAGAGTATTACCTGTGGCGTCCCTTGGATGTCAAGAGACATATCGTGAGGTATCTGGAGGTTTCTTAACCTTTCCAAAAGATGGATTGTCTGTTTGGCCTTCGTGGTGGAGGAAAGCAGGGCAAACCAGTTTTGCGGGCTACAGTATCTCACTGGATTAAGGAGGTATTCACGGTGACATATTTGTATGCTGAAAAGCCATTGCCTACTCAGATTAGGGCTCATTCCACTAGGGTTCAGGCAGTGTCATGGGCAGAGATTAGATTGTTGTATCCCATCGACATCTGCTGAGCTGCGACATGGTCCTCCTTATAAACGTTTTCCAGGTATTATCGTCTATGTAGGCCCGGGAGGATGCAGCCTTTGCAGTTGCATGTTGACTGGACCGCAGACAGCCTCCCACCCTAGTCGAGAGTTGCTTGAGTACATCCAAGTGGTCCTGAGTTTATCTGTCTACATGCTAGGAAAGGAGAAATTACTACTTACCTGAAAATTTCATTTTTCTTAGTGTAGATAGATGGACATTGCTTCCTGCCCTTGGCTGCCAAATGATTGTGTTAATGGTCCTCCTGTGGGGCTACGTATTCCAAAGGATTACTTGTAAGTGTTTATCCAGTCCCTAGATTGGGGTACATACATTCTTTACGTGAGTTCAATGTTTCTTGTGGTTGAGTACATAAGAACATAAGAAATTGCCATGCTGGGTCAGACCAAGGGTCCATCAAGCCCAGGATCCTGTTTCCAACAGAGGCCAAACCAGGCCACAAGAACCTGGCAATTATCCAAACACTAAGAAGATCCCATGCTACTGATGCAATTAATAGAGGTGGCTATTCCCTAAGTAAACTTGATTAATAGCAGTTAATGGACTTCTCCTCCAAGAACTTATCCAAACCTTTTTTGAACCCAGCTACCCTAACTGTACTAACCACATCCTCTGGCAACAAATTCCAGAGGATGTGGTTGACTGTTTTTAATCAAGTTTTTTGCTAGTCTGTCCACAGTTGCTATTGAAGAGAATACTGGCAGGCTGATGTCACTACAGGAGTATATATACTGTGATGAGAATTTTCTCCATCTGCTGGCAGAGGTCCATAACCTACTGGCCCTGAGTGTATCTGTCTACACTAAGGAAAACGAAATTATCAGGTAAATAGTAATTTCGCTTTTTATGTTACAGGAAGGTAAATCAGGGTGAGATTTTTTTTGATATTTTGATTTGTATTGAAGTGGAATTGGTATTGCATGATTGATTTTTTTTTTTGCCTATATTCCTTCTTTGGGTTTTGTTTTTTTTTGTGGGGGAAGAGATTGGAGGGGTTGGGAGGATAAAGAGCAATACGGAAGTACCAAAATCCAAGGCAATATTTAAGTAGATACCACAAACCTTTCTATCTGTTTTGCACTGACTCGAACTAAAGTGGAAAGGCGATATATTAACTGAAACTGAAGTAAGTAAACTAGTTACAGGCTGATGCAATACCGTACACTCAGGCTAGCACACAGATTAACCCGCGGTTGCTCGCGTCCATAACCGCTTATGCAGTAAGGGGATTAGCGCATCAAAACACGCGTCCAAACCAGTGCGTAGCTAATAGCACTAATCATATGTAAATGCCCCATTATGTAAAAAATGAATGTGCACACATTTTTACTCTCAAAAATTAACGCCAGCCCCAAAAGTTAACAGAAAAGCAGAAAATACTGCTTTTCTGTAGTTCCTCCTATAATATTATGGTGATATTAAGTAGGAGTAACAAAAAAAAAAAAAAAGTCTTGCCAGCTGTCAGGTTAGGGAAACGGATGCTCAATTAGCAATTGTCCGTTTTCCTAAACCGTGGCTGTGTACAGGTTAGGAAAACGGACACTCGTAAAATTGAGCATTCGTTTTCCTAACCCGCACACAACTACTTCTCCTGGGCATCTGATGCCATGGATGGCGCTAGGGACGCACAATTTATCCCTAGCGTGTCCTTTGTAGCACAGTGGCACATTTTCCTATTACATCGAGCGCCCAGGAGTGATGATTGTGTGCGTGTAAAAAGAAAAAAATAAGTGCATCCAGTTTGGACGCATGTTTTTAGTATGCCAGTATTACAGTCCCCTGTAAGTGTGTGCGTGTGTATGTGTTATTTTACATTAGTTAAACTAACCCTTGAGCCCTTCAGGACTCTTTCAGTGAAAAGATAAAAATTAAATAAGTCCTGCTCCTCTAAATGAAGTGATCAGCAATATTTTGTTATTCTTTTGGTTAAAGGCTAAAACTTCCAGTCGTTTGTTGCTGTTGCTTGCAATTTTTGTTAAAACAATTGAATAGTCTAACTGAATAGATCCACTATAACCTCATTATCTATATATATAGGTTTGGTGTATTTCCATAAAAAGGCTATTAAACCGAGTTGTGTGTTTTACAAGTTGCCCAGAAAGTGCTGCCAAATTACTTTGTGTTCTGACTAAAATTACATTTTTTTGTATGGGATATTCTTTCATAACACAGTTTGGGAATTCAGGCAAGAGATAAGGTCAAAAGAAAGAGATGTGTGTGTGAGCCTTTCTAGCAATCAGATGCTTAAATAAATTAGAAGCCTTGGCATAAAGTGGTGAATCAGCTTGGTAAATACTGAACAATCAAGGCTAGTTACTGTAAAATCAGATTTGGTTGGTTTACTTTTATTATCCAGAGCTCAACCAAATAACTGTTCAATTGAATTACTCCATGTTGTTTCCCCCCAGGGCAAGGAAAACCTGCTGTACAATGAGCTGTTGAGCTGGTATATTGATCAGTGTTGCATGTCTAACCTTTACATAGTAATTCTCTTCTTTTTTGTTTTTGCTTCTCTTATTTATGTCTTTGATAGCTGTCTTTTAGCAGTTATTTTGTTGCTTTAGTGTCTTTTTGACAGTTATAAAAATACATCTTTGCAATCTTCTCTTGCTTTTCTGTCATATTCTTGATTAGATTGCACTATTATTTTCCAGCAACAAGAAGAGTGATCTGCCTATTCTACAACATACAGATATGTTGCCAAAATTCAGATACATGTGTTAAGTCTTGTGACTAAAAGGCTAATGATCACCTGTGTAATAAACAATATTTAGCTCTGAAAGTGCAGCACTTGCAGTGTCAGCAATGCTTGGTGACTTAGACAAATCCAGTAGCAAGGCCCCTAGATTTTTGTGGCAGACTGCGGATAGATTCTGCAGCAGAAGAGCAAGCTTAAAAATTCTGCATGATATCTTTAGTGCGAATCATTTCCTATATGCCGCTGTATGAATGGTGAATATTGTTTCAGATGGAAATAAGTTCCAATAATTAGATTACCAATAAAAATTGTGAGAAGCTGTCATGAACGTCTTCAGTAGCCAGTCTGTAAAAGTTCAGTTTATGTGTGTGTAAATGGCTCTTTGAAATAGCTCTGGTGGGTCTGTGCATAAAGTATGCGCAGAACATGATTTTGCACATACCTTTATGTGCATACCAAATAGTGTTCTGGGGGAGGGACCGATGTGTGGATGGGATAAGAATTTATGAATATACCGGGTGTTGCTTAATCTTTGCCTCCCCCCATTGCAGCAGCAACCAAAAATCTGATAGAAACGTGCAATATACCCTTTTAATCATCATTCAAAACAGAATTAAACAACATATAATTAATAGTTGGTGTGCTCACTGTTAGCTTGCAAAACAGCTTTAAAATGAGCAGGGTATGAACACAAATTTTGAAATAAATCAGTATCATTTTCCATATTTAATAAGACCAATTCCAAATTTCATCTTAAAGTTTTGGTGGAATAACATCCCTGACCACTTTCCTTCAACATTAAACTCTCCACCTCATCCGTAATATTGGCACCTATGGTTCTGGCAGTGTTCAGATCTGAAGAATTCCCTGGCCAAAAACTAATGGCATTTTCTTTAAGCAGTTGTTGTGTGGCATTGGCTCGCATGCGCACGGTGCCTTAACATGGGCAAAAGTAGCTTTTCTTACTACCAAAACGTTTTCCAGATCACTCAAAAATGGGAGAACATTTTTGGCTAAAATCGTATTCCCAAGATTCCCCACGTTCTTTGATTACTCACATTTTCTTCACTGTGAACATGACAAAAAGACTAAGCAGGGTTTTTGACAATTTGGTGATAAAGTTCCTTGTCATTAATTCAAAGCCTTTGACCAACATCATTTTGAAAATTTGGATTTTGAATTGACCAAATGAAGGAAATCCTCTTCATCCCAATTATGTAACCAATTCGCCAGCCAGAGCCTATCGGATATGGGTGTCTGTTTTCAATGGTTTCAAAATAAAATGAAACGCCTCGATACCAGCCCTGACTCGATAATGATATACTGTTCCTCTATCAACTTTATTCTTCGTCTCATCCAAAATTGTTCATGCCACATGGTAACAGCTTTTTTTGTGCTTGTTGCTGGAATTTTCAATAATTTTTTAGCTTCCTTAAAACAATTTTAGCGGTCAACCATCACCAAATTCCATAAAACACTCATCTGCAGTCTTGCCCCATGTCTTCTGAATCCAGCTTTCGCTTCGACCAAATTTTTCAGCATTCCACTTTTTCGTAATAAAAGTTGCTCCAGCTTCACGCGCCTCAAGAAATTCAATATACGTAATATGATCAATCTGACGCTGTTTTTCTCTATCGTATGTTCCAGCCAGAAATAATGTAAGTAATGTGTAAGGTACTGTTAAATTCCAAATTAAATGGCCTATAAAATAGTACAAAAACGATATTATTTATTTATTTATTTATTTTGATTTTTTTCTATACCGGCATTCGTGATAACATCACATCAAGCCGGTTTACAGTAAACAATGGGGTAATAACTGGAACATAGAACCAAATATGTAATATACATATTATAAATACAGTTACAATAAACAAGGATACGTACAACTAGGAGTAAGAAGAAGAAAAGATAGGAACTTTAACATGTTGTATTAACCTGTAGAATGGTAAAGTTTCCAAAGATGGAAGTGAATGATTTACGTACAACTAGGAGTAAGAAGAAGAAAAGATAGGAACTTTAACATGTTGTATTAACCTGTAGAATGGTAAAGTTTCCAAAGATGGAAGTGAATGATTTACGTACAACTAGGAGTAAGAAGAAGAAAAGATAGGAACTTTAACATGTTGTATTAACCTGTAGAATGGTAAAGTTTCCAAAGATGGAAGTGAATGATTATTAGGTGGATAATTCAGTGGGGTGCTGGTGGGGAGGGGGAGGGCAGGCAAAGGTAATGCGACATCTGGTACTTTCAGTTTTTTTTAAAGTATGCATGGTAAGTTTTATAGCTGCTGCTGAATGGATGCAATTTCTGTGTGCATGTCCCTGCTTGTACCCAGCACATCCCATGAATTTTCAGTTTCTATATATTATATTGTTATTATTGTACACCTCTTTGGTTAGTCTTTGGACCTGAAGATGGTATATACAAGTTTTTAAATAAATCTGATTTGAAAGTTCAGGCTAAAGTCTATGGGTACTGTTTACCCTGCAGACTTTAGTCCTACATGAGCTACCGAAAATTATTTTCTAAATCTTATTTCCCTTCCTCTACAGCCTTTTAGGCTTTTCTGTGAATTAGCCTTCCGTCTAGTTCTTTCATATAGGACAAAATTATGTTTACACCTTCTGAAAACTATCATGATAAGGTGTACCTGCTCAATGCGTTTATATCCATGCAAGGCAATCTCTGAAAATGCTGATTTGGTTTCTGCAAAACAAACCTTTTAATTATGAGCAATTTTCCATAATGTTTCTTCTTTTCACTCAATAATTAATGTAAAACAAATGTTTATGTAGTATGAAAAAGAAACACTTTGCATCAGAGAGCAGATTACGTAGCAATAAGCAACTTCTATGGTGAATTCTGCATCTACAAAATCACTAAAAACCAATGATCTTGAAATCTCCATTAATGATACCAAATGAGGAAATTGCCTTGTGACACAAGTATAAATTTTTGTTTGCAGTCACACTGCAGTGCTAGTGCAGTTATCATGTCAGCATCTGAAATATATGCATAAACAGTGGCATTGCAGTGAGTAATCCAGTTTGCATGCCCACTTAACAAAATTAGTCCAGAGTGCCAGTGGACCCTTTCCCACTTTATTTTTCTTTTGTATCTCATCCCTTCTCTGGGGGGCAGTGTACCCAGATGCATGAGGGAAACCGTTGCTCCTCTGCTGATTGTGCCAACTGTAATATCAGTTGCTACCAATTAGTGGTTGTGATGTGGCTACCTGCATACTATTACTGGGTGGAAATCAGCATCTTGCTTCATATAGTCTTAACTGTCCTTCCTCTCTTTATAGAGACTTACCATTCCAAGTTTAGCCATCTCTAGACTGCAGAAAAACAATTTTTTAAATCAGAAAATAAGTTTTTCACATATATGGCAGTATAAATATGTATGGTTAATGTCTGATTTTCCTGTAAAGAAAATATATAGCTTTAAAGATAAGTAAATGCCGGAATAATTGATCAAAAGCTTTGCTTAATCACTAGTTTCAGGAATCATTGCTATATGTCTGTTACCTTTTGATCTTAAATAATAAAGTATTTATTAGACCATTACAAATAGCTTAAGAATAGAAAGAAAGCTGACACCATACCATGGTGTACTGATAGCAGTATAAAGGGTTATACAAAAATAATTATTCCTCCCCTGTTGACATTAATAAAATCTTTGTTGGCATACGCGTCGGTTTTGTACCCCATGCACTTTTCGAGATAGATGTACAGAAGTTAGAGAAAGTGTGAGGTCTAAATAAGATGACCTCTAATTAAAGAAGATGGAGCTGACAGTGACTTAAGAAATTTACATTTAATCTGACAATGCTTAAGAAGACTTAATAGCAGTATTCAAATGTATAAGAGGGTGATTGTAAAGAGGATTGTCATCAACTGTTCTCCATCTCCATGGGGTAGGAAAAAATGCAATGGACTTTAAATTGTAGCAAGGGAAATTTAGGTTGGACATTGAGAATAACTTCCTTGAAAGGTGGTTGAGCACTGGAACAGATGCTAGAAACACTATCATGAAAGATTATTAAAATGGAATCATGAGTCCTATCTGGATCAGAAAGCTAGAGTAGGTGACCTTTTGAGGACCTTTGCAATTATGGATGACTTGATTCTATGAATTTTATGCCTGTTTTTGTTTACAGAAGCACGGGAAATTGTTCTGAAGGCTCAAATTCTAGCTGGAGGGAGAGGAAAGGGTGTCTTCAATAGTGGATTGAAAGGAGGTGTACATTTAACTAAAGAGTAAGTCTTTTGAACTTACATAATTTTCAATGATTTTTACTACAATATTCAAGTAGTGTGTGTGTATAAATATAAATATTAACATTTGTCTTTTTCTTTTTTTAATAGTCCTGATGTTGTGGGGAAGCTTGCAAAACAGATGCTTGGGTATAATCTTTCAACAAAGCAGACTGCAAAGGAAGGGGTTAAAGTAAATAAGGTAATATGTTTTGTTTTTCCTCTCACGAGCAAAATTGAATATAAAGTAAGAATACAGATTTCAAAATGTAGGCCAGCCCAGTATGAGTTTGATTCTTGGGTCTGGTGGGGGCTGAGGTTGCTGCAAAGGCAGCATTCACAGACCTGGGGGATGGGAGGAAGTCATGATCATTGAGCAATGACGACACCTACTGGCAGGATTTTAGGGCCAATGATTTCAGTTCAGAAAGAGCCCCGGTGCATGGCTCCCCTGCTAAGGACTGTAGCTACAGTGACCAGACAGCAGTAGGTTAGGAAAAGTTATGAAATAGGAGCCAAAAATGTCTGGGTCATTTCAAATGATGGCTCATGGTGCCAGTTCTCAGCCCTGGTTACAAATCTGGAAGCCCAAAGAAGCAGGAGGAAACTGCTCCTGCAAAAAAAAAAAAAAATTCAAAATAGATATATAGATTTTTTTAAGAGAACCCAGATGTTTAGGGTTGAAATATTGAGTTAAGCATCCTATGCTGTTTCTCGGCTTTCTTTTTAAAAATAAAGCATGTTTACATGTTTTTCACTACACTGTGAAGAATACAAAGGAAACAACTTATATGTTTCTGACGTAATTAGCTTTGGTTGCACCAAAACACTTTGAGCACCTAATAAAATAATTTCTTAACTGTGAATAGGTGGTGGTTTGTAAAGGTGGCGTGTTGCATGAATAGAGCTGTCTTTAATGTTGCGGAGCGCGCCCTCAGGCCCTGTTAGGAGCACGGAGGCGTGGTCCCATCTGAAGTAGGATGTGAGCCCTTAGGTCACGGCGCGGCTCAGAGAGGAGTCCCAAGACATGCCGCGAGAGGTGAGCAGGTACGAGCATGGGTGGAGCAGGAGCAAGGCTGGACTGAAGACAAGGTGATGATTATCCAGAACAGGAACAAGGCAGGCTCAGCCCTCCACTGGACCTACACGCACCAATGAGACCCAGCAACGCAATGCTAGTCTCGAGAGTAGCCCTCCGGTCACTCGATGGCCCTTCCGGACCCGCTGCTTGGGAACGATGAGTGCGTGAGGCCAGATGGAGGCTGAAGGCATGAACATGAAGACTTGGACGAAGACTTGGATACTTAGGAAACTCAGACGAAGACTTGAATACTTGGACAAGGGCTCAGGATACTCAGAAAACTCAGATGAAGACTTGGATACTCAGGAGACTCAGACTCAGACTTGGATATTTGGAAAGGACTCAGGATACTCAGAAAACTCAGACAAGGATTCAAGTTGCTCGGAAGTTTCAGGCAAGGGTTCAAGAGTCATGTGAAAGTACTGGGTGAGAACTGCATCGCAGCGTGCCCTACACAGCCGCCCATGGCTGGTCGCGGACCACACTGTACACGAAGCAGACTCCAGGCAAAGACATAGAACTTGAGACTGGAACATGACGAAGATTCAGTAGAGGCCTGCACCGGGGCACGCCCTCACAGCCGCCTGAGGCTGGTCGCGGACCATGCTGGAGCGAAGCAGGTTCTGGCAGAGTCTTAGGCATGGATGGAAGCAGGCACAAGGGAACACCGTAGACTGGGACAAGATTCAAGACTCAGGATACTCAGAAGCAAGTCATTAAAAACAGAAGTCTCCCGGAGGCTTTTGCTGTAGATGAGAAGAAGGCCTTGTACCACAAAGTTCCCTACATAGCCTCCTTGGGACTGGTCACGGACCACGATATGGCACGCCAAGAGAGGTGGAGAGACGAGGGACCTGGGAATTGGATGAAGAGCTGAAGATGAGACGGACGAAGTCAAGACAGGAACATCGGACATCAGGAACAAGGAACATGGCTCCTCTGGACACGGAGCATCTGGAACATCAGGAACAGAAGACAGGCGATGAGGAAGCTCAGACGAGGGACGAGATCAGGATCATCAAGAAGACGAAGTTCAGGAACACGAAGAACATGGAACGAAGATCCATCAAGGCACGAGAAGACCACGGAAGACCTGTATCGGAAGGAAGATCACAGACACTGCAAACCCGATCCGAAGGCCCTGAGGAACAGCAGCAAGGCCCTTTTATAGGGCGGAAGCAGGAACTCGCTGATGTCATCGACAAGGGCCATGGTGGCTTTTCCCGCCGCTGTCCCTTTACATCTCGACGAGAGGCGCATGCCCATTCTTAAGGTGAGCTGGAGGAAGCAGACACACTGGCGGCGTCCCTGCCGCTTGGGAGGCCTGAGAAGAAGGGGCTCCCTGCCGCGAAAGTGGAAGAGGAGGCAGGCACTGGCAAGGACGGCTTCCCTGCCAGTTGAGGACCCCAGCAGTTGCTCCAGCCGCAAAGATTGAGAACATCGGGGCTCAGCCTGCCTGCGCAGAGTAGGAGCCAGCCGTGGCCTCTGGACCGCAGAGGACGGCATCGGCGGCAGCCTGCCGCGTTCGAGGAAGAAGGTAGGTGGGGGACTGCCCAGTTCAGAGAGGAGTCTTGGGACTCCTCTCTGAGCTGCGCCGTGACCTAAGGGCTCACATCCTACTTCAGATGGGACCACGCCTCCGTGCTCCTAACAGGGCCTGAGGGCGTGCTCCGCAACATTAAAGACAGCTCTATTCATGCAACACGCCACCTTTACAAACATCACCACCTATTCACAGTTAAGAAATTATTTTATTAGGTGCTCAAAGTGTTTTGGTGCAACCAAAGCTAATTACATCAGAAACATATAAGTTGTTTCCTTTGTATTCTTCACAGTGTAGTGAAAAACATGTAAACATGCTTTATTTTTAAAAAGAAAGCCGAGAAACAACATAGGATGCTTAACTCAATATTTCAACCCTAAACATCAGAACCACAACACTTGAGGGGAGAGAGTGGAATGAATAAGGGCAACCACCCTAGTCCCGCACTTTGGGGATCCCCACATTGCTTTGGTAGAACCATCGCCAACACTATAATATCCTTCAGCTTGGAAGTGGAGCCAAATACATCAGCCTTCCAGGGCACAGGCCCTGCGGTTAATTCAGCATGGGTTCTGCACCCTCTTAAGAATGGATATATATATATATAGATAGATAGATTTTTTTTTAAGGAGATGGTTCATTTTTTTTGTAATCACATAATCTCTTCTGTTAGAATCAGATTTAATGACAAATTTAAGAACTCTCATGCTGTGGATGCTACATGTAAATATTTCTAATATATCATGAGTTTTTTCATCATTGTCAGAATATAGGGACTGGCATATAGCCAAGCTTAAGGTCAACATGACCACAGCATCTGGCATCTGCTTCCTTCCCCAGAGCTCAAATATCTAAAACCACATTTTTTTTACTGCATATCCTGTCTTCTGCTGCCCCCTTCCTCCCTGCAGTTTGGAGAAGAGGGTGAAGTTAAAAGGAGGGGCAACAGGGCTGAGCCAATGGCGGTGAGAAATTTTTCCTACCAAATGTTGGCTAGCAGGTGTGGAATAAGGGGGTAGTCAGTCAGTGACCCAGGTGCCTGTTTAGGCTGGTCACTGGCTTCCCCTGTTATCTTCTTTAACTTTGCTGCCCACTTATTCCACGGTTTGAGGCTTTCCTTTGAGTCACAGGGTCAGATAAGGAGAACAGCAGTCTATTTGTTACAGCATAGCTAATGTGGGTATCTGTTTAGGGCACACAGCTGAAAAAGTATGTTAAGTGGTGGCAGTCAGGGACTCATGTGGACCTTGCTGGTCCACGTTTTGCTTTTTTCCTCAACATGTTGTAGATTGTAAATGACAGGGGAAAAAAATCTGTGGATGCCTTTGCTTCTGTGGCTGGAATGGGGCCTTCCCCTGATAGAAAAGCATGAGGATGAGGAGGTCTGTGTATTTGATATTTAATGGACAAAATAGGGCCACTACAAGCCTTCAAGTGGTACTACCCGAGCAAGAAGGAAAACATAACCCTAAAACTGGTTAAAGGGGATGATTTTGGATGGTCACCTTGTACTCAATGGAGGATTTGTTTTTACAAGTAACTTTACAACAGAAAGAGGTCAAAAGTCCCAGGATGTTTAAAAAGATGCTGCTGTGTGTCCTGGGGTTCGCCCTCAATATGTACTTTGCTTTGGATATTATGTTTATATGAGTATGGTGGAGGAGATTTAAGGGAGAAAGATGCCAAAAGGATGTGGCAGGCTGTATTGTGTGGATGAGTTTTTGTTACCTGTATTTGCTAGAAAGAAATAGTCAACACCAGCTAGTGACAACCCTGGCAACAACAAAAATTGCTCAGGGATTTTAAAATCCCAGGATAGAAACTGATATTTGTGTGACTGAGCGTATAGTAATTGTGTGCACTGATGAATGTTTGTCTTTTATACTTTATTTTCAGTACAAACACTATCAGTTTAGTTTTAATGGAAAGACCTTGATATTGTTAGAACCCAAAAAATGCAATATGCATAGTATATCTCCTGGTTCTGGATTTTCATTTCTTACCTCCCAAGTGTGGGAGGTGTTTTTATATAGATTGATAGATATATAGATAGGATGTTATAGATCTCTAATAGGCTCTCGGGGTATGTTTTGAATCTATGCTTCAACTATGTGGCCATTTTTTCTTTCAAAAAGAAGATATACATTTGAAAAACTATTAACAGAATTGTTCATGTGAGAGAATGAGTTGTTATATTCAATTTTTGGATAAACAAGGCACATGTTAGAAAAGTTCTAGTTTTTCTTTGAAACTGCTAAGGAAAGAGGCTGAGGAAATCCCGGTTATACAGCTAACTGATTTTTCTGCAAGCCACAATTTACTAGGATCTTTTCCAGTCTGGACTTTGACTCCTACCACGTAGACTACTCTAATTAGTATAATTGGTGAACTATGACTGTGCAGACTGTAGCCAAACTGCCTTCTATAAAAATCCTGGATCTCTTGGCTGCATTTGACACCATGGACCATAAGATCTTCATCTCCCGCCTAACTGACCTAGGACTCTCAAGCCTGGTCCTAACATGGTCAGTTCTTTACTTCAAAACACAGATCATTTCCCTTGTATAGGCTTCTCCACATATTCACCTCTTCCATTTGCAGTGCAGCATGGATCCATCCTCTCTCCAGATCTATTTAACATTTACATGGATAAGAACGCAAGAAATTGCCATACTGAGTCAGACCAAGGGTCCATCAAGCCCAGCATCCCGTTTCCAACAGTGGCCAATCCAGGTTACAAGTACCTGGCAATTACCCAAACACTAAGTCTATTCCATGTTACTGATGCCAGTAATAGCAGAGGCCATTCCCTAAGTCAACTTGATTAATAACAATTAATAGACTTCTCCTTCAAGAACTTATCCAAACCTTTTTTATACACTAACTGCACTAACCACATCCTCTGGCAACAAATTCCAGAGCTTAATTGTGCGTTGAGTGAAAAATAATTTTTTCTGATTAGTTTTAAATGTGCTACTTGCTAACTTCATGGAGTGTCCCCTAGTCCTTCTATTATCCGAAAGTGTAAATAACTGATTTACATCTACCCATTCTAGACCTCTCATGATTTTAAAGACCTCTATCATATCCCCCCTCAGCCGTCTCTTCTCCAAGTTGAACAACCATAATCTCTTTAGCCTTTCCTCGTAGGGGAGCTGTTCCAACCCCTTTATCATTTTGGTCACCCTTCTCTGTACCTTTTTTGACTGCTGCAGCACACTGAGCTGACGATTTCAATGTATTATCCACTATGATGCCTAGATCTTTTTCCTGGGTGGTAACTCTTAATATGGAACCCAACATCGTGTAACGACAGCATGGGTTATTTTACCCTATATGCAACACCTTTCTCAGAATCTAGTCCTACCTTCTGAAACTCTTCCCCTTGAGATCAGGCTCGCTTCAGAACGTCTCACTTTCAAGAAACTTTTAAAAGCTTGTCTGGAACCATGACTTCCTGACTAATCCCCAAGGACTTCCTCGAACCGCACTACAACACACCCATCACTCACCACCTGCCTCCATCTTATTCTAACTCAGATTTGACATATATGCTACTGTATCCAGAGATACTACTTTTTCTTTTATCTGCTAAATTGCTCTTGCTGATATATACTTTATTTTACTTAAGCCTAACTCTAACCATACTTATCCTGCATTGTATTTATATTTAAAATGGTATTTGTATCCTGGATATTTTTTCTTGTATCATGGATATTGAAATCATATTATTTCTAGCTAATTATAAGCTATGAAGTATAATCTATTCCAAAAGAACGGTAATACTCTATTGTAATATGTGTAAAATCTCTTGCTGGAAAAACATGACATAAATAAACAATGATGATTTATTTAAAATATTTATATTCCGTATATTACAACTTTGTTATGATAAGGAATATGTTTTTATGGCCCAAGTTCAGCCTGTTTTCTTGTTTCTTAGTCCTTGAGTAAAGCTTTCAGAAATTTGATCATGTGCGGGGTCCATTGCCGACTTCACCTCCAGTCTCAAGGTAGTACTGTGAGATTCTTATCTATACAATCCTTTCAGCACTGTGCCCCTTTACTTCTCCCCAGCAACCATCTTGTTTCTTGCCTAGATCTGTATAAATAATCAGGTTTGTCATCAGTCGGTTACGAGAGCTTGGTCTTACTTCCTGGTCTTTTGTATTCTAGCTCCCTCCTTGTTACCTGAATCCATCTTCGTCTCTGGTTTCTGCCTTCAGTGTTTTTTCTTGACTTCCTTTGTTTTCTGATTTCCTGGTGTGCTCCAGTGTCACTTTGTTCCACACTTTTAGCTTCTTGTTTTTACTGGGGGCTACCCCAGTTCTTTATGCCTCGCTGGCTACCAGTACTTGAGAGCCCAACTGAAGGAGAAGGTGTTCAGCATGGGCAGAACATGCCCAGCTTCAATTTTCTCCATCAGATGCCCGAATTTGCCTCTCCTGACATTTAGGCTGCTTGTTCCCGGGGCAGCCCACAAATGAGTACCGTCACAGCTCACCTTCCACTCTCCATTAAAATCAGTAAAAAGAATTGTATGATGTTGAATAGCTACCGTGCTTTCTGGTACTATTCTGGTGAGTGCAGATGGAATGCAGGGACAAAATGGTTCATTTGATTCAAGAAGAACATTTAGTTGTTTAGATATTTTATAAATAATGTCATGTTGAAGAGCATATCTGTCACACAAATAATCAGGCTCTGGTACTTTGTTTATAACCCTATACAAGAGTGATTGGATTTCAAAGCCCTTTACAAAAGAAAGTTGCGTAGAGAGACTAATAATTAGCAAAGTTATAGATTTTATGGAATTAACATCTAGCCTGATTATATAGTTTAGTCAGTAGTGTATAGGTGATTGCACTAGATAACAAGCTCTTTATTTTCTTGCCATGGAGGGACAATAATTAAGTCCTTTGCAGAAATGAAAAATGCATGCAGATCGCTCTGGTTCACTCCTCTCCTGCCCCTTTTTCTAAGCTTAAACAGAAAACTTATCAGTTAGCAGCAAAGACCAAGCAATTAATGAGCTATTCTTTCATTTCTTGGCCGCCTTCCACACATGGGCTTCTAGGGTACATACTTTCCATTTGCAGAAAAGAAATGCACTTGGTGGAGGTAAACCAAAACTGTGAACCCCTACATATAAAACCATCTTTGTGACACCTACAAGTTACAAAAAAAAAAAAAAAAAGTAAAGTATGTGTTATTTCAACATACATGTTTCTTAAGACAGCAGTACCCCCATGCTCACAGTAAAAATTAAATTATTCCAAGTGTGTGAGGACAAGCTGTAGTAACCTGTAATAGAGGAGCTGGTTCTCTTGGAAAGCTGGACATTGTCATACCTGATTTAGCAAGTCAAAATGTGTTCATTTTCCTATATTTAGCTGATGACTATTCAGTAGACAGTGGTACAATGAAAACATTATGGTGTGAGAAACAGCAACCTCATGATGTTATTTGAAAGTGAGATTGAAGATATTAATTTGTAGTTTTATTGTTAAAGAAACACAAGGAAAATTAATTTTGGATGTCAGGGTGTGGAGCTGATTCCACAGGTGGGTAGTGAGGTTAGAGTAGGAAATTAAGGTATAGTTGATGAGAAGGACAAACGATATGAGGAAGAATAGCAGGAAACAGTAGCAGACAGACAGGGAGGAACAGAACCTTGCAGGATAATCTAGAAGAGAAGGAAGCAAGTTGTAATGCAGTGTTTTCTGGAATAAAACTGTCAGAAAATGTCAGAAAAATGTCAGAATGTCAGAAAAATGTCAGAATGTCAGAAAGTAAGAATTTTGCCCCATGAACTTTATATGCAGGTATCCAACAAGGTGGGCCTTAACTTGGTGTTGGTAACTGCAAATACCAGTTCCTTTCATCTCAAACCATTCTAGATCTGCCTCAGCCTGGCTTTCGTGCTCTACATTCCACAAAAATTGCTCTTGCCAAAGATTTCAGTGACTTCGTCAAGGCCAGGGCCAAGGGTATTTATTTGATCCTCGTAATTGACTTACCGCTGTTTTTGGCAAAATCACACTGTACTCAGTTGGATTTTGGGACTCTGCTCTAT
This sequence comes from Rhinatrema bivittatum, assembly GCF_901001135.1. NCBI lineage: Eukaryota > Metazoa > Chordata > Amphibia > Gymnophiona > Rhinatrematidae > Rhinatrema > Rhinatrema bivittatum. The sequence continues at coordinate 399,791,683 of NC_042618.1, read as the reverse complement.
CTTGGTTTCCTTCTTACTTTTCCCATCGTACTTTTACTGTACCCTCTAATAGTTCTTCCTCCACTACTGTTCCATTATCTGTCGGCATACCTCAAAGCTCTCTCCTACGTCCACTTCACTTTTCTCTCCACACTCATTCCCTTGGCTCTGATCTCCTCCCATGGCTTTCAGTGCCATTGTTTACCCGTGGCTTTCAGTACCATCAGCTCTACTTCTTTGCACCAGAAATTTCACCAAAAATTCAGTCTCAAATCTCAGCCTGCTTGTCTGATATTGCAGTCTAGATATCCCATACCTCCTTGAACTTGACATGGCCAAGAATGAAGTCTTGTCTTTCTCCTCAAATCAACTTCCCCTCTTCCTTCTTTTTCTGTTTCTGTGGATGGCAATCTCATCCTCTTGGTCTCCCTCACTCTGTAAACTTGGGATCAACTTGCCTTCTCTGCACACATCCAAAATACTGTAAAAATGTGTTGTTTCTTCCTGTATAACATTGTTAAAATGTATCCCTTCCTTTCTGCGCATGCTACCAAACCACTCACTCATTCTCCTATCACCTCCTGTTTAGACTACTGCAACCTGCTCTGCACCAGTCTCACACAGAACCATCTCTCTGCAATGCAGTTTATTCAGAACTCAGCTGCACAACTTATCTTCTTTCAGCGTTGCTATGATTCTGAAACCCCTCTTCTCAAATTGCTACATTGACTTCCCATCTACTTCTGTATGCAGTTCAAGCATCTCTTTACAAATGCATAGACTCTGCAAATCCTCATTACATATCTTCTTTCTCCCTACACCCTCCCTTGTGAGCTCCATTTATCAGGCAAGACGCTCTTACATGTGCCCTTGTCCTCCATCACTAACTCCTGATTCTGTGCTTTCCACCTTGCTGCACCATATGCCTGGAATAGGCTTCTTGAGTTGGTGCATCATGCTTTCTTTTTAACCATTGTCAAATCTAGTTTAATAACTCACCTTTCTGGGGCTGCTTTTAAATACATTTCCTGTAGATTGTTTGTTAAAAATGTTTTTCTTGACTAGATTGTAAGCTCCATGGAGCAGGGACTATCTCTGTGTACCTATAGAGCACTGCATAGAACTAGTAGCACTTTAAAAATGATGAAATGTAGTAGTAGTATTAAATGTGCATCCGTGCCTAGATGGTGATTTGCGAAACTATAATATCAGAAAATGCTGATTGAATTTCTTCCCCCTCTCCCTCCCTCTAATCTGAGAGTGAGTAAGTCTGGTAAGTGTAATATTTCTAATGGCTCATGAATTGTATCTGAAATTTCATGCTCTGGAAACACATCTAAGCAGCTGAAATGGGAATGTAATTTTCTATTGGGAAAGATGTGGATTACAGCTGAGGGACAGAAAAAGATGCTGTCACCTGAACAAGGCAGAAGCCTGTGCTCTAATATCCCAATAGCAGCTGAAACCCACATCATCAAAGGAGCTTGCTTATATATATGCTGTTGAAAAAAGATAAATGGGGAATCTTCACTGCCAATACTTGGGATCATTGTATTTTCAGGGCAGAGTCTGCCTGTAATTGTAGAAACAGGACCAGTTATTTAAGAAGGTTCTTACCTAGCTTCCCAGTAATGAGAATTGTACTGGCATTTCATATCCATGAGTCAGATACTTGTGGTGTCATCGTCCTCCTCTTGCGATTAGGAAAGGTAAGAAGCTGCAACACTGGCATCCTCTTGATAGTTCACAGATGGCTGAGAAGTTGTTGATTCTTGATCCTTAGTTGAAAGTCCTTGAACAGTCCAATAACATAGTTTATGCTTGTGGGAACTGCTTATGAGAGGTGATCTTGTCTTAATAAAAATAGCTGTTTACCATAACAGTTGACCTGTAGCAATGAGTACTATAATGAAATCCAATCCTGGAAATTCCATAATTACCATAAGAGAGTTAATGTCAGGTCGTGATTGTAATTTATAATGTGCTTTTGGAATAGGAATTTTTTTGAAATGGGATCTTGTAATATTTAGATTTTAGGAAATGGAGTTGAGCTTTTATTGTGATTGTGTAATCTGCATTGAGCTGAAGGATTAAGTTAGCCATAACAGTGGGTAACATCATTCAACTGTGCCAACCCGTATTAGCTCTTAGATCTCAGAAACAGTAACTGAGCATGTGTAGGAGTTTGTGTGTGTGACCTGCTGTCTTGTGAGCCTCTCGATTTTTTTTTTCCTCCAAGCTACTGCATGGACATGTTCCCCAGTCTGTTCTTTGACATTTATTGACAGAATTGTTGAAACTTTTCTTTCTTTTTGCTGCTGCCTTGGCAAGCCCTCAATAAAGCAAAAAAAAAAAAAAAAAGTTGTAAAAACAAATAAAAGGTAATAGTGAATAGAGAAGCCCAAGGCATAATAAGGGCCTTTATCATTGGCTTTCAAGGCCTGTGAGTGCGGGCGAAGGATGACCCTCATGGATTCCCATGCTGTGCGTTTCTGCTGCCTTGGCTCACATGAACTTTCTGGGTTTGTGTGCTTCAGTTCTGCAGCTGGAAGATGGAGGTCCTGCAGTCCAGGTTGTTGGAGGCCTCAGCTTGTAGACAGGCAACGTAGCCACTCCACTTCCCAAAGTGAGACCTTGACTTCCAAGACTTGGCACCACAAGAAGTGCTCCAGGCAAGGTTGGGAATTGGCTTCTATCTCTTCCCTCAATATGCAAGGGGTATTTTGGGAAACACCCTCCCCCCCCCCCCCCCCCCCATTAGCACTGTTTCACAAACCTATTTTGGGTGAGCAAGAGAGCATGGTGCAGAAGGCCAAGGCATGGGACAAAGCACCAAGAAGAGTGTCTAAAAGATGAAAGGCCTCTCTCCCCATTTTGTTACCATGACCCATGGCTTCAAAGAGATCTGTGCCATTGTCACTAGGAACCACGGAAGCTGGAGCCTCAGCCTTGACACTTAGGAGGGTGCCCTGGTGCAAAAGGTGATCTGTGAGGCCTTATCGTCAGCTGCAGTGTGGAGTACTATGGTGCCAGGCAGCCTATTTTTCTTGGATGATACTGTCTCTGTGCTGAAGAAAGTACCTTCAGTGCCCTCGGCACAGATTGTCCCCAATACTGAAGAAGACACATCTGCTATTCATGGAGCAGAGCCCTTTGGCTTGCAGTAAGCACTTATTTCATCTACAATTGCAGTTGACCTCAAGAAAGTTCCAATCGATTAATTCAGTGCAGACTGACTCACAGGAAAGATCGTCCACAGATCAGAGGTCATCTTCAGCACCTCTGTTTTTACACCTCTGGAACAAAGTGGAAATGAACCCGTTTGGGTATCAGAGGAGGTTGTCTGCCTACCTGCTCCGGCACAGAGAGCTCACCTACTGATCACTCCTACTACTACTACTATTCCTTGTTTTATGGGTTAAATTCAGTGTTTTATAGAAAGTCACTGGACTCTTGATTCATATAGACAAGGAAGTAGTCATTTGTTGTTTTTCCAGTCCATTTGCCTTTTCTTTCAAGTAAAAAAAAAAAAAAAGGGGGGGGGGGAGGGCGGACCATATGTGTCTCTAATTCCAAATCTGCCAAAGGTTGTTCAGACTTTTGTGCAAATGCTAGCATCTGGCTCAGGGTATAGTGCTCGGAAGACCACAAGACCAGAACTAAAAAGCCCTCACATGGGCAGAGCACAAGGAATTGAAAGCCATATAAACAGAAACAAGCATATGCACCTTCTTAAAAGTTGCTGCTGTTAGGCAGTGACCCTGAACCTTCACACACACAAGAGTAAAGCATACAATTTTAGAGATGCTTGTGTTCTATTTAAACTCATATTGTCTCTATAATTGGTGCTTCAGTATTGTGGACATGTGTTTTACCTTTCACAGAAGAATGAATGCACAGATGTGTACAGTAAGGGTTTGGGCAAAAGCTTCAGATAGCTCATTTCAAGGGAAAGGAAGTTCTAGAGCAAAGATACGAGGCTCTGAGGGAGTAGACTGAGGAGCAACACCAGAAAATATGTAAAAGATGTTGAACCCATCCTGGGGTGGGTGGCAGTGGCCAAAACAGTGATGGAGTTTAAGGGGGCATGGCATAAGCACAAAAGATTGATTTCTTTATCAACTTTTGCATTTATTTTATTTTACTTATGTATTTAATTTCATTTTACTACATGCTTTACCACCAGAGCCTTACAGGTAAATTTTCAAAGGCGTTATGCCTATAAATGTAACATACTATCGTAGCAATTTTCAAAAGTCTTAACTGTATATTGTTTATAGCCTCTTGTAAATATTGTATATAGTCCCAGTAATTATGTTACCTGGTACCGTTCAAAGTTTATCTCTTCTCTCCTTCTACTCTTCCTGCACTATGTATTTACTCCCTCCTCGTCCCCGCCCTGTTATTTGTATTTTCAGTCTTTCAGTTACAATGTTAACCGGTATGATGTTTGCATACTAATACCGGTATATAAAAGTTTTAAATAAATAAATAAATAAAAAGTCATTTACCAGCGCTAAGTGCACTTTAATGCAGGTAAGACCTATTGACGATTCAATAGCATATATTGTAGCAATTTTGAAGAGCTCACTTAGCCCTAGATTCATCAGATTGCTATAATTATAGGAGAAATAGCGTCCGTGCTAAAAAAAAATAAAAAAAAATAATAATAAAATAAAAATAAAAAATGGGCGTGATTAGGCTAATATTCTGTGTATTGCAGCACAAAGGAAATTATCGTGTTGCGTCAGTGCGGCATGCATCATTTTATGCATCGTGCTCTGATTTGTGTGTGGCGCATTATTTTTGTAGTTTATATATAGCGGCTTCCTGCAGCTGTCTCTATGAGGGTGTGTCAGGTGTTGGAGAGAGGAGAGGAGAGTTGGTGAGTGGATTAGTGGGAGTAGGAGATTATATATTGCGATTTCCTGAGTGCATTGTCTTGTCTTCTGTTCTCATCTGTTTCTCTTTACCTTGGACTTTTGTCTTCTTTGTGTGAGTGAAAATTTTTGTCAGTTTATCGTGTTTGTCTGTGTTTATGTCAGGAGGAGTGGTGGTGAGGAGGAGTGGCAAGGTGTGTTATGAGGAGGAGGAGTGGTGAAATGTAGTGGCGTTGATAGGATGGAGCGTGAGAAGCGAGGAAGAGAGGAGGGAGGATGAGGGCAGGAGTACTAGAAGAATGAGGAATAGGGACAGGAGGAGAGATAGGGAGGGGACAAGGGATAGGAGGAGGCAGGAAGGAGATAGGCAGGTGAGTTCGGTGAGAGGAAGGCAACAGGCTAGGGATAGAGAGGTCAGAGGGGAGGGGATTCGGTAGGGAAAGTGCAAGGGGGAGAGAAAGGGAGGCGAGAGAGGAAAGGGAGGACACCTCTCCGGAAGCGGAAGTGGCACCCCCTTCAGGCAGTCTGGAGGACAATAAGATGATCATTTCTGGGGTCCTGGAAAATTATGCCATGCTGTTCAGCAACCATGCTGCCATGACCTTGAGAGCAGCCAAGGGCCAGATCTGGTACACCATTGACCAGGCAATCTCAAAGCACAGAGCTGTGAGGCACAATGGGGAGCAGTGGCCCACAGGTACCAGGACATAAAAGGTCCCAGGACCAAGATGGCAAACCAGCAGTCCTGAGCAGTGAAGAGCCAGGGACCAGCTGTGCAGCAGCACTTTTCCATGCCCCCTTACTTATGGATGCTCAGACACAGTTCAGTGAGGAGGAGGAGCAGCAACAGCCCCCTGAGCACAGCCAGATCTTGCAAGCCCTTTGTTCAGCAAGCCCACTGAATGTGAGCCTAAATATTTCCAACCTGCAATGGCACAAAATAGAGTCAACGCAACATCATTCTAGCACACCATATGGCCAGCACGAGGCAGCACACACCGAGGTGGAGCAGCCCACCAGCCACCTCATGCCACCTCCAGAGGCTCAAACCTCCACTCCGCCCATGACCAGCACAGCACCAGCTCCAGGACTGAGCAAGGCCTCTAATCATGAGCAACTGGATCAGCTGGAAAGGAGCCATGGTGTCCACCTCCACCACATACAGGCAGAGCTAGTGCGCCTCAGGAGCTTGTCAGCAGGCAGACCCAGGCCCTGGTGACCAGATGTCAGTCCACACACAAGCGCTTACAACAGTGGCAATGTCAATAAATAATCTCACCAGTGTCCTCACCCAGATTCTCTAAAGAATGCTGGAGCCTCCATCAGTGCCTTCCCCAGCACCCCTAGACTCTATGCCGTGCAGCAGTCCCCGGCCCGACAGATGACCCAGGGGTAAGCCCCCCAAGTGGCAAGCCACACTGTGGCAAAGGGCCATGAATGTTCAGAACTTCTGCCCTATAATGCCTAGAAACAAAACATGTTGAACAAGCCTGATCGGGCCTCTGTAGAGAGTTCCTGTGCAGGCTAGATGGAAGAAGAATGCTGGGTCCCTCATTACAGCTTGCTGTAATGAGGGACCCAGCTCATTTCAGCTTGCTGAAAGGATTGGTCTACTGTCTGCCACTGTTGTCCTGCGGCCTAGTTCTAAAACCCTCCTCAATGATGTGCCCATATTCCAACCTCCTTGATGGTCTCTAGTCTCGGTCCAGTATCTGCCTCTTCCCATCATGTCACATCTAATGCTAGTATCTCATCTCAGCCTTTTCTGCTCCTGCTGCCTCCATGCTGGGAGATGAGTCTCATCTCATGCTGCTGCTGGTACCTCCATGCTGCTATGTCTCATCTCATCTCCTGAGGCTGCTACCTCCATGCTACTATGTCTTTTCCTGGGGCTGCCTCCTTGATGCTTCTGTGTCTTCTCCTGGTGCTCCTGCCTCCATGCTGCATTCTCCAGTCCTGGTCCTCAGTCTCCATGCTGTGCTCTCCAGTCCTGGTCCTGGTCCTGCTGCCTGCTATTTAACCTTTGCTGCCTTAGCCCTTAGGCTGTCCCCCCTTTGATTATGCTCTTTCAACATAGACTGTCTGGGGTCTTCACTTGATCTCTGCTGCCTTGGCCCTTAGGCTGTTCTCCCTTTGACTCTTTCAATATGTATTGTAGCTATTGGGGGAGACCTAACCCTTCCCTCCTGGGCAGAATCCCTGGGAGAGACATCCTTGGTGCGAGAGAACAATGCTCCACCTGCAATGGCACACAGTAGAGCCAACGCAACATCATTCTAGCACACCATATGGCCAGCATGAGGCAGCATTCACCGATGGAGGGCAAGTTCTTGCTATAGATCATTTCCTGCTGCACCAGATTGATGCTCTGAGTAGGAGACCTTCCTCCTCCAAGGCAGCACCAGGGCTGCCAGACTGGAGTTGGGACTTGGCTACTATGTTCCTGAAGGTCTCATTTATATACCTCTCTGCCTGCCTCCGCTCCTCCAGGTCTGCCACTCTAGCTTCCTGTTATGAACTAGCTCCTACGAAGGGAGGAGTTAGCAGTCTGTTAGGTTCGGCTCCTTTGAAGGGAGGAGTTAGCAATCTGTTATGCTTCGACTCCTGAGGAAGGGAGGAGTTAGCAAACTGTAATGAATCTGCTCCTGTGGAAGGAGGAGTTAGAAATCTGATATGCTCAGCTCCTGTAGAGGGAGTAGTAAACAATCTGTTAGGGTTTAGACTGCGGAGTAGCAATCTGTTATGAATCTGTTGCTGAAGACTCCTGATGGAGAAGGAGTAGCCATCTGTTACCAGTGGAGTGCTTGGAGAGGACACTCAGCTGTAGAGGAATGTAGATAGGTGGATCCTTGGGCCGATGGCAGATGACTGCGCCCCCAGGAGGATATCCTGAGAGGGACCACCGGCTAGGCTTGAGTACAGAGTCAAACACAGATAATTATTTTATTAGACAGGTTAGTAGAACCACCAGAGGTGGCAGTAGTGAGCTGATATGCCCGGCAGGGCTGAAGTCCCTCAGGTACTGGAACAGCGATTCCAGGGTTGCTGAACTGTAGAGAAGCTATAGATAGTGAGTAGACAGGGTATGCTGTGTTCATAGCCAGAACTAAATGACAAAACTCACATAAGGTCTTTAGGGAAGCTCAGTAGCTGGAAAGGGTTAGGCCCTCGAGGAGCGAGTACCTGGTTCCAGGGAAAGCTCTGAGAGAGCGATGGTAACTCACAAATGTCTGTATCTGTGATAGCTTCCAGGCAGTAGAGAATCTTCAGAGTGTTCAGGAACATGGGCCCTCGAGGAGCGAGTACCGGTTCCTATCGGCAATCTGAAATAAAGAAAAGAGAGCGAGGCCCCCGAGGAGCGGGTACCCCTGGTAAGTCCTAGGAGGCAGAGTTGCTTAGGTAGAGTAACCCTTGCTAACTCAATTCGTTAGCGAATACTGAGACCTTTTATATTGGAAGCGGATGACATCATCTCAGGGGGACGCCCCCGAGGTTCGCGCCCTTGCTGGTACATCAATCGGAGCGCGTGTGCGCAAGCGCCCTACCTCATCAGGAACATGGCGGATCCTCAGCGTCGTGCCGGTCCAGGGACGCCGGAGGGAGACGGCAAGAAGACACTGCGGCAGCAAACTGTCCATCAGATCCAGAGGGAGTCGCCACTGTGGTAAAGAGGGTGGAGTGAGGGCGTCGAGCAGCGACAGACGCAACACTTCCAGAGATCAGACTCATTCTCTGAGACAAGAACTCTCTTTGCACTGGGTGCACACATACAACTTCCCAATGGCGGGTAAAAAAAAAAAATCATACATGTGACACTCGATGAAAAGACTGGGAGGCCCCCCTTTTGCTGCTGGACTGCTGCCTTCATTTTAAATTTGTTCTGTTCCTACTTTAGGTTGCTATGGGAGTAGGACTGTGTACAATTAGGGTCCTTTAAATGTATTAGTGTATTCACTATTTATTTGGTAGTGACAAGGGAATGATTAAATTTTTAATAAGGCGTGAGGATTTCTGAATTTAAGTTAAAAGGCTGATTGATTAATTTTTTTTTTTTTGGGGGGTGTGAAAGTGTCATCTGCCTATTAAAGGGTGAGCTAGGGGTGGATGGGAGGGAAATCAAACACACAAACTCCTGATTTTTGCCTGCCCTCTGCTTAGCTATTTAATACAAACACACAAAACTCCTGGTTATTTTGCCTGCCTTCCAGCTATTTAATACAGGCACACAAACACACTAAAGAATATACCCCAATAGTTTACTTCTCCCCAAAACTTTTAAGTTCAAAAATGTCCTCAAGCTCCCCCAATCATTATTTAGATCTTGTGAGACATAAATGATATTGTTAAAAATGTTTCCTTAAAGAATGAATGCTATTCACAAGCTTGCTTAAAATTGCTTTTTGTTTTTGTACCTGGTGTAAAATGAAAAATTTAATAAAGAGAAAATTATAAAAAAAAAAATAAAATAAAATGTCCTCAAGCTGTACTTACAGATTCTTTTAAGCCACCCGCAAAGTGATCATCTCCTCTCAATGCTCCATAGACTGGCTGCCTCCCCTGTACTGGCCTGCTTGTGGATCTGTATACCTGTTCGCTAAATATCAGCCTTAGCTAACAGGTATTACACAGATCCACATGCCAGACCAGTAGAGGGGAAGGCAGCCAGCCTGTGAAGGTCTGCCTGCTCCCAAGCAACAGCACGTCTCCTAGCTGTCTGCTCTTGGGCTGTGGGGGTTGGTCTAACCTCACTCATCACACAACTGCTGATAGGGTGTTAGATCAGTCAGCAAGTAGAAGACATTTTGTTTAGTGTGGCACCTAAAAAAGGGTATTTAGTGTAACTTGCCCTTAATACCACACAGGCTTTACATGTGCACTATTAACTCTCTGTTCCGGCATCTGCAACTGCACCTTTCTGCTTCCTAGAGATAAAACACACATAGGGCTTTATGTAATGTTCAAGTAGCCTTCTGGTGCCAGAGCCAGAGAGAAGGGCCATTTCTTGGTCAGAGGTAATATATCTTAATAACACTTAAGAGAAAAAGCACAGAATAAAAACAGACAAGCAGAAAGTGTTCTTTCAAACCTGTGACCACTTTGTTACACAAAAATGTCAACAGATTGAAAACAAGTCAACATCTCTGGTAATCACATTCTACAAGGACAAGATATATAATTGCACATTCTTTTGCACAATCATGATTACAGCAAGGGTGGTCCGAGAAACTATAGAACGGTGAGCCAGGAAAAATTGTGGAAACTTATAAAGAATTAAATCACAAAACATTTAGCTAAACATGGTTTAATGGTACACAGCCAGCATGGATTTATCCAAGAGATCTCCTACATTTTTTTAAAGGGGTGAATAAACGTGGACAAAGGTGATCCGGTAGATGTGGTGTATTTGGATTTTCAGAAGACATTCGACAAAGTCCTGCATGAGAGGCTTCTAAAAAAAACTCCAAAAGTCATGGGATAGGAGGCGATGTCCTTTTGTGGATTGCAAACTGGTTAAAAGACAGTAACAGAGAGTAGGATTAAATGGTCTGTTTTCACAGTGGAAAATGTTAAGTTGTTGGCTCGGGTTAGGTTAAATAAACTGCGGCCTTTTGTTATACCATACAGTTGTGATGTGTATTATTTGTCAAAAGGGGGAGGAGCGAGTGGCCGGGCCGAATGTCTCGAGTCCCTGTGTTAGTGTTCTTTCAAACCTGTGACCACTTTGTTACACAAAAATGTCAACAGATTGAAAACAAGTCAACATCTCTGGTAATCACATTCTACAAGGACAAGATATATAATTGCACATTCTTTTGCACAATCATGATTACAGCAAGGGTGGTCCGAGAAACTATAGAACGGTGAGCCAGGAAAAATTGTGGAAACTTATAAAGAATTAAATCACAAAACATTTAGCTAAACATGGTTTAATGGTACACAGCCAGCATGGATTTATCCAAGAGATCTCCTACATTTTTTTAAAGGGGTGAATAAACGTGGACAAAGGTGATCCGGTAGATGTGGTGTATTTGGATTTTCAGAAGACATTCGACAAAGTCCTGCATGAGAGGCTTCTAAAAAAAAACCCAAAAGTCATGGGATAGGAGGCGATGTTCTTTTGTGGATTGCAAACTGGTTAAAAGACAGTAACAGAGAGTAGGATTAAATGGTCTGTTTTCACAGTGGAAAAAGGTAAACAGTGGAGTACCTCAGGATCTGTACTTGTACCGATGCTTTTTAATATATTTATAAATGATCTGGAAAGGGGTACGACGAGTAAGGTGAACAAATTTGCGGATGACACAAAATTATGCAGAGTAGTTAAATCTCAAGCGGATTGTGATAAATTGCAGGAGGACTTTGTAAGACTGGAAGAATGGGCTTCCAAATGGCAGATGAAATTTAATGTGGATAAATGCAAGGTGAGCCATATAGGGAAAAATAACCCTTGCTGTGGTTACAATATGTTAGGTTCTATTTTAGGGTTTACCACCCAGGAAAGAGATCTAGGCGTCATGATGGATAATACATTGAAATCGTCAGCTCAGTGTGCTGTGATGGTCAATAAAGCAAACAGAGTTGTGAATAAAACGGTGGATATCATAATGCCTCTGTATCGCTCCATGGTGAGACTACAGCTGGAGTACAATGTGCAATTCTGGTCGCCGCATCTCAAAAAAGATATAGTTCCACTAGAGAAAGTGCAGAGAAGGGCAACTAAAATGATAAGGAACATGGAACAGCTCCCCCATGAGGAAAGGCTAAAGTTAGGGCTGTTCAGTTTGGAGAAGAGACAACTTGGGGGGGGGGGGGGATATGATAAAGGTCTACAAAATCATGAAAGGACTTGAGCAGGTTAATGTAAATTGGTTATTTACTCTCTCAGATAACAGGACTAGGGGGCACTCCATGAAGTTAGCAAGTAGTTCATTTAAAACAAATGGAAGAAAATTCTTTCACTCAGCGCATAGTTAAGCTCTGGAATTCATTGCCAGAGAATGTGGTTATGGCAGTTAAACTAGGTTTAAAAAAGGTTTGGATAAGTTCATAGAGGAAAAGTCCATAAACCGCTATTAATTAATAAGCATTAGTAGCTTGAGATCTATTTAATGTTGGGTACTTGCTAGGTGCTTGGGACTTGGATTAGCCACTGCTTGAAACAGGATGCTGGGTTTGATGGACCCTTGGTCTGATCCGGCATGGCATATCTTATGTTCTTGTGTACAAAACATATCGAGCTACATATGGCAGCATCTTTGTAGGCGTAAGCTGCCAGAATATACATCTGGAAGAGTAAGGCACAAAAGATGTGGCCTGGTATGGCAGCCTCTATGTGGAGTGTCCAGGATCTGTTCCTCAGAGAGGAGTGTAATTAGGCCACGGTCTGGAAAAAGGGAATCTCTAATAGGAGAACTATAAGGCCTCAAGCAACCCCCGCCCCCCCCCCCCCCCCCAAACACAGCAAGCCCTTTCTAATATCTGAATTTCTTGGAAGCATGCACACCCCCAAATAATAGGGCAATTAGGCCCACCAAGTATGAGATGGGAGAGCATCAGGGTTCGGGGGTGGAAGGGGTACACTACAGGCAGATATGTACTCATTCAGAAATGACACACCTTATTTGAGGTATGACGCTATCAAGTTTCACATCCCTCTCCCCCCTTCCCCCTCAACACAAGGAACAAACAGTGTGAGCCGTAGGTGGAATGGTCTTTAGGTAAGAGTGAGCCAATTTTCTCACACTACAATACAGTTGTATCTCTGTTGTAAACAGTGGAAGCACAGGATTACTTGTGTCGAAAGACAGGCTGTGTAAAATGTATGCACACACACACACACACTGCCTGCTCTGGGGTATGCATAGCTGTGATAATGGAGGGAACAACTTTGGTGGGGCATACATTAAAGCTCCACCCAATTTTTCAAACAGAAATCTACTTTTGAGAATGCTGAAGTGCGTTCTATGACACAACAGGTAGAACATAAGGCCTTGCTGAGCTTGTCTCCACCGACATGTTGGAAATAGCAACAGGGATGAGAAGCCAGGACCTGCAACCATATGCCGAATCTCTTGCGGCAAAGACAGCATGGGGGCATCAGTCACACAGTCACTTTGACATCTTCCTGCCAAAGCACTACATGCTGTAAGACAGTAGAAACTAACCTGTAGCTTAGCCTCAGCCTTAAAAGCCTGGTTCGTGTACCCTAGGTGCATGCCATCTTTTTCTGGAACTCTGTATGACCATTATAGCATTAGCGGAATCTAGGTCACATCTTCCAGATTAATAAACTGCATCTGGGGATTCCACCAAATGTGCCAGCCTTTCCCAACTAAGCTAAGGCTACTCATTTGAAGCAGTCATCAAATCCTGCCACACCTGTCCTTGCAGAAAAGCCTCTACCTTGTGGTCTGAATGTGCAAGTCCCTAGCTACTCTGCAGTATGTCCTACACAGATACAGATTTTTCAGCCGTGACACAGGGAATATGCTAGGCCCAAAAATGCACCAACCGCTGCTTCTGCTTTACCTGTGTGATGGGCAAGACAAACTGTGCCTGACATCCTGGCTGATCCATTACTAACAGCCCACACCTGATCTGCAAGTACCAGCAATGTGGACACTTAAAGGCTGGATTCATCTGTGAGATTTCTACTGGTCCAAATGGGAGGAATGGAAAGGGCACTTTATACAGTGAACCCTTAGAAAGTGTCTAGTGGCTGCTCACATACCAAGCTTTATGGCAAGTGCATTGTTTGGCCTCACAAAATTAGCAGGCCTCTCAAGCATGGGGAGAGAAAGCCAGGCCCTGGCACAGTGGCGTGCAGGCCTACCTGTACAAGCCACTTGTCATGTCAGCAACACTGTTACATCCCCCACAGGCCCCCCCCCCCCCAATGTCGTGCCATTTGTTGCAAACATATAGCCATAGATGGAATAGAGAGAGAAGCATCTGTATTACCTACGAGACAACTGTCTCTCAAAATTTTCAAAGAGGCCCGATTGCCTAAGTATAAAGGAATCGAGCGCTTCTCCCTACTACCTGGCTACTATGTTGAGGATACGCATTTGAGCATGACAGACTACTTGCACATTGATGGAGTGGAAGAGCTTTCTTTTGCGAGAGATCTCCTCCCTGTGACGGGGTGGGATGATGGCCATGTGAGTGCAGTTGATAGCTCCCAGAACATTGGGAAAGTTAGTGATGGCATGAAAGCCTCTCCAATTCCATTACGTCCTGCCTGTCCCAAGGAAATGCTATGTAGCGATTCTTGCCGTCAGATACAGCTGTTGTGACCTGGTCCAGATAGTGGTAAAAAGTGGTTTGGGACATTCCCCCCATGACCCTACTGTCATTTGGAAGGATCCACTTACCATGAAATGCAGGGTGGCCAATAGTTTTGTGAGGCCCGGCATAGCATAGGACCTTTCTGTCACTGGATCCAGATACCCACTGATTTCTTCATATAAATCCAGGATAGCCCAAGAGCTGAGCTGATACCTGCTAACCACCTAATTCTCTGGCATGCTCAGCAAAGCGGCGCATGGAGGAAAGCTATGCTCCTTGTATCTCCTCCACCATGCTCACCTGCATGCCAAGCACTGCCGTGGCCCACAACCCTCTCTCTGTAGGGCCAGTGGCACTGCTCTAGTACAGGAACTCCCTAGGAGGGGTTGGAACTTCCCTTGCCTGTTGTTGTGGGGGGTGTTGTCTGTGGCGAGCCTCTAGAAGCATCCAGTGTCCCCCAACAAGTAAATTTGCCACAAACATTATGGGTTCAGGAAAACAGGCCAGGTACGAACAGGTGTTTTTGTTGGCCCAGGAGAGCTTGGTAGGTGTGTCTAATAGAATACCTCTTTTTATCGTGCGTAATAATCGCTGCAATCCGCAATAACAGCTGCGTATGCGCGATAAATCTTTTTTTCCCCTGGTACTGCAAAAAAAAAAAAAGGTGTAGTTATTTCTGATGTTAAACCCCTTGTTAGTGTGTGTTATTCTATCACGGAATGTGGTAGGACACCTTAATTTGCAATAACTCCTCTCACTTGCTTAGTAAAATTAAAATTTGCATGCTAGCTTGCGTTGCGCTATTTCTCACAGGACAAGCAGGATGGTTGTCCTCACAAATGGGTGACATCGAGGATGGAGCCCACCACGGAAAACTTCTGTCAAAGTTTAAACAGAACTTTGACTGGCCCCTACTGGGCATGCCCAGCAAGGCACTGACCCTGCAGCCAGCAGGGGTCTCCCTTCAGTCTTCTTTTTTCCGCGCAGCAGTTGCCACGCGGTGAAAGGAGCTCTCTTACCACGTTCCTGACAGGAATTCGGTATTTTTCTTTCCGAAGAAAATTTGCCCCTCAGGGGTCTCCCTTCGACAAATTTTTGTCACCTCCGCGGAAACCGGTAAGTTTTTTGCCTTTTTTCTTCGACTACCGTCGAATTTGGCCCTTGAGGCCTGTTGGCAATTACCGAGCCCGTGACTAAATTTGGCCTTAAGCCATGGCGACGGGGTTCCGTCGATGTCCGGATTGTACCCGGACTATGTCAATCACTGACCCCCATAGGGTTTGTGTTTTGTGTTTGGGGAGTGAGCATGATGTCCTGACTTGCACCAAATGTGCCCTAATGACACCTAAGGGTCGCAAAGCCAGGATGGAGAAGATGGGGCTCCTCTTCCATGCACCCACCCCAACGCCATCGATAGCATCGACGTCATCGGAACCGGCACCGTCGAAGTTGCACCACCATCGTCAACCCTCCGGTGACCGTCCACCATCGATGACTTCTCGGCCGTCGACTCCTGTCCCCTCCCCGGATGGGCGAGGAGACCGGGAGGACAAGCATCACCATCGACGGCACAAGTCTCGGCCTGTCGAGGATCCACAGTCATCGACCTCTGAACAAGCCGAGCCACCGACTAAGAGGCCTCGATCAGACTTGGCACCGTCCACGTCTCGTTCGCAGGTGTGGGAGCCGTGATCCCACCGGTTACGGTGGTCCCTCCGGCTCTGCCTCAGCCTCCCTCTCCCGTCGAGCCGGGTATTGTTACCCCTGGTCTCCGGGCAGAACTGGACCGGCTGGTCCAGGAGGCCATCGAGAAAGCGATGCAAAATTCCAACCTCCATTGGCCCCGGCTCCGGCACCGATTCCGGCACCGCCACCGGGCATCGACCCCGGCACCGACTCCGCCACCGAGGAAGGAACCGACCACCGAACCTTTGGTGGAAGCGCTGGCACCGCTACTACAACGTATGGAGGCACTTGTACATGCCCTTCCATCGATGATTCCAGTAGCACCGACAGCGCCATCGTCTCCGACTGGATTTTCATCGGCGGGAGAAACACCACCCTTCTGGGGTGGTCCCATCGGTGCCTTCTCGAATATCTCCACCGATTTATCCTTTGGCTCCATCGGTTCCAAGACCGGCACCGACTCCATCGGCAGCACCGAAACCCTCGATGCCGTTCCCAGTACCGATTGTACCACCGGTTCCTCCAAGGTTTCCTTCGATGCCTTTGGATCCTCAACCTGGTCCATCGGGGCTTCAACCCCCAAGTGATCCCTATGATACCTGGGGTGATGATACATCTTCTGACACAGATTTACCATCACCGCCTTCTCCTACAGAGAGTAGAAAAAGATCTCCTCCAGAGGATCTCTCCTTTATTAATTTTGTAAAGGAGATGTCCGAAATTGTACCTTTTCAGCTGCAATCTGAGACCGATGACAGACACCAGATGATGGAACTGCTTCAATTTTTGGATGCTCCAAAAATCATCGCTTCCATCCCCATTCACCAGGTGTTTTCTCGATCTCTTAAAGAAAAACTGGGAATCTCCTTCATCTGTGTCACCAGTTAACAAGAAGGCTGACTCCACATACCTCGTCCAGTCAGCACCAGGCTTTCAAAAGCCTCAACTGGATCATCGCTCTGTTGTGGTTGAGTCCGCACAAAGAAAGGCCAAGCGTCTAAAGCCACACTCCTCCACTCCGCCGGTCAAGGACAATAAATTCCTGGACAGTGTGGGACGGAAAGTGTACCATGGAGCTATGCTGATTTCTCGCATAGCCTCATATCAACTCTACATGACGCAATATAACAGAGCCATCCTTAAACAGATGCAAGATTTTGCTGACACATTACCTGACCAATACCAGCCACAGCTTCAGGCCCTTCTTAACAAAGGGTTTGAAGCAGGGAAGCACGAGATCAGAACGGCTTATGACATCTTTGATGCCTCCACAAAGGTTTCAGCTACTGCCATTTCGGCCAGACGTTGGGCTTGGTTAAAATCATCCAACCTTCGCCCAGAAGTCCAGGATCGTTTAGCGGATTTACCCTGCTTAGGGGACAATTTGTTTGGAGAACAAATTCAGCAAATTGTAGCTGAATTAAAAGATCACCACGAGACGTTGAAACAACTTTCTTCTGTTCCGTCTGAGGTTTCCTCCAAACAACCACTTAAGAAGGACTCTAAGAAGTCGTTCTTTCGGCCACGCCGTTACTACCCTCCATCGGCCAGGCCTCGTCCAGCTCGATCCTCTACTAGGCCTCAGCCGCTTCAGCCTAGGAAACAAAGGCCTACTGTAGCCCCTCCTCCTGGGCCTGCGGCTGGCCTTTGACTCCCTTGTAGGGAACACATGCCAAACCCCTCTTCCAGACATTCCTGTAGGAGGTCGACTGTACCATTTTCTACACCTTGGTTGCAGATCACCTCAGATCAGTGGGTGCTAACAATTATCGCACAGGGTTACCACCTCAACTTCATAACTCTTCCGGCAGACTCCCCGCCTCTTCAAGCGTGGAGTCTATCCACCCATTTGGCTCAATTACAACAGGAAGTATCTCTTCTTCTGCAATCAAATGCTATAGAACCCGTTCCTCCCTCTCAACGAGGCAAGGGATTCTATTCCAGATACTTCCTAATACCAAAGAAATCAGGGGGACTACGTCCCATTTTGGACCTTCGAGCCCTCAACAAATACCTTCAAAAAGAGAAGTTCAAAATGGTAACCCTAGGCGCGCTGCTCCCTCTGCTACAAAGAGGGGATTGGCTGTGCTCTCTCGACCTCAAGGACGGTTATACCCACATTGCGATCACACAATCCCATCACAAATATCTGCGGTTTCTCGTAGGCCACGACCATTATCAATACCGTGTCCTACCTTTCGGTCTGGCATCTGCTCCACGAGTCTTCACCAAATGCCTCGTAGTGGTAGCAGCATTCCTCAGGAA
Organism: Rhinatrema bivittatum; assembly: GCF_901001135.1. NCBI lineage: Eukaryota > Metazoa > Chordata > Amphibia > Gymnophiona > Rhinatrematidae > Rhinatrema > Rhinatrema bivittatum. Next base: position 399,773,585 of record NC_042618.1, on the reverse strand, counting down.
GGAAGGTGTCCACGTCTACCCCTATCTGGACGATTGGCTAATCAGGGCTTCCACCCCTCAGATTGCCCACTCCTCCCTAAAATTGACAATCAACACACTCCTTTCCTTAGGGTTTCTTGTCAATTACGAGAAATCTTGCTTAGTCCCATCTCAAACCTTATCTTTCATTGGGGCAGACTTGGACACCTTACAGGCAAAGGCTTACCTTCCGCTGCAGCGGGTCCAAACTCTCATGTCCCTCGCTCGCCAGCTCCAATCTCAGGACACGGCCACGGCTCGCCAGTTCCTCATTCTCCTAGGACACATGGCATCCTCGGTTCAAGTCACTCCCATGACCCGACTAGCCATGAGAGTAACACAATGGACTCTACGACACCAATGGATTCAAGCTTTTCAGCCTCTGTCCTCCATAGTCACAGTCACACAAGCGCTGCGCCTATCATTAACCTGGTGGACGACTCAGGTCAACCTCCTTCAGGGCTTACCTTTTCTTCCACCGGATCCGCAAGTAATCCTAACCACCGACGCTTCTCACATCGGTTGGGGAGCCCATGTGGACGACTTTCAAACCCAAGGGTTATGGTCCAAAGAGGAAGCCGAACACCAGATCAATTTCCTGGAACTTCGAGCAATCCGCTATGCGCTCCGCACTTTCAAAGATCATCTCTTTCATCAGATAATCTTAATCCAGACGGACAACCAAGTGGCCATGTGGTACATAAACAAGCAGGGAGGCACAGGCTCCTTCCTTCTGTGTCAGGAAGCTGCGCAGATCTGGGCGGAAGCCCTCTCCCACTCCATGTACCTCAGGGCCACTTACCTGCCGGGAGTAGACAATGTATTGGCAGACCAGCTGAGCCGTGTCTTCCACCCACACGAGTGGTCACTCGATCCTCTGGTAGCGACCTCTCTGTTTCACAAGTGGGGTTCTCCCCGCATAGACCTCTTTGCGTCCCCTCAGAACCACAAAGTGGACGATTACTGCTCTCTCATTCGGAGCCAGCACTCTCGGCCGAGGGATGCATTTCCCTCAAGTGGACAACCGGTCTGCTCTATGCATTCCCTCCACTCCCTCTTGTGTCAAAGACTCTCGTGAAGCTTCGCCAGGACGGAGGAACCATGATCCTGATAGCACCCCACTGGCCACGCCAAGTGTGGTTTCCCATACTCAAGGATCTCTCCATCTGCAGGCACATCCCTCTGGGATACTCATACAAATGGAAAAGGTACACATCATGGTGCACTTCTCAGTCCCTTGATCCCCTTTCCTGTCCAATCTCCAAATTCTTGGACTATTTATGGCATCTCTCTGAATCAGGTCTTAAAACCTCTTCTATCAGAATGCATGTCAGTGCGGTAGCCGCCTTCCATAAGGGTATTGGGGGTAATCCTATTTCAGTGCAACCCCTAGTAACACGCTTTCTTAAGGGCTTACTCCATCTAAAGCCACCCTTGCGTCCTCCGGCCCCATCCTGGGACCTTAACCTGGTTCTTGGTCGTCTAATGAAACCTCCTTTCGAACCTCTGCACTCCTGTGACTTGAAATATCTCACTTGGAAAGTGTTATTCCTTTTGGCTGTTACTTCAGCTCGCAGGGTTAGTGAATTACAGGCCCTAGTTACCTATCCGCCTTACACTAAGCTCCTGCAGGACCGGGCGGTACTCCGGACTCACCCTAAATTTTTACCTAAGGTAGTTTCGGAGTTTCATATCAATCAATCTATCGTACTACCTATCTTTTTTCCCAGGCCCCACTCCAACTCTGGAGAACAGACTCTGCATACCCTAGACTGTAAACGGGCTCTAGCTTTTTACCTGGACCGTACAGTTTCTCACAGGAAGAGCACTCAATTATTCGTCTCTTTCCATCCTAATAAGTTGGGACAACCTGTGGGTAAGCAGGCTCTTTCTTCCTGGTTGGCGGACTGCATTTCTTTTTGCTATGAGCAAGCTGGCATTCCTTTTCAAGACCGTGTTAAAGCACACTCTGTGAGGGCCATGGCGACGTCAGTGGCACACCTTCGATCGGTGCCGCTTCCTGACATCTGCAAAGCTGCAACCTGGAGTTCTCTCCATACTTTTGCAGCCCATTATTGTTTGGACAAGGCTGGAAGACAGGACTCCATCTTCGGCCAGTCTGTCTTGCGTAACCTTTTTCCAACCTGATGTACCAACACCCTTCCACCTACCCGGTAGGGTGCGGATGCCCTTTCCCAAATTTCTCCTCAGTTGTTGTGCCTGCTGCACACCGTTGGGTACATTTGGTGCAAGTCGGGACATCCTCAGCTCGGTACTCACCCATTTGTGAGGACAACCATCCTGCTTGTCCTGTGAGAAAGCAAATGTTGCTTACCTGATGTAACAGGTGTTCTCACAGGACAGCAGGATGTTAGTCCTCACGAAACCCGCCCGCCTCCCCGCGGTGTTGGGTTCGTTTTATTTTTACTTTCTAGGCACTGCCTGTAGCTTTGAAAATCAGACTGAAGGGAGACCCCTGCTGGCTGCAGGGTCAGTGCCTTGCTGGGCATGCCCAGTAGGGGCCAGTCAAAGTTCTGTTTAAACTTTGACAGAAGTTTTCCGTGGTGGGCTCCATCCTCGATGTCACCCATTTGTGAGGACTAACATCCTGCTGTCCTGTGAGAACACCTGTTACATCAGGTAAGCAACATTTGCTTTATCACGTGCACAATGCATGTTAGACCCCATTTAATGCGTGCTTCGACCCTAACTCAATTTGATGAATGACCCAGTCACTTGGGTAAAATGCATTTACACATGGAAAACCCAGTTTTAAGTATGTAAATGCTTTTGAAAATCAGGCTTCTAGAGAATAACAACCTCATTCTAGTAAAGACTGTTATAAGTAATCAATTTCATGCACACATAAGGACATAATGGGGGGGATTACGATGGTTGCTTAGATGGATGTGGCGTCCTGTCACTCCATTTTTTCTCCAAAGTTATTTTGATTAAAAAATTTCCTTTATTGCCTTCCAACTGGCCCTATGGGTAAGAAAAGGAAGGGCAAGGTCATCTTACCTTGACTAAGGCCAATGGATCGCCATGTCACCCGCTTGTCAGACACAGGGCAGGGAGAGCATAGTGGAGACTCTTTGATGCCTTCCAATGTCTCCCTCTTAGTCCATCTGAAAGAACTCCTCCACTGCCACCTGATAGGAGTGACTCAGGATTAAAAGGAGCAGCAGTTGAGAGAAACTCTCCATCCAAAAATTGGCAATTGATTCCTTTCCCTGTGGTGTGAGAATCCCTGGGTGTGCTTGTCTCTGTGGGCTCACTGGGAGTTGAGAGTCTGGTGCAGATCCAGAGTGATGGAAGAAAAGTCTGGAGAGAAATGGAGATCTGGTGAGGACTCTCAGAAGAACAATCCCAGGTGACTGAGAAGGCAACGAGTTCTATAGAGGGGACAAGAAAATAATGAATATAAGGTGATTGGAGGGACTGTGGGCTTTGAAGGGATTTTAGAAGTTGCAATGGAGGAGGGAGAGGGTGAGTGAAGAGAGTACATTTTGTTGCTCCCTTCCCACTAGAGGAGGCAAAGAGCAGGCCATGCTTTTAAAATCTGGGACCACCCACCACCTGAGGAAGCTGAAGAGGGTGGGTGGTGGGGGCCATTCCACTCATGATCCTTCAGGCAGAAGAGAGACATCTGAAGAAAGAGGCCTGTACCTTACTGCCAAGGAGGAAGAGAGTTGCTAGAGAGGATAAGCTTCCAGGGAAGGAGAATTAATGGCCATCATGAGGGAAGAGAGGCTTGAGGACCTCCAAGGATTGGAGGTGAAAGTTAGGGGGCTCTAGGACCACTAGATAGAAAGGAGTACCACTGGGAGAATCATGGAGTGGGTAGAGATGGAGGGTAGAGTGGGCATTGGTAGGTGTTGGTGATAGAGGATTTCGGGGATAAGGAGGAAGAAGAGGGTAAAGAGTATGTATATGTGAGAGAGAACATGAATGTGTGTGTATTTGGGAGAGAGATAGTCACACCCCTCCCCATATAGTTCACATCTGGCCCCGGCTCCAACCTGTGCAGTTCACACCTGGCCCTGGCCCCCGCCCTGGCCTTCTCCCACCACCACCCAACAGAGCTCAGCTTCCTTTTTGTCTACAAACTAAAGCCTGATTGAACATCTTTTCTGTAGAGAAACAAAGTAGTACATACTGTGGTAGGCTGCCCAATAGTCCAGGTTTGCACTGCTTACTATTACAATAACCGTATCCATAACTGTGAACAGTCATACCTTTGAAGCAACTAATTAGGGGTAACCTATTGTACAGTATATTGACTAAATTTGTATCTGTGTATTTTGTAATTGTCATCATTTTGTTTTGTGACGAGAAAAGGAAGTTGGCGACCCATCCTTCAGCAATACTACACCATGGCTGAAATATTAGCAAGATTCATACAACTTGGTCTGTTTCATTTTAGTTTAAAACTGTAGGTGAGGAAAACTAGTGCTGATTTATAATTACTTTTGATAATATGGTGAAATAAGAGGCTTAGAGGTCATGATATTTTACCGTGGGAGGGATATATTCGCCCCTCCCCAGAAAAAAAGCTTGGCAGTATCACTGTTATTTTTTATCGCAGAAAAACTCTGCAGTGAGAACTAATGCAGAAGAGCCCGAAAAAAGCCAAATTCTCATGGAGCTGCCATTGTTTGAAAGGGCCACATGGCCCAAAAACAACCCCCACCTCGCAATGCACTAGAAAAAACCTCAGGGGTCTTGCAAGACCTCCTGTTGCATCCAGAGATAGCACAGCCTAAAAAACATTTTTAAAAATCAAAAAATTACTTGCACGGCAGCGCCTCTTCCCCTTCCCAAAACCGTCCCCTTAAATAAAAAAAATTACCCCTCATCCCAACCAAAGGCCCCCCCCCCTCCCGAACATACCCTATAATCCTGGTGTCTAGTGAGGGTCCCCCCCCCCCACTTCACTTACATGAATCAAAGACATCAGAGGGGGGCTTTGGACCCCCATCCCACCCCCTGATCTCCCCCTCTACCTAACAGAAGAGTCCCTGGTGGTCTAGGAGTGGCCCAGAGCGCCCCCCCTAGCCCTAGGCTAGTTGTTGTCATTTCCAAAATTGTGCCAACCAACCATTACCTCTATCATGTGATAGGGACAAAGACTGATTAGCTCCAATTTAGAAAATGGCATTGACTGTCCCGGAACTAGGGGCATTATGGGCCACTGCTGGACCACCAGGGACTCTTTTTTTTTAGGTATGGGAAGTCCGTGGGGCAAAAGAAAGGCTCCAGGGACCCCCCCTAGACCACCAGGGTCTTTGATTCACGTAAGGAGAGTGGGGGGCCCCACTAGACACCAGGGATTCTGGTGTATGTTGTGTGGTGGGAGCGGGGGGGTTGTTTTTCATATTGGGGGGCTCTTTAGTTGGAACAGGGGTAAGTTTTGATCAAAAGGGAGGGGACTGGGATGGGGCAGGGCACGCCACCCAAGTAATTTTTAGATTTTTTATAGACTGCCCCACTTCCAGAGTTGGCAAGGTTGGGGGCCGGGGGCGTGTTTTGGTCAAGTGACCCTTTAAAAAGCAACCTGAGGACATCAGAATGTGCATTAGCAGCCCAATGTCCCCGGGATCAGATAACTTCATCTCACTGACATGAGTAGTAATGCGGCTGGGTTTTTTGAGGCCAGATGCATTATTGTATCTCCATTAGGTTGCCTATCTACTATCTGCTTTGGCCACATTAGTTAATTTTATGTATGCAAAGCAGCTAATTTCAATAGGGGCGGATTTTTTTAGGAAAAAACGTGATACCGCTGCGATATGAGTGAATTGCACAATAAATAGTTTGACACACGTTACACATTTATCATGGCTTAGTAAATCTATTTACTAATTTGCAATGCTTATTGTTTCAGGTGATGGTTTGCAGAAGCACTGGATATTTCCCGGGAAACGTACCTTGCGATCTTGATGGACAGAGCCTGTAACGGTCCTGTTCTAGTTGGCAGCCCTCAGGGAGGTGTTGACATTGAAGAAGTAGCTGCAACCAACCCAGAGCTTATCTTCAAGGTAGTTGGATATTTTGAATTTGAACATTTTAATTTCAGTGTTTTTTGTTTGTTTGTTTTTTGTTTTTTTGTTTTTAAGAAATGTCTTTATTAAATTTTAACTGGATTTCTTTTCTCCATTAAATTGTCACTTTCTTATTTATCAAATATTCATAAACTTCTTGTTAATTTACTATTATGACATAATTTGTATTTCTAAGCTTGAGGCTTAGGATTGAGCCTGTGATATGAATTCTAGTTTAAAAAAAAAAAGCTGCATTGTATTTATATATAACTGTTTATAATCTATAATGACACAGTATTTTTTTACCAGATTTTTTTCTTCATACATAGGACATCACATAGTGCCTCTTGTCCACCAGTGTTCATGGTCACAATAGAGCAGTTAATTGCAATAAGATATTTTGCAAACAGGTTTATGGACAATATTGTACTGTTTAATTTCTTGGAGTGGGCACCATTTCTTTGGCAACTTTCCAGGGGATGTCAAAAGAATTAACAGAATAAATATTCGTCAGTGCCATCTGCATAGTAATTAAAAGTGAAAACTGGTGTCAGATTGTCTTGTCAGTATGCCACCCTGAAGAATTATCTAGTTTTTGAAGGCCTCCTTCATGGGATGGTGTGGTAATTATAACATACCCTATAGGCAACTGCTGTAGTTCGGTTCTATGAGCATTTTGGCAAACTGCCACACTTTAATTACTAATTTGCAAATTTATATTACGTGTTTTCCTTTGGATGTTGTAAATCTCTGTTCAAATAGAATATTCTAATCCTGTTCATGTAACTTTTTTTTTTATTAGGAGGCAATAGATATTTTTGAGGGCGTAAAGGATAGCCAGGCCCTTCGAATGGCAGACAATTTAGGATTCAAAGGACCTCTGCGGGAACAGGTAAAGCGATTACAAACCTGAAAACAGAAAAGGTACATTGGAGACCTGAGTAATGTGCTGTATGAGAGTTGCATAACATAGGGATACCATTGTAATGAAAGTGTAATGCAATGGTTAAAATAAAGAGCATTGAAACTTGGAGACACTTTTCCAGTCGTCCCCCCCCCCCCCACCCCCTGCTAGTCTAATGAGCTTTCTTCTCATAGGCTCGAAATGCATTTCCCATGGAATTGCTGTGGAAGATAGGAATTCGAGCATCAGCAGAAGAAGCAACAGTGGTGGCTTTCGTACTTCTCTCCCACTCCTGGCTTATTGGAGCACTATGGGACCGTCTTGCTTCAAGTTGTGTCCTCCCCCTCTGCTGCTGCCACCCTAGTGTCATGCTTTGAACGTGTGGATCACACTGTGTGGTCAAAGCACGACAACAGCCCCAGGCAGCAAAGGGAGGGGGGCACAGCATGAGGATTGTGCTCCCACTCTCCTCCTCCTAGCCCGAAGCTGGGATGGAGATTGAAAAGGGATGGGGAAGGTGGAAAAGTGAGAGAGGGTATGGGTGGGAGGGAAAGAAAGTGAATGAGAGGATCAGGGAGGAGAGAGAACCAATGATAGGATCAGAGGGAGTGTCAGGAGAGCAATTGAGGGGATGTGGATATAAGAGAGAAAATGAGAGGATCAGAGAGGGTGTGGGTGAGAGGAAGGAGAGTTAGTGAGGGAATGGGAGTAAAAGAATGAGCAAAGGAAATGGAGATGCTATGGAATGTGATTGAGAGAATCAGAATGGGGGAAAGGGGGATGTTTGGGAAAGAGAAAGTGAGGGATTGTAGAGCAGTGGGGGTATGAATTGAGGCCATGAGAGTAGCTATGGGTTAGGAGTTGAGGGGATCTGGGGGAGTGTGTGGAGAGAGAGAGAGAAAGACAATGAGGGGAAATGATGTTAGGTTCCATATTAGGAGCTACCACCCAGGAAAAAGATCTAGGCATCATAGTGGATAATACTTTAAAATCGTCGGCTCAGTGTGCTGCAGCAGTCAAAAAAGCAAATAGAATGTTAAGAATTATTAGGAAGGGAATGGTTAATAAAACGGAAAATGTCATAATGCCTCTATATCGCTCCATGGTGAGACCGCACCTTGAATACTGTGTACAATTCTGGTCGCCATATCTCAAAAAAGATATAGTTGCAATGGAGAAGGTACAGAGAAGGGCAACCAAAATGATAAAGGGGATAGAACAGCTCCCCTATGAGGAAAGGCTGAAGAGGTTAGGGCTGTTCAGCTTGGAGAAGAGACAGCTGAGGGGGGGGGGATATGATAGAGGTCTTTAAGATCATGAGAGGTCTTGAACGAGTAGATGTAACTCGGTTATTTACACTTTCGAATAATAGAAGGACTAGGGGGCATTCCATGAAGTTAGCAAGTAGCATATTTAAGACTAATCAGAGAAAATTATTTTTCACTCAACGCACAATAAAGCTCTGGAATTTATTGCCAGAGGATGTGGTTAGTGCAGTTAGTGTAGCTGGGTTCAAAAAAGGTTTGGATAAGTTCTTGGAGGAGAAGTCCATTAATGGCTATTAATCAAGTTTACTTAGGGAATAGCCACTGCTATTAATTGTGTCAGTAGCATGGGATCTTCTTAGTGTTTGGGTAATTGCCAGGTTCTTGTGGCCTGGTTTGGCCTCTGTTGGAAACAGGATGCTGGGCTTGATGGACCCTTGGTCTGACCCAGCATGGCAATTTTTTATGTTCTTAAGAGGAAGGATAATAGTAAATCGTCCATCTGATCCAGGATTCTTTCTTTCTCTTCCTCCCTCCCTGATCTCCCCCTTCACTCATTCCCTTTCTCTTTGCTCCCTAATTCTCCCTATTCCTGTATTTCCCCTCCTCATGTGCCTCCATTCTCTGTCCCTCTACCCCTTCCGCCTGAAATTCCTTTAACATATCTCATCTCTGAGATTGTCTTCCTCCCCATCCTCAGCCTCATTCCCCAGATCCCGGCACCTTTTCTTTATCCTCCTCTTCCCTTCCCACCATCACCAAAGTCCCTTTTTCACCAAAGAAAATTCATTGGACGCAGAAATGTCAGAAAACAGTGAAATAAGTAATATGCAAATATGCCACAAAATTGCTTCAAAATGACTCTTGCCATAGAACATCCCCCTTGACCTGCCTCAGGGCTCTGACCATTAGCTTATTGTATCAGATGTTAACTCAATTTTTACCATGCGAGTAAAGAAAACCTGAGCTAAATTGTAATTCACCTTTTCTTTTTAACTCATGTTTTATTCCAACAGGTTCATCGTAAAGGAGAGCTTTCTCTACATAAGGCTATAGATATTACTGAAAGGGAAGCATGATATTAAATAAATTGTCTTTAAAACAAAACAAAAAACGAGTAAACAAAATTAATCAATGCACCATTCTTACATCAAACACTACATCTTGTAAACTCCTCTTTTAACGTTTTATATTTTGCCCTTTCCCACCTGGGTAATTAATGGATTGTAAGGATGGTTGTCTCAATGGTGGATTGTTGTACGTGGTATTTTTAAACAGAATGAATAATTGCAGAGCAGTCAGGCCCTACAGGTTGTCATTGTTTCACTGTGAGCAGCAATGTACTGAAAATTACACTGCATAATAGATAATTCCATACAAAGTAATCTCCATACTGGGACTTTCTGAAGGGCGGCACCACATAGTTACAGAATCAGAAATTAATCTTCTGGACCCAGATAAACGGCCGCTAGGGTTTTCTGAGCAAAAATAGTCATTTATCGCTGAGATCATTTGCACATTTTGTCAGTATTTATGAATCTCATGTTTGAATTAGGTAGTTTTTATTTCTTAAAGTATATGTCTCAAAATTGTTTTATTTTTAATATAATACTGCTTTGGAACAGGTGGTTTTCAGATGGAGGGTGCACGTTCTGTTATGAATTTATCTGTATGTATAAAATATGTTCATTTTGAGGGTAGTTTTCAAAGCTATTTATGTGGGCGAAAAGCATTTTGCTGTGTAAAAAAAAAAAAAAAGAAAACATTTCCCACCCTCCATGTGGCTAAACTTTCTCACATTTTTCCGCAACACACATACTTTTAACATCATTCGGGCTGATTCAGTAAAGTCCGCGGGAGAGCGGGCGCACAGGCCACTCTCCTGTTTTTACTGCATTTCTGTGCACTTTCCCGGTGCCTGAAGAAATTAGCGCCTACCTTTGGGTAGGCGCTAATTTCTGAAAGTAAAATGTGCGGCTTGGCTGCACATTTTGTTTTCTAAATCGTGCGGGAATACCTAATAGGGCCATCAACATGTATTTGCATGTTGCGGGCGCTATTAGGTTTGGGGGATTGGACGCGTTTTCGGCCCCTTACTGAATAAGGGGTAAGGGAAACCGCGCGTCCAATGGTGCTCCATCGGAGCGCACTGTACTGTATCGGCCCGATTGTGAGGAGGCATTCCTGAGAAAGGAAAGCTATGCAGGAAGATGGCGTACCCACAGCAGATTTCAACGTGAAAGTCCTTGCATGCTTTGCCTTTGAAAATTGGTAGAAAATCACAGTGTTTCCCAGCTATGGCACACTGGCTGGGAGACACTGCTTTATTGCATAGCACATTAAACCTTATTGCTGGGGTCACCAGATTTTTCAGAGGAAGGACCACCTAAGACATTTCAAATCACCAAGGCGGGAAGATGGTCCCCTTCAGATATTGCTGGGTGAGAAGAGGGGGTGGGGGCTTTTTCGTTGATTTCAAATGCTGGAAAAGCAGGGCGGGGGGGGGGGGGGGCAGGGTCAACAAACATTTTGAAAATGTACCCCATAAAAAAAGTGAATTTGTTTACAAATGTTTTCTCCCATTTTGTATCTATGGAAAAAATATTTAATAAATTGGGCCCTAAAAAGGCTAAAAATAAATAAACAAGAATCATAAATAAGGCCAATGCTGAGACTAGTAAAAGCAGTTTTCATTCTTAGATATTTATTTAAAAAATGTATTGCTCACTTTACGAATCAATGTTCAAGGCAGAGTACAAAGTACATTATAAAAACATAATAGCATACAAAAGTAATAGATATCCAGTAATTCAGTAAAGGCAACCTGGCAACTTAAAAAATACCAGTCTCAGTAATAGTTTTAGTATTGTTACATTGGACTTATAAAGATTAATTTTAAAAGCTCAGCGCACACATCAGTTATTGGATGAGCAAATTTGTCGGGCCAGTGCATGCTGAGAGAATTTTTAAAAGCCACTGGGATATGCGTGTACATCCTGCTGCGCACATAAATGAAAATTTTCCAAAATGGGGCGAGGACCTGGTCTGGGCGGGGCATGGGCATCCTGGGATTTTAACATGAAATTTGCACATAAATACACGCACTGACGTGTGCCGGGGTCCCCTGCCATATAACTTTATTTCTTCTGTGGATGACGTGTAACTTATAAAACCAAAAAAATCTAGGCAGCTCAACAGGGTTTTCAAGGTCGGGGCTAATGGGGGAAGAGATGCTATTAAACTAGGGGGATTTAGAAGTCCTATCCCTTAATTGAGCGAACTGGGAAAACTGGTAATCTAGAGTTGCCGACTTTTCTATGGAGAAGGACCAGACACTTGGTGGTGGGAGGGGGCGGGGGGAACAGGTCACAGCCACTCCTCTCTTTTTTCCCTTTCAAATTGAAGGTTGATTTTTTCCTAGGCAGATTCTGCCTGCCTGCCTGTCTTGGGGGCTGGAATTCGACTTCTATTCCTCTGCAACTCCCAGGAGGACAGTGCGAAAAGAGTGGCACAGCTGTGGGAGAGGCAGAGGAGGAGGAGGAGAGTCAAACCAAGCCCCGAGAACAGGCAGGTGATTGGAGCGCTGCCAGGCTGCCACCACTGATTGGCCCCTTGCCTTGCCTGACCGGGTTTTACAGTGTTCGGTTACCCTTGTAACCGGCACTGTACAACAGACTGGGAAACCGGGCTGTCCGGTCCAAAACCGGGCAGTTGGTCACCCTATGGCAATGGCGGCGAATGCGCACAAATGTTATAAAATAGCCGTGTCCCTGGGAATGAGCTGATGAACGCGCGCGCACGTATGTGCCCACGCACCACTTTGAAAGTTACTGTCCTAGGGTTTAATTTTCAAAGCTGTTTACATCCATGAAACCACATTTTTTTGCGTGTAAATAATATTTTTTTAAATTTCCTGAAAAGGTTGTACACATAAAAGTACACGCAAAAGTAATTTCATGCATACTTTTTTTTAAATACATTTTGTGCAGAATACGCAACAGTAGAAGCAGTAACAGAATTGTACAGGATAGTCCAATATCCCTGAAAAGAGCAAATAAACCTGAAGCCAAATATGCATATCCTGAAACAGACTGTAAATATGCACAATATCTCTCTGAAACATGTAACTATAGTTCTCCATAATAACTTAAGAAAATCTCCCCAACCCACCTCATATTCTGCCCGCAAGCCAACAACAACCACTAACCATACCACACCCCCACCACAAACACACACACTCTAGCATACACCACACACTAACATCCATCACCATCGTATAGCTTGTATTTGACTAATTCTCATATGCCCCATCCAGATAGCAGGCACCATTAGATCGCTCTTATCTCAGCTAAAAGATTCCATAAATCAACAACTGTTCTAGGTGTTGAAAAAATATGCCAATCCAGTATGATTCCTAAGTCCAGTGTGATTTTTTTTTTTTTTGTGACTCCTCTGATAACGTTGGAAGGAAAGCATTCCAGACCGATACATAAGCTGCATTCCCTCTGCGGTTGGTTAATCTCATATCTAAATTTTCCATTGCATAAGCGTAGTCATTTTAAGCTGCCAAGTTAAACGAATGAGTAGCACATTTTCAATCCATTTAGCTAATAGGCATTTGCAAAGCCAGATATACTTTGTGCTCATTATTTAGCTCATCAGTCGTTGACAGGTCCCCCAATAACAAGATTTCCCCTTTGTGGAGGAGCAACATTCCTGTGCATTTCTAAATTTCTTGTATAATTTCCTCCCAAAAAGCCATTACTTTCCTGCAAGATGATAAGTTATGTATCATAGTACCATTTACATTTAGTGGTAAATTATCCAGCTTCATGTGGTATCACTTAACGTTGTCAGTATAAGAATGATGTAACAATTTAAATTTCATCTCCTTCATTATTGGATCTGTATTCAAACTATGTGTAGCATGAAAGTACTGCTACATGTTAACTACAGTGATAGCCACATCAAGTACTGTGCTCCAGTATCAGCAAGGTCCTTCCAACACCGAAGGGGAATACTGTTGCATTTAAAAAAATAAAATGCCATTCGGCAATATAATAACTTTTTTCCCCAATGTGCATATATCTTCCAATAATTTCTATTCCACTTACAGATCAAATATATTCCACTTTAGAGAATACAAATAATGTCAGATATGCACAAAGTAAAAAAAAAAAAGAAAAAAAATATGCTTTTGACAAATGAAAATTTCCTTGCAAATTGGCAAAAGGTTGCAATAAATTATCAGAACCGTAAAATTGCACTAAAAACCTTTAGGCTCTTTTCACTCCATAAAGAATCATGTTCTGATCCCGATGGAAAATCAAAGTTGCCCACTTGCAGCAATAACAGATACCCTTGATTTATAATTCCCTTCAACCCCCAGAACCATCCCCTTGAAATAATTACAATCCAAATTAACATATTTATCAATCAGTTTTACTTGTCCCCACAGTCATGGAGAGAGGAGAGTAAGGGAATGTTAAACCCTCTATAAGCCCTGTTCTACAGCTTGCATATCTAAAGTACTACTCTCATAGAAATCGCAGTTGACGAGCAGCATTATATAAAATTGGGCAATCAAGTCCACCCAATTCTTTACCCCGAGCTAACTTGTGCATCCTTGCATATTTACCATGCCAAATAAACATTAAAAAAAAGGAAATCCATAGCCTTGCCAAATCTACATGAGTCAGCCAGCAGGTTAACATTTGTAGTTTATATAAAACCTTGGGCAATATAGCCATCTTTAACAAAGCACATCAACCAAGAAAAGACAGAAGGAGATCTCACTGCATTTTCAATTGATTTTCAGTTTGGTAAGCAATCCCTTGTATATTAATAGCATACAAATTGTTGAGGTCCCTTGGTACCCAAACACCAAGATATTCCAGTTTCCTGGCCGTCCAACTAAATAGTCTTCTGACAGTTTGTCTGAATGGTTACATCAAAGGGCATAGCCTCTGATTTGACAAAGTTTATTTTTAGGCCAGAGAAGCTTTGGAATTTCAAAAATAACTTTAATAATTAATATCCCTTGACGGGGCTTGCCAATGACCAAGTGAATGACATTTGCAAACATAGCTGAAATCAAACATGCTGATCCCGTAGATATACTCTGTAGTGCTAAGGTTTGACGCAATTATATCACTACCGGCTCCACTGCCAAAATAAACAGCAATGGAGTCAGAGGACACCCTTGCTGAACCCCACCTTTCAGTGGAAAGCTAGAGGAAACAGAACCATTTACCAAACATCTAGCACACAGGGTGCTATAAAAACACTTTATCCAGGATGAGATATTGTCTTTGAAAAGCTAGGCCTCTAAATCCCAAAACATGTATGATTATATTACAGAATCAAAAGCATTTTTTCAGCATCTAGGCTCAGAATTATTTGCAGAGCGATTTTCCTTCTGGATTAGGGCAGTTATAAGTTTTCTCACATTTGAAGCACCATGTTGTCCCCTTAGAAAGCCTGTTTGATCCAAGAATGCCAAATCTGGAAGTATGTTGTTGAGCTTATTTGCCAAAACAGTAGCTAGGATTTTGGTGTCAAGGTTAATTAAGGAAATAGGCCGATAAGAACTAATTTCATATGGGTCTTTGTTCTTTTTGGTTAGCACCATTATTGGAGACTGGTTCAGTTTTGCAGATAAAGATCTTTGTACCAATATATAGTTAAATAATTTTGTCAGTGCATCAATAATTTAAAACGCAGTACTTTATAAAACTCTGGGCTTAAGCCATCTAATCCAGCTGCTTTCCCCTAATTGGAGGCCCTGTATGATGCAGAAAACTTCAGCGTCCGTAATAGGCGTATTTACTTTTTCTCATTGCTCTACATGTAGTTGAGGCCAATTGAAACCACTGAAGAACTCATTTTTATCATAAACAATTTTCAATTTGCGGTCATATAAAGTACAGTAGTATTCCGTGAATCTATGAGTAATTTCTTCAATGTTGACTTGGTTGCACAGTGGTGCGGTAAGATTCTGCAGCTCAGCTATTTGCTATTCCATGTGGTCGGCCCTGGCTTCTTGTATAGCTATAAACTGTTCCGCTGCGTCTATTTTTGTGGTATGCTTTGCAAACCCTTCCTTTATATCATCTAGGGCTTCTGTAATTTTACTGAGTATTCATCCAGCACTAGAATCGCACTATTTGTAATTTTTTTTAAAGTCCTCAGTTATAACCGGCATCTGCACCTTTTGCGAATACCATCTTCACAGCAATCATAGCACCTTATTTTCTCTGCAAATGTCCAGCTTTGGGATGTAGTATTAGGTCCAAGTACTCCAACAGTATAAAATAAAACAAAAGAATAGTGCACAGCTCTGTTGTGAACCTGCCCGCAACAAGTCCAGACCCGCAACAAGTCCAGACCTTCCGCGGCCAGCTGAGCCGCAGCAGACACCATCCCTCGTAGCAGCCGCGCCGCTCCGGGCTCCTCCACAGTCCTGGAGCCATGGGCAGGAGTCTTCTTATCGCAGCACGATGCTGCTCCTGCTCGCCGAGTGCCTCTCTTCACAGCTGGGGCTGCCGCTCCCAGGGTCCTCGAGCGGCAAGGAAGCCGTCCTTGCCACTGCCGGGATCTTCAGCCAGCAGGGAAACCGTCCCTGCCGGTGCCTGCGCTGCTTCCTGCTTTCTTTGCAGCTGGAGCCGCGTCCTGCAGCCTGCCTTCCTTCATCTTCATGGCAGGGCTGCTCCTACAGCCTGCCTTGTTTCTTTGGGCCTTCCAAGTGGCTGGGAGGATGCCACCAATGATCCTGCTGTTCCCTTCTCCAGCTTCCTAAGGCGCGGGCGCGCACCTCTCTTCTCCTTTTCAAGGGCCAGCCAGGTGTGACCCCCTGCAAGCTCTTCCCTGGGCGTTGTCCTCTTCAGCCCTACAAAAGGGCTCAGCGTTCATTCCAGCTTTGCCTTCGCAAGGAGTTAGATGCTCCTGGATGTTCCTGTCCTTCGCTCCAGGAGTTTTCTCTGTTCCAGCTCTTCTTCAAGGTCCTGTGTTCTTTGTTTTCTGTTGGAGCTCCATGTCTTGTCCCGAAGTCCGTGATCCAGTCCAGATGTCCGCCTGCTGTTCCTGATATCCGTGATCCAGTCCTGACGACCGTCCTCCGTTCCTGATGTCTATAATCCAGTTCTGATGTCTGTCTCCTGATCCTGATGTCCGTGATCCAGTCCAGTTGTCTTTAACCCCTGGTTCCTCGTCGCCACCTTTCCTGGCGTGCCATGTCGTGGTCCGCGACCAGCCCCACGGGCGGGCTGAGTAGGGCGTGTCATGGCACATTGCCTCCCTCACTTCTGCAGCACAAGCCTCTGGGAGACTTCCACTTGAGTCCTTGTCACTGGTCTACGTAGTTCCTTGTGCTTGCTCCGTCCATGCCAAAGACTGTGCTAGTACCTGTGCCATTCCAG
This sequence comes from Rhinatrema bivittatum, assembly GCF_901001135.1. NCBI lineage: Eukaryota > Metazoa > Chordata > Amphibia > Gymnophiona > Rhinatrematidae > Rhinatrema > Rhinatrema bivittatum. The sequence goes on along the minus strand of NC_042618.1, from coordinate 399,756,937 downwards.
CGTGGTCCGCGACCAGCCACTGGCGGCTGTGTAGGGTGTGCCCCGGTGCAGGCCTCTACAGCTTCTGAAACTTGTTCCTTTCATTACTCCACATCTCGTCTAGAGGCTACTTCGAGTCCAGTGTGGTCCACGACCAGTCCCACGGGTGGGCTGTGTAGGGCGCGCTGCATTGCAGTCTCAACCAAGTACTTGCTTGACTTTCCTGAATACCTTGAGCCTTGCTTGAGTCTCCTGAATACCTTGAGCCTTGCTTGAGTCTCCTGAATATCTTGAACCTTGCTTGACCCTACTGATTACCTTGAACCTTTGTCCAAGTACCTTGTTCCCGAGTCTTCGTCTGTGCATCCAAGTACCTTGTTCCTGAATCTTCGTCTGTGCATCCTGGGCTTCGCTGCCCTGGCCTCCATCCGGCCTGCCGCTTCTTGCCGTTTCCCAGCGACAGGTCTGAAAGGGCTTGGAGCGGTCGGAGGATTTTCATAAGACCACCATTGTGTTGATGATCTTCCCAAAGCGTGCAGGTCCGGTGGAGGGTCAGTCTCTTCAGTCATCCTTGTCTTCGCTCCAGCCTTGTTCCTGCTCCGGATTCCATCGTTGTCTTCAGTCCAGCCTTGCTCCTGTCCAGCCCATGCTCGGGCATGCTTCGCCTGCCGCGGCACCTCTTCGGAGTTCCTCTGGGGTTGAACCGTGGCCCAAGGACACACAATCCCCTGGAAAGCAGAACCTCTCTCCTAGCGCTTCCTAACACGCTCAACTTTTAAAAAGGCAGGTATTAGTAGGGAACCCCGTCAGAGCTAAATTCCTTGCATCCAAACAGGCTGCCTCCATAACTGGAAGTCTTCTTCATGCTTACTTTTACTACAAAGAAGCATTCTGAGAAACAGTTGTGAGCAAGGAAACCATTTATGGGCATTTCTGGGTGAGCCACTGAAAATGACCCTCATAAAATACAATTTAAACTAAGCTGTTTCTTTTCTGGGACAGTTGAATTCTCATGACTGTCCCCGTGATCTGATATCCGCATTAGGCCTGTTCTATAAGGGACATGAGTATGGATGTTCTCTCTTCATAGGATTCCACTGCATGTAGTGCTCCCAAGGCACTAAAAGAATTCAGCCTCTGGAGAGGAGCTGAGCCTTAACACTTGCTCTCAGAAATTTTGTGAAGCAAATATTTTTTTAATTTGCCCAGGTCTGCCTACGGTTGTTCTGTATTAATCCTGATGCTTTTGCATTCATGATGATGTTGGCATTCATATTTAATGTGAACCTAAAAAGTCTAGTTAATTAAAAAATTATTTCCTTTAATTCAACATGTGCTTGCTAACTCATAAATTACTTTTTTTTTTCCCTGGGATTTTATGGAAAGTGAAGGGCATGTAGAATAATGTTAGCATTTTTCTCTCCCAGTGATATCACAGAGCACTGATTATCAGTATGTGTTATCATCATATGCTGTGGCAAGACAGATTTGTCATTGCCAGCATTGGCCACCATCTTTGGTTTTACTACTGAGACCAGCAACATTCGCACTATACATGAAACTACTGTAGAGTGCTTAGAATGCAGTGCTTAGAATGCAGATATAAGTAAGCATGTTTCCCATTTTTGCAACATGGGAGAGACCCCTTATCTCTGGTTAGGAAATAATGTATGTACTGTTAAGCGATCTGGTACAGTTCATACAGGAAGTCTTAAGTACAGGTGCTATTGCATCTCCAAGTTACATGAAAACCCAGTTGGCTTTGTAAATGTGGGCAACCAACCTTGTAGATGTAATTTTAAAACTTTAGTTTTGACTCCAGTTTCCATTTGCTAAGGGGATTGTGAAGGAGTGTCCCTAAAAACCCTCAAACAGTACTGGACCAGGCATCTGACCTTGGCCACCTTAAAAGTCAGAGACTGTGGGCGAGTCACCTGAGAGGAGGAATAAGAGTATAGGCCCAGAGGGGAAAAGAGAGGCCCCTGCATCTCCACGAGAAGGAAGTTTCTGACACATCTCTGCCCTGAAGTATGAGTTATACTGCCGGAAATAAGCAGATTCTGTTTTGTGAATGCAGTTTCCTGTTTAAATAAAGCTGGAACTATTAAGAAAGAAGGCTGGAGTCAGTGTTCCTTAACTTTCCAGCCTAAAGTTTACTCGGCTATCCCACATATGGTGTCAGTTCGGGAATTATGCACAGGCAGCAACCCAAACCTCCAGAAGAGACTATAGAAGAAAATAAGTTTGTTGTGTGATTCCTGCCCAAAGAAGCAGTTTGGATGCAGAAGCAGTGCTGATAAGCTAGTGTAAAGAGCACTGTAAAGATTAAAAGTGTGTAGCTCATGTAGAGCAGAGAAACAAAACAGCTGGAAAAATGTTTTGTTCGATAAGAGAATTGTGCCTAGGGCCAAAAGCAAAAAGTAGCTTTAAAAGCACATTGCAGGTAAGGAAAATAGCTCCACCTGACTAGTCAGGGTCTATAAAGTGAATCAGCGCTGGACAAGCAGGATCTATTTTTTTTTTTGCTGTTGTTTGGTGATAAAAGTAAGGAAAAGCTGAACAGGCCATGGCCCTTTAGAAGGATGCCAGCCTGCGCTGCACTAGTACTCAATTAAGTCAGCCTTTTCGATGCTAAAAATATAACTGAGCTGGAAATAGAAGCTGTTCTTCAAATCCTCCTGGAAGGACAGAGGCAACTGCAAGAAAGTCTTGTAAAGCATCATATTGCCTGGACATGTTTCTTGAAAGAAGGGGAACAAGCAATGGGCTAACAACTACCAGCATGCCAGAATTAAGGCCAGGAAAAGGTTTACTTCATCTGGAAGAAGAGGAAGTGCAGGCAACACCATGAAGCATCTGACTGGGGGTGTATCGTCCAGGAGCCAACTCCAGTTGAAAATTCCTGAAACCCTCGAGACTGTGGGGGTGGGGGAGGAATCACTCACTTCTGACACAGCACCAGCAGTATATGGGGAGAGCGAGCAAGATTCATTTTCCCAGCTGCAATCATGAGAAACAAGAAAGAAAAGAATGCCCATGGGGCTTGGACCTACAGGAGAGAAAAGCTGCTCTGCAAGAGAATGTTCCAAAGAAAAGGCCTGAGGATGGTGTGACAGAAAGATCTGGCATGGAGCCAATAAATAGACCGCTGTAACAGATGGCAGAAAAACAGCCAGAGTTGCAAGAATAGGCACAGCTGAATATAAGGAAAGAGAATGAAAGCCAGGTGAACCTGCAGTGACTATGGCTTATATGCAAGGGAACTTATGATGGAGCACAGACTGGCCTGAAGAAGGCAGCATAGATAAGCCTGAGAGCAGTAGTGAAGAGTGGCCAGACAGAGGTGCTACAGATGGAGATGGTACAGAAGAGTCAGAAGACAGCATGGTAAAAATTGGAAAAAATGTTGTGCCTGTAAAAGTGAGAGATGTAGAAATACATGTTATAGGACAACTGGAAGAGAAACCACAACTGGAGAGCCTTGAAGGAGAACACAGGTTTTCAGACAAAGCAGCAGCATCCAAGTGGAGATGAGAGTACTTGCGGAAAGGGTTCAAGAAACAACATGCCTCGTGGAGGAGGATTGTACATCAGAGCTTCAGACGAACTCATATAAAGGACCATAGGAGGACACTGGGCAAAGAGCACAGTGGGTAGTGGCACTTTTGGGGCAATTTTAAGGGTATCCCTAGTGGGAAAGGAAATTGGAGAACCTGTATCCTCAGCCCGGATTATCTGGGCAAGAGGTCCAGGAAATTCCATAGAAAACATATAAAGCTGAAGGTAATGTTAGACATCGAGGGGCTTGCTTTGTTTGGCCCCACAATGGGAAAGTTAAATCACCTCCCTGGAAGATATGTAGGGTGTGTAAGGATGCTTGACCTGACAGGTCCAAGCTGAAGGGGGGGGGAGGGTATGTTGAGTGTCCCTAAAAATCCTCCTTAAACAATACTGGACCTGGCCTGACCTTAAGTCAGAGAGACAAGCAATTCTGTGGGTGGGTCCCCTGAAAGGAATAAGAAGAGAACAGAGAGGGCCTACATCTTCAGGAGAAGGCAGCTTCTGTCACATCTCTGTCCTGAAGTGAATGTTGTACTGCTGGGGGTAAGCAGATTACATTTTGTGAATGTTGTTTCCTGTTATAAATAAAGCTGGAATCATTAATAAAGAAGGCTGGAGCAGGGGTGGATTGCAGGAAAATATCAGCTCAGAAGGATTTTTTCAAAACCAGCCCATGGGGTATCTAACTTACTCATAGGCTTACCTTACCTCGGTTTGATACAGGCCGAACACAGACAGACCCTCATCAAATACAGAATAAAGACACCATAAAGTATAAATAGAAATGTGCAGACAAAAACTGAACTGGAAACTGCAACAAGCCAGACTCTGTATGCAGTTAAACAATGGATAAACAGTAACCATTCCACATAAAGCATTAAACAAATCAAGAAATATAAAATATAATAGTAAAATCATATTAAATAAATGAACAAATATTTCAAAACAGCTGATGAATAGAACATACAATAAATAAAAAATCATTGGGAAATGTTTAAAACATTTTCCAAACACCAATAAAATATTTCAAAACAGCAAGCACATCAAATAACTAATAAAAAAAAAAAAAAGTTCACCACTCTCCATACTTGAGACTTTTTTAGTCTAATCACCAAAAAATATAAATAAATGTGCAGACAATAACTGAGCTGGAAACTGTACAAGCCAGACACTGTATTTGAAAAACAAAAACATTACCATTCCTTATAAAAACATCAAACAATAAAACTATGAAATATAAAATATAATAGTAAAACCATACTAAAAATGAACAAATATTTCAAATTGACTGACAAATAGAAGCTCCAATAATTAAAAACTTGTTTTTAAATTTACTGTTTTGAAATAACATCCAACAATAACAACATCCTATAACATCCAATAACAATAACATCCACCAATTACAAATAAGGATAAAACATCTTGTGCTCTCCATACCTGGGAATGTTCGATTTCCAGTTCCTAAGATTGTCATATATTAGCGAGTAGATGCACAAACTTTCTCCTCCCTCCCAGCCACATACACACACACAGAAGCATCTTCCCTCTCTCACAGACACACAGAAGCAAACTCCATCTCTCCCATACATACAGACAGAAGCAACCTCCAGATCTCACACACACTAGACAGAAGCACCCTCCTTCTCTCATAGACACACCATATACACACAGAAGCACCCTCCCTCTCTCATAGACACACCAAATACACACAGAAAGCACCCTCCCTCTCTCCCATATATACACACACAGACAGAAGCACCCTCCAGATCTTCCAAACACACCAGACAGAAGCACCTCCCTTTCTTGCAGACACACCAAATACACACAGAAGCACCCTCCCTCTCTCCCATACATACATACACACACACCCCCACACCCAAGCACCTTCCAGATCTCACATTCAAACCAGACAGAAGCACCCTCCCTCTCTCACAGACACAACAAACGCACATAGAAGCACCCTCCCTTTCTCAGGCACACAGAAGCACCCTCCTTGTCTCCCATACATATACACACACACATAGTCAGAAGCACCCTCCAGATCTCTCACACACAGACACAAGCACCCTCCAGATCTCACACACACACGCGGAAGCACCCTCCCCTCACTCACACACAGAAGCACCCTCCCAATCTCACATATAGACACACACACTCACACACACTCCAGATCTCACACACATAGAAGCACTCTCACCCACACACAGAAGAACCCTCCTGATCTCACATACATGTACACCCACACCCCCCAGTACCCAGCTGTGCAACTCCTGTCTTTGGCTCCACTAGCCTGGTCCCCTGTGGTGGCCAGTGGCTGTTGTCTTCGGCCCTGCTGGCCTGTTCCCCGGCAGTGACCAGTGGCTGTTGTCTTCGGCCCTAGTAGTGACTCGCACCTGAAGTAGCTCTTTAGCTGCGGCGGCCCGTAACTCTTTCCTTCAGCCCCGGTGGCATGGAAGACGCAGGATAAAATAAGAAAAGGGCAATGTTTCCCACTGCCGAGGTGCTGCGTTTGGGAGGGGCACGTGGGGAGGTCCATTGCCCATGCTGCTGCTGTGTGGGTCAAGAAGGAGGAGTGCAGGCCCCATACAGCCTCTACACTGAAAATTAAAAAGGAGGGTTGAGCAAGAGAAGAACTAATAAGGGCTAATATTGGACACAGTGGATCCGCAAGCATGGGGCCACTGCAACCAACACCAACCACGTGATTGAGCCTACCAGCCCACCGGAGCATGCCCGAAGCCCTGATAGGCCAATCCGTCCCTGGGCTGGAATCAGTGTGCCTTATGTCTCCATCCTAAAGTTTACTCGGCTATCCCATAGGGATAAAATGGTGCTATACAGATCAGTGCTCTGAGAATTCCAAGAAACACAGAATCCATTCTAGAGAATGTATTGGTTAATGTAGAAGGAAGAAATACCAGAGCAAGTCCAAAAATATTTTATAGTTTGATTGATAGAGCTCATGTTAATAAATGTAAATCTTATTTATATAATGCAATATTGTATCATCTAGCATGTTTTGTCCTAGCTTGGATTTCTTTATATTTTTTAGTGTGCCGTATCATAAACTGTAATGGTACTAATTTTAGAAAAAAAATATTTTTAAAAAATCCTTCTGAGAAACATGTCTTTTTCAAAAATTCTGTCTTCTGCTGATCTTACTTTACAGCAATCATAAACATTAATAGACTTAATAGGACCTGAAATAATTCTGTGTTGTACACCATGATTAATCATTCAGTTCTTTCAGTAAAAGAATTTGAAAACCCATAGATTCTGAGCTTTTACCATTAGAACTAATAGACTAAAAAATCTTGACTCCTAATACCTAAATGGTTAGAGATACATCACACTGATTTTCTATAAGACAATGACCAAGGCTGTAGTAAATATCAACGTTTTATAATATTTGCAAAAATAAACTTAAATTCTGTATTATTTCTTTAATTCATATACCAAAGAAAGTTGCTGAGTCTTTTTGTCAACAGCTAATTTGAAATCAACAGTTCCGACACTGTTTAACTGTATGAATTTAGAATAATTAGTAACTTACTGCAGTCATAAGCATTTGAATCATCAGCAAATAAGCTTGTTTATATAAAGTTACTTTATATTGTGCTCATTTATTATGATGAGATGGGTATAGGACCTTGACAGGCAAAACTTACTTTTTTGTTTAAAAAAAAAAAATCTTCCTAGTGATTTGAGGTTTGGCATGTATCAAGAAGGAACATCATAACTTGGTTTATATCTACTGGCCAAGTTGAAATGCTTCTTTGAAGAAGTAAGCAAATAAAAATTGTTGAATTTTTTTTGTATTGTTTTTTATTTACCACATCTTACCATTTACTGACATATTTAAAAGATGATCTTAATACTGAGGATTCATTAGCTGCTTATTGATCTTCCAGTATTGTAACTACATTTAATTTGATGAAATTTAGGCGGCTGATCAGATTAAGAAGCTCTATAACCTGTTCCTGAAAGTGGATGCTACTCAGGTTGAAGTGAATCCTTTTGGCGAAACTCCTGAAGGACAAGGTAAGAAATGAAAGAAGAAAAATGAATAGTAATATAAACCACTAAAGTCCATTAAATTGTGTAGCAACTGCATTGCATTAGATTAATTCCTGCAATTTTGTCTAGGAAATACTCATGTTTTTCCATTGCTAGGGGTTATATTTTTATCTTCTATCATAGTATCTCAGTGGCTAAATCATCTAAGGACTAAGAAAAGAAAATAGTATCAATTTTGTAATATTTAAAACATATCGGGTATCCCTGTTCAGTACAACAGTCAAACACAGTACAGCAGTATATATTTAAGAACATAAGTTCCATGATGGGTCAGACCAAGGTCCATCAAGCTAAGCATTCTGTCTCCGACAGTGGCTAGTTTAGGTCACAAGCACCCACCAGGTCCCCAGTAGTTGATCTGTTTCTTGTATCACACTCCCAGGGATAAGCATTGATGTTGCTAAGTCTACGTGGCTAATAACTGTCCACCTGGCTAATACGTGTTTATGTACTTTTCTTCAGAAATTTGTCCCATCCTGTTTTGAACCCCACTATATTAGTCGCCTTGAGTATGTCCTACAGCAACAAGTTCCATAGCTTGTTTGTGCACTGAGGGAAAAAACGCTTCCTGCAGTTTTTTAAATCTTGTGGTTGCTAGTTTCATGGAGTGTCCTCTAGTCCTAGAGGTGTTCTTCTCTTTTCCAAGCTAAAGAGCCTGATCTGTTTAGCCTTTCTCCATAAGGAAGTTTTTCCATTCCCTTTATCATTTTGTTGCTCTTCTCTGTACCTTTTCTATTTCTGCTATGTCTTTTCTGAGGCGAGGTGACCAGAACTGCACACAATACTCAAAGTGCGGTCGCATCATGGATCTATACAAATGTATTGTGATAGCCTATTCTTTCTGAATAATTCCTATTTATTATATATTTATGCATTTACTAGTACTACTACTATATCAATTGACTTACCTTTGACCACATATTTATTTACAGCCTCAAAAGAAATCTAATAAATTGGTAAAGGTAAAACTTCTGTTTGCAAAACCCATGTTGACACTCTCCCATTATCCCATGTCTGTTTATTTGGTCAGTAATTCTGTTTTTAAGAATATCTTTGACCATTTTGTCTGGCACAGACGTCAGGCTCACCAGTCTATAGTTTTCCAGATCACCCCAAAACACTTTTTAAATATTGGTGTCACATTTGGCCACAATCCAGTCTTCTGGTACCATGGCTGTTTTAAATGATATGTTGCAAACCGCCAGAAACAGGTTTGCAATTTCATTTTTTAGTTCCTTCAGAAGTTTGGGGTGAATACCTTCTAGTTCCGGTAATTTATTATTCTTTAGTCTGTCAATCTAAGGAATTATATCCTCCAATGATTCCATCTAGTCACTCAGTCATCATTATCAAAAAACGTTTCTGGTATGACAATGACAACTTCCTCAATAAAGACAGAGGCAATGAATTTATTTAGTTTTTCTGGTATTTCCTTGTCTTCCCTGACCACTCCTTTTATCTTTGTCATCTAATGGCCCAGCTGACTCCCTCACAGGCTTTTTGCTTCGAATGTACTTAAAAAAGTTTGTTACTTGCTTTCACCTCTATGGCAAGCTTTTTTTCAAATTCTTTCTTGGCCTGTTTAATTTTTTACATCTGTCTTGCCAGTGCTTCTGCTCTTTCATTTTTACCTCTCTCATTTTGCTATTAACCCACACCGGCAATCATTTGGTTTTCATTCAACCTTTTTTAATTCAGGAATACATTTTGTCTGGGCCTCAAGGATAGTAATTTTAAACAGTGCCCACTCCTCCTCAAATTTTTAATCTTGTGGATTTCACATTTCAGTTTTTTTCTAACAAATTTCCTTGTTTTATCATAATTTCCCTTTTTATAGTTAAAAGTCACTAACATAAGAATATGCCATACTGGGTCAGACCAAGGGTCCATCAAGCCCAGCATCCTGTTTCCAACAGTGGCCAATCCCAGGCCATAAGAACCTGGCAAGTACCTAAAAACTAACGGGCCGATACAGTAAAGTCCACGGGAGAGCGCGCGATTCTCTATTCAAATGAGGCCCAGCGGTAAAAACAGGTATAAGGAGGCGCTAGGGACACTAGCACATCCCTAGCGCCTCCTTTTGGACCGGAGCGGCGGCTGTCAGCGGGTTTGACAGCCAACGCTTAATTTTGCCGGCGTCGGTTCTCAAGCCCGCTGACAGCCATGGGCTCGGAAACAGGACGCCGGCAAAATTGAGCGTCCGGTTTTTGACCCGACAGCCGCGGGCCGACTTCAAATTTATTTATTTATTAATTTTTTACTTTCGGAAACTTTCGGGACCTCCATGATATTAAGTCAGAGGGAGCACAGAAAAGCAGTTTTTACTGCTTTTCTGTTCACTTTCCCGGTGCCCAAAGAAATTAGCGCCTACCTTTTGGTAGGCGCTAATTTCTGAAAGCAAAATGTGTGGCTTGGCTGCACATTTTGTTTTCTGAATTGCGTGGGAATACCTAATAAGGCCATCAACATGCATTTGCATGTTGTGGGCGCTATTAGGTTCGGGGGGTTGGACGTGCGTTTTCGGCCCCTTACTGAATAAGGGGTAAGGCTAGCGCGTCGAAAACGCTCCGGAGTGCACTGTACTGTATCGGCCCGTAAGTCTATTCCATGTTGCTGTTGCTAGTAATAGCAGTGGCTATTTTCAAAGTCAACTTAATTAATAGTAGGTAATGGACTTCTCCAAGAACTTATCCAATCCTTTTTTAAACACAGCTACACTAACTTCACTAACCATATCCTCTGGAAACAAATTCCAGAGTTTAATTGTGTGTTGAGTGAAAAAAAACTTTCTTCGATTAGTTTTAAATGTGCCACATGCTAACTTCATGGAGTTACCCCCTAGTCTTTCTATTATCCGAAAGAGTAAATAACTGATTCACATTAACCAGTTCTAGACCTCTCATGATTTTAAACACCTCTATCATATCCCCCCTCAGCGTCTCTTCTCCAAGCTGAAAAGTCCTAACCTCTTTAGTCTTTCCTCATAGGGGAGCTGTTCCATTCCCTTTATCATTTCGGGTTGCCCTTCTCTGTACTTTCTCCATCGCAACTATATCTTTTTTGAGATGCAGCAACCAGAATTGTACACAGTATTCAAGGTGTGGTCTCACCATAAAGCGATACAGAGGCATTATGACATTTTCCGTTTTATTCACCATTCCCTTTCTAATAATTCCCAACATTCTGTTTGCTTTTTTGACTGCCGCAGCACACTGAACCAGTGATTTCAATGTGTTATCCACTATGACGCCTAGATCTCTTTCTTGGGTGGTAGCTCCTAAAATGGAAGCTAACATTGTGTAACTATAGCATGGGTTATTTTTCCCTATATGCATCACTTTGCACTTATCCACATTAAATTTTATTTGCCATTTGGATGCCCAATTTTCCAGTCTTGGAAGGTCTTTCTGCAATTTATCACAATCTGCTTGTGATTTAACTGCTCTGAACAATTTTGTATCATCTGCAAATTTGATTACCTAACTTGTCATATTTCTTTCCAGATCATTTATAAATATATTGAAAAGTACAGGTCCCAATACAGATCCCTGAGGCACTCCACTGCCCACTCCCTTTCACTGAGAAAATTATCCATTTAATCCTACTCGTGTTTCCTGTCTTTTAGCCAGTTTATAATCCATGAAAGGACATCGCCACCTATCCCATGACTTTTTACTTTTCCTAGAAGCCTCTCATGAGGAACTTTGTCAAACACCTTCTGAAAATCCAAATATACTACATCTACTGGTTCACCTTTATCTACATGTTTATTAACTCCTTCAAAAAAGTGGAGCAGATTTGTGAGGTAAGACTTGCCTTGGGTAAAGCCATGCTGACTTTGTTCCATTAAACCATGTCTTTCTATATGTTCTGTGATTTTGATATTTAGAAGACTTTCCACTATTTTTCCTGGCACTGAAGTCAGGCTAACTGGCCTGTAGTTTCCCGGATCGCCCCTGGAGCCCTTTTTAAATATTGGGGTTAGTCTTCAGGTACAATGGATGATTTTAATGATAGGTTACAAATTTTTACTAATAGGTCTGAAATTTCATTTTTGAGTTGCTTCAGAACCCTGGAGTGTATGCCAACCGGTCCAGGTGATTTACAACTCTTCAGTTTGTCAATCAGGCCTACCACATCTTCTAAGTTCACCGTGATTTGGTTCAGTCCATCTGAATTATTACCCATGAAAACTTTCTCTGATACGGGTATCTCCCCAACATCCACTGAAGCAAAAAAATCATGTAATCTTTCCGAGATGGCCTTATCTTCTCTAATTGCCACTTTTCCTAGCGTGTAGCAGATGGACTCAGGACCAATGGGTGTAGTGTACTCCTGATAGCAGTTGGAGACGGAGTTGCCCTCCAGTATTTCTCCGTCTCCTTAGCAGTTTGGGACTCTACATATGCTTGCACAGCGTTAGAAAATCCAAACCAAGAAGAAAGAAAAAAATCTTACCTCTACAAGACGAGCCCCGCTCTCCTGCGGTGATACCTAAGGGTCCCTCCCCCAGTCGAGAATTCCTGAGGTGATTTCCGTGATCCCTCAGAGGAAGTCTCGGTCCGGTAGCCGGTTCCTGGCGTGGACTTAGCCCCCAGGAGCGGGAGTGGCTGAGAGGCAGCGAGTGCAATACTGAGCGCGGCGGTGAAGGTATTCCCCTCTCTCCTCCAGCCAGAGACCGCTTGGTACGAGACCGGGAAGTGCCGAGACAAGGTAAGGTAGAAATCTTTATTTAAGTCTCCAGTCTCCGAGGCTCGGTGAGCCACACAGATCGCCATCCGGCGTCTGTTCCATCGAGTTGAGTAGCCCCGTCCAGACTAGGCCCTGATCCGGTACGAGGGTCCTTCCAAGTGAAGACCCTCCAGGGGGGTCGCCATCTTGCCCGCATGGTCGGCACCATTTCCCCCCCCCCAGTCGCCATATTGTCTGCACAACTGAGAAGTGCACACAGCAGTGCACGCAATGGTGCCGGGCCCACAGCGGCATGTTCAACGGTGCTGGGCGCACAAATAAACCTGTGCACACATCTCCCTAAGCGTAGGCCTGCACACACATCTCCAGCATCTTGCATGTACAGCGTCGGCGCGCCCGGATCGCACAAATAAGCCTCCCGGTTCGTGCACATTCGCGCATAGACGAGTTTTGAACAGCTCCATGCACACACATCATGGCACCGCCGGCCAAGAAAGCCAAGGGACAAGCCCTCTGCCCAGCCTGCCACCTGAGAGCTGCGCAACACGAAGTGACCTCTGCCCTGTGCCTACAGTGCAAAGAGGCTCTGGGGGAACCAAGGCAAGGGCCCCCCCTCTGCCAGTAGAGGAATCCGGATCCACCAATGACAGTACACCGGCCCTCCTCAGATGGGCTCCTCGGGGAACACCGCTGGATTCAATATGGACCCAGGGACCTTTTCCTGGGTAGAATTCTTCAAAGGGCTGCAAACCTTCATCCAGGCGCAATCGGTGCCACCTGTGACACAGCCACAGTCTCCGCCAGAAGAGCAAAACCTTCCAGGCCCCTCTCGACCTCCTCGAGATGTGCCTCCTCCGGACAAAAGCCGCCCCTTTGGGGACACAGACACCTCGGAGGAAGAGCCGGACTCCCTGGAGGAAGGGGAAATCCCTCCAGGGACGGAACCATACCGAACCATGATGCATTTCTTCTCCAAAGACGAGCTATCAGATCTCAGTCTCTGAGCCTGAAGACGCTGGCCATCCCAGCGGAGCCAAAGATGAACCCAGTTCTGGTTGGGCTCCGTCAGGCCTCGTGCCATTTCCCAATGCTGCAAGCCGTACAACATCTGATTGACCTGGAATGGAATGCCCAGAGGCCAGCTTCAAAGGAGGATGGGCCCTAGAAGCCCTATACCCCCTGGAACCCTCAGCCAAAGAACTCCTGGGGTTCCCCAAAGTGGGCGCCATGGTCTGCACGGACTCAAAGTGCACCACCATTCCAGTCGAAGGAGGAGCTGCACTCAAGGATTCCCAGGACAGATGTCAGGAATCCATCCTTAAACAGTCATTTGATATCGCAGCTATGTCCCTGCAGATCGCTGCCTGCTGCGCCGTGGTGACACGTGCCTGCCTGTCACTGTCCAGGGACGCAAGCACGTTCGTCGAAACATTAGAACTGGCAATATCTTTCCTCACGGATGCGACCTCCAACCTACTGCGCACCTTAGCCAGGGGCATCTCATCCATAGTGGCAGCCAAAAGGCAACTCATTCTCCGAAATTGGTCAGCCGATGCGACTTCCAAGACGAAACTCATGAGAATGCCTTTTAAAGGAGCCCTCCTGTTCGGAAGCGAACTGGAGAAGTTAGCCGACAAATGGGGAAAATCTCCAGTACCTCGGTTACCGGAGGACAAGAACAAAAGAAACCAATGCCCCTCTCCCCGAAGATCCAAGGGCAGAGGATCCCAGAGTTTCAGACCATACAAAAACACATACCAAGTACCTCGCTCCGCAGGCAGGGGCCAGTCCTTTCGGAACAGGCACAACAAGAGGGGAGCCAGCTCAGGGTTCAGACCCCAGCTGCACCCCACAATGAAAATCAACAGACCCATCCACAGGAAGAAGCCATAAGGGCAGGCTTGCCCTATTCTACCAAAGATGGGTCAAGATAACGTCGGACAAGTGGGTCCTAAGCATCTTTCGAGAGGGATACTACCTGGACTTCCACAGTATCCCCCCAGACAAATTTGTGAAATCACCATGCCATGGCCCCTCTAAGAGGACAACGGTGGAAACCACACTGACAAAACTACTCACCCTAAGGGCGATAGCACCGGTGCCCACGCACCAACAAAATACTGGGCACTATTCCATCTATTTTATTGTCCCCAAGAAAGAGGGAACGTTCTGGCCGATCCTGGACCTCAAGTCCATCAATCGCTACCTGAGGGTACCACACTTCCACATGGAAACCCTATGCTCGGTCATAAGGGCAGTACAGCCGGGAGAATTTCTGACCTCTTCTGGATCTGTCAGAAGCCTATCTCCACATCCTGGTCCATCACGAACATCAGTGCTTTCTACGCTTCGCGATACTGGACCATCACTTCCAGTTCCGGGCGCTACCCTTCGGACTAGCTACTGCCCCTCAGACATTCACCAAGATCATGGTTGTAGTGCTGGCGACACTGAGGAAAGAAGGAATCCTCATACATCCATATCTGGACGATTGGCTGATCAGGGCAAAATCTCCAGAGGAAAGTCACCAGGAGACCACCAGAGTCAAGAATCTACTGCAGAATCTTGGGTGGGTTGTCAGCACAACCAAAAGCTGCCTGCAGCCCTCCCAATCACTAGATTTCCTGGGAGTCCGGTTTGATACCAATCAAGACAAGGTCTTCCTTACCCTTACAAGGAGAAGGAAACTGATGGACCAGTTGCGAAACCTGTTGACCTGTTTTCGCCCCTAGGTAGGGACTACCTCCATGTCCTCGGCCTCATGACATCAACACTAGAGGTCGTCCCATGGGCAAGGGCCCACATGCGACCACTACAACGTTCCCTACTGTCTCGATGGAACCCGGTGTCCCAGAACTACTCCGTTTGCCTCCAGCTACCAGCAGATGTGCGGACCCAGCATCAATGGTGGCTACAAGACGACCATCTGAACAAGAGAGTAAGGCTATCCCCATCGACCTGGGTCTTGCTCACCACGGATGCGAGTCTACGAGGGTGGGGAGCCCACTGCCAGAAACTGATGGCCCAGGGGCAATGGGACAAGGAAGAGTCGGGATGGAACATCAACCAACTGGAAGCCCGGGCAGTCAGACTAGCCTGCCTTCGATTCAGTCACAGACTCCAGGGCGAATTGGTTAGAGTCATGTTGGACAACACCACAACAGTTGCCTACATCAACCGCCAGGGAGGAACCCAAAGCCAACAGGTGTCCCTGGAAATTAGATCCCCTAATGGCGCGGGCGGAAGCAAACCTACAAAGGATCTCAGCCGCCCACATAGCGGGAAAAGACAACATCACTGCAGATTACCTCAGGAGAGAGAGTCCAGACCCAGGGGAATGGATGCTGTTGACCACAGCCTTCCAGTTGATAGTAAACCGCTGGGGAACACCAGCCATGGACCTTCTAGCAACCCGATCCAATGCCCAAGTTCTTCAGCCGCAGACAAGAACCACAATCCCAGAGAATCGATGCCCTTGACCAGACCTGGCCACAGGAAGACCTGCTGTACGCCTTTCCCCCATGGCCACTGATTGGCGGGATTATCTGCAAGATAGGACACCACAGGGGGCTAATATTTCTAGTGGCCCCGGACTGGCCAAGAAGGCCGTGGTACGCAGACATGCAAAGACTTCTGGCGGGGAACCCTCTGTGTCTACCCCCGCACAGGGACCTGCTCCAGCAAGGACTGATCTCCACGAAGACCCAACTCGATTCACTTATGGTCTGGCCATTGAGAGGACTCGCCTGAAAAAGAGCGGATACTTGGGGGCAGTGATTGACACCTTGCTCCGAGCACGCAAGTTCTCCACATCTCTAACTTACGTACGAATATGGAGAATATTCAAAGCCTGGTGTGAGGACCATGATCCTGGAATTTCTGCAGGACGGCTTGAAGAAGGGGTTGTGTCTCAACTCCATCAAGGTTCAGGTCGCCGCGCTGGCCTGCTGCAGAGCCAAAGTGGACAGCATCAGTCTATCATCCCATCCAGATGTTTCCCGTTTCCTGAGAGGGGTCAAGCAAATCCAATCACTATTAAAGTGGCCGGTGCCCCAATGGAATTTCAATCTAGTACTAGACTTCCTGGCGGGAGCTTCCTTCAGACTTACACATGGTCTGTCTCTACGGCTCCTGACCTTGAAGACTGCATTCCTGGTGGAAATATGTACAGCCCGTCGCATCTCCGAACTTCAAGCACTATCCTGTCGGGAACCGTTCCTTAGATTCACACCGGGATCCATACAGCTTCGCACTGTCCCCTCCTTCCTTCCAAAGGTGGTTTCTCAGTTCCATCTAAACCAAACCATCTCGCTGCCATCTCCAGACGACCATAAGGACTCTGAAGACTCACGCCTTCTATGCCATCTTAACATCGGCAGACTCCTAGTCCGATACCTGGAAAGATCGGAATCCGTAAGAAAGATGGACCATCTATTCATCCTTCACAGTGGGAATAAACAAGGGGAAGCGGCCTTGCAGGCAACCATAGCCCGCTGGATCAAAGAAGTAATCAAGGTGGCCTATGTAGAGGCAGGCAAGCCTCCACCTCTACAAGTCAAGGCCCATTCCACAAGAAACCAAGATGCTGTCACCCGCCGAGATCTGTCAGGCGGCGACGTGGTCCTCCATTCATACCTTCTCAAGGTTCTACCACCTGGATGTTCAGGCCAGGGAGGACACAGCATTCGTAAGGGCAATACTAAGTGGGCCACGGGCAGCCTCCCACCTGGTTTGGGAGTAGCTTTTGTACATCCCATTGGTCCTGAGTCCATCTGCTACACGTTAGGAAATGGAGAAATTAATTACCTGATAATTTTGTTTTCCTTAGTGTGTAGACAGATGGACTCAGCATCCCACCCACGGCTGCCCCAAAATCCGGAAACCTCGGGTGACAATCCCCGAGAGCAAGACAAGCACGGGTAAGCCAGTCTTTACCCCTAGTTAAGACACCCATAGTTGCCAGATGTCTATGTTTCTCGGTTGAATGCACTGGCGATCTCCAATTGGAAATCAGTTCAACCAGCAAGTTAATCAAGTTATTCAAACACACATATATCCACAATTTCTTTTCAAGGAGAATACTGAAGAACAGTGCTTCCTCCACGGGTATATGTAGGCTGATGTCAGATTGCAATCTGACTCCATCTCCAGCTGCTATCAGGTGTACACTATACCCATTGGTCCTGAGTTCATCTGTCTACACTAAGGAAAACAAAATTATCAGGTAAGTAATTTCTCCATTAACCCCTCGATCATCTAACGGTCCAGCTGACTCCCTAACAGATTTTCTGCTTCGGATATATTTAAAAAAGATATTACTGAGTTTTTGCCTCTATGGCCAACTTCTTTTCAAATTCTCTCTTAGCCTGTCTTATCAATGTCTTACATTTAACTTGTCAACGCTTATGCATTATCCTATTTTCTTCTGTTGGATCCTTCTTCCAATTTTTGAATGAAGATCTTTTGGCTAAAATAGCCTCTTTCACCTCACCTTTTAACCATGCCGGTGATCGTTTTGCCTTCTTTCCACCTTTCTTAATGTGTGGAATACATCTGGACTGTGCTTCTAGGAGGGTATTTTTTAACAATGACCACGCCTCTTGCACACTTTTTACCTTTGTAGCTGCTTCTTTCAGTTTTTTTCTAACTATTTTTCTCATTTTATCAAAGTTTCCCTTTTTGAAAGTTTAGCACGAGAGCTATGGATTTGCTTCCAGTCATTAATTCAGATTTGATCATATTATGATCACTATTATGAACACTATTGCCAAGCGGCCCCACCACCGTTACCTCTCTCACTGAAGTAGTTTTCCTTCGTATTCACCCTCCAGTGATTATGTCAAATTGTATTACATTATGATCACTATTGCCAAGCAGGTCCACCACTTTATCTTTTGCACCAAGTCCTGCATGCCACTGAGATCTAATATAATTCCTCTTCTCCTTGGTTCCATGACCAGCTGCTGCATGAAGCAGTCATTGATGGCATCTAAGAACTTTACTTCCCTAGCATGTCCTGAAGTGACATTTACCCAATCATTGCTCAGGAAATTGAAGTCTCCCATTATTATTGTATTGCCATTTTACTAGTCATTCTTGGACCTTCTGTAGAAAAAATAGGGAGATATTCATTAAACACATTTTAGATAGGGTTTGTAATATTTTTAATATCTTATAAAATAACCCTGCTGTATGCTGTTGAGCATGTTTATACCCCCTGAACTAAAATTCAAAATTAACCAATAAGGGCTTCGAAACACTCAAGGTATTTCCCTGTGGATGGGGGTTTAAGGGATCAAACGCTGATCATCAGCTTTTGCCAGTTCCTTTCCCCAGAACTGACTTGGGGGGGGGGGGGGGTGTTATATTCTTGTAACCATCTTCCCTCCCTCCCAATCTGGGGGGGAGAAATGGCTGAATTCCAGACTACAATCTGAAATCGTGATTTTGGGGCGGGGAGGGGGGAGTATCCAGTTCTCAAGAAAAGAGTCTTTAATTAAAATGTTATTTTTCCTTTGTTATCCAGAGCTATTACATTCTTTAAAATATTAGTTCCCTCCCTTCCTCTTAATGAGCCCTATTGTAGTCCTTGGGCGCTGTAAGCTGTTCCTAGCTATTCTTCAGCAAGGGCTCTGTAAACAGCTGAATGTGCAAGACCTGGACCTGGCACCAAAATTATAATGATAAATATCTTATTTTTACTTTTGGCAGGAGTATCACTAAACGCCATGCATGACATGATGACATGGAATTTCCTGTGGCCGTATAGCAAAATGTCGAGTCAATAGTAACATACGAGGGGGAATCAATAAAAAAAAAAAGTGAATTTAAACTGTTTTGGTGCTGTGCTTAAATTCATCTTATTTTACCGTCTTATGTTCATACTGATGGACTATTAAGTCACTGTTTGTTATACACAAAATTTAAAAAAGAAAGGTCACGCGAAACTTGTGACTCGTAATCTTTTCTTTTTGAGGAAACCTGGGAGCAACTTTCCTGTACCTCAACAACTAAAGTCTTGTAATTTATATTTAAAATATGCAGAAAATGTATACTGAAATAGTGAGTTGTGAAAGGAAAAATTAAGTCACTGTTTTCACTGCTAATAGCTGTATATTACCTGCAATTATATTGTTTTACACTGCCAATACAAAGCAATTACAGTAAACCAAATCACTTCTGTTGGCTGAATTGTTTGCTCATCTGCATGGAACAATGGGTTAATTGTGTTCTACTAAGAACATTTGAAATGCAGAAATTGTTTCATTATAGCTACTTTTTGGCCTTTTTTTCCTTAGCATTTAAACATTTTAATATCCTAGGTAATAAAAAATTCCAGGAGGATGTTACTAGCACTCAGAGAGAGTTTTTCTTGATTTATAATCTCTTAGCTGCTCATTTTTAATAAGGTAGAATTCCTATTTTGCTAATATATTTTACTAACAGAGTTGCAAGACCTTAAAATTAGTGCAAGTTACTTCTTAGTGCTTGAGTGTGTGTGTATACATGAGGGGGACATTGTTTATCGTACCATACACAAACCATTTAATTTTCTATTTAGATCACTGTTTTTTTTTTTAACCTAGTCCTTGAGGACCCACCCAGCCAGTCTGATTTTCAGGAAATCCACAATGAATATGCATGAAATTTATTTGCATACACTAGAGGCAGTGTATGCAAAAATATCTCTTGCAGATTCACTGTAGATAACCTGAAAACCAGACTGGCCCTTGAAGACCACATTAAGAAGCCCAAGCCTGGACTGCTTTAAATTAGTTAATTTTCCTTACCCAAGCTATAGGACCATTTATAATTAGAATACCTTTCTGTCCTCCTGTGCAGAAATGGAGTTTTATCTTACATGCTCCCTTGAGCAGCTTGTGTGCTCCTTTTACACTGCTGCTTCTTGTGTCACCCCTTTTCTTCTCCCTGTTTTATTTGGACCAGGCTCACTGTGGTCCAATAACTCCCTCTTTCTCAGACTATGGGCAGCTCACAGCTTCCTGGTATATTTTCCACACAGCAGCACTGTGCCTGCATATTATAACAGGCAATTTTATTTTTCTAATAAAACCAATCGAAAAAAAAGAAAGCAGCTTGTCATTACCCAGATGATGTGCAAGGTATTATTGTAACTTCTAGAATCTAGGTCAGACTGGCTTGGCAAAACCTATCTCTGACAGTGACCAGCGGCAGTTCTTCTCCCTGTGTGCTTATCCTATACATTGCTTTCATTGTGCAACTATTTTGGCTCCTATAATGTCTGCTTGGAAGTCTGTTCCAGGTGTCCCCCACACTCTCATTGGAAATGTATTTTTGTCACATTCCCTTAGAGCTTCTCTTCTTTCAACTTCTTGTAAGAACTCCTCGTGTCCTTGAGCTTTTCATGATATGAAAAAAAGCTACTTTCTGGTACTTTATTCAAGCCTGCTTGATATTTAAGTATTTTTATCACATCTCTCCTTTCTCTTTTTTTGTTCTAGATACATCATTCACTCCTTCAGGTGTGTCTGTGTACAGTTTATAGTGCAGGGCATGCATCATTTGAATTGCCTCTCTTGCCAATGTTCTTTGTCATGTGCCTCCGAGGAATAAATACACTTGAGACAGCTCTCTTTCAACAGAAAGAATGCTCTGGCATGAGTGGATCATGGGTTGAGTATGAAAGAAGATGGCCTTGGGAGAAATCTAAGGAAGTACTTCTTCACAGAAAGGGTGGTAGATGGATGGAACAGCCCTCCCGGTGGACAGTATTGGAATTCAAGAGAGCATGGGATAAGCACAGAGGATCTCTGAGGGAAAGGAAGGGACTGTAAAGCAGAGTAGGAGATGTGGATGGAGCCGTATGGTCTTTATCTGCTAACATAAGTTTCAGTAATTTCTCAGACTATAATCAGGAGTGTATACTGAGTTTTTCATGGTCTCCTGTGTGGAAGAGTTTCATTCCAGACATGCCATGCTGTGACCTGCAAAGGTTTTTTTTTGTTTCGTGTTGTTGAATAGCATCTGTGGCAGTTTCTTAAGTCAGACTCCCGCCGCTTTCTTGATACACCTGTATCTAGCTGGATTAGCAGCATTTTTTAGCATCATCCATTGCAACAAACCCTCTGTGAACTAGAAGACAGTGATTGTGTTTGATAGTTGGTCAGAAGAAAAATACATTTCTTTAATCTTTCAAGCATGTAACCGTGTGCTTTTGATGGTGAAAATGGTTTTATAAATATTAATAGGTGTTTCTGCTGCTGCTTTGTGCACTGCATGGCCTTTGTTAAAGATGAGTTTTCATAACAAGTGAAGGATATCCCATTAAAGTGACATGGTACATTTTCAAGTCTCTAGTAATTTTAGGATTAGAAATAATTCAGAAGTTGGTATGCTCTTGTTCTTTTGTTTTTCTTTATTATATATAAAACAGATTAAGGCTTACCTATGGATATTGATTTAATTGTTGTATAGTAGGTATAGAATTTATTGCAGTAGAATAAAAACCAATAATATCATAGAAGAATTGTTGCATGGATCATTTTGTCTTTCAGCTTTATAGCTGAGCATATTTGGTAGGTTTTACTTACTGTCTGTTAAATATGAAGCTTCTTCGCCATCTGACCTCTCACCTCTAGGAACTTAAGACCCTCCTAGAACTTGCAAGGTTGGAGGAGGTCATTGGTGAAGCCATGCAAAGAAATGTGGAGAGTGCCCTCTAGTGGCCTGTTTATGCCTGGTCTGCATGTAAAGGAAAGACGTTGACCTCTTATTCTTCTTATGTGCACATTCAGAGTTATGTGAAAAGGATAAGAACTGTAATTTTTAAGTAATATGTAGATTTATAATAATTATAGACCTCACCAGAATAATAGTTCTTAAAAGTGCTATTAAAGCAGTTGACTCTGAAAAGCCTTGTGTTTATGTATGACATTGTGAAATTATAGAGGGCTTGTGCAGCTACAGTAGGTGGAATTTTGATTTTCGTATATCTTTGCCATCTCTCTTCAGCACCAATCTCTGAAGGAATGAATCCTCTTCCTCTAATTATGTGAAGTGTTGCTCTTTAAGACTGTTCGAGTGAGGGTATTGTTGCCGTGAAGTACTTGCAGAGTATTTCAGAAGCTGTAAATTATTTTCTTCCTGTTGAGTTCTTTTAACATGCCCTTGACCTTTCTCTTAATATCTTGTTTTGTCAATTCTTTTGAGCAACAAGGAATGTTATGTTACAGCTTAATAGTTTTAACTTTCTCTTCACAGTTGTCTGCTTTGATGCAAAAATAAATTTTGACGACAATGCCGAATTTAGACAAGGAGAGATATTTGCCATGGATGACACATCAGAGAATGATCCTATAGAAACTGAAGCTGCCAACTATGACTTGAAGTACATTGGCATGGATGGAAATATCGCTTGCTTTGGTAAGAAAATAATTTGTGATGATTAAAAGTAAAATAGGGGCAAAAAAAACAAAGTCAAGCAGTATCTCAGTATACTTGCCTTCAGGGTGCTCATTATATATCCTCATAAGGCAGAAAATTGCTGTGTGCAAAGTTCTGCAGTTTTGTCATTATATTTTAACCTGAGACAAGTGGAGAAAGTGCACGCTCCACACCATAACACAAATTAGGCATATTCCTCTGTCTTTCATCTGGTACTTCGCTCCCTCACAAGCCATCTTCACCTCTTGCCCTGCTGCCCAAGCTCCATGCTGACAAACTGAGCCAGGCCCAGAAGATCTGCTGCCACTGCCACCCAGGAAATTTTACTTGTATGATGGTAGGAAAAGCAAACACAGGGTAGCAGCAAGGCACTGGGGGAATGGAGGCTCAGGCCTGCTGAATGGGTATCATTCTACTGGGACCACAGGACATCTTTCCCAGCCTCACTTTTCCATTTCTATCTATATGTCTTCTCTTTTGTTTGTTCTTCCATATCAGTGCATGCCTGAAACATGTTGTGATGCTGAGCGGTCAGGACTAGCCAGAGAACATACTCCAGGCTGGACTATGACAATAATCTTTATAAGTATCTTTATTGTTGAGCAATAATAAACAAAATAGCTGTTTTGAGTACTTTAACAAAAACAATCGTAACTTACAGTTCATATTCTTGAGGCTTCTGTCTCTCTCCGGGCTCCCTTCGTCCCTCTGGCCTAGTCTCTTATACCTGCCTGCAGGGTTCCACCCTATCCCAGAATTCCTTGCGGGCTTAAGAGTTAAGAAGGATAGGTCAGATAGCTTACCCGGTCCTTTAAGGTATTCTGAGGGAGTTCCTTAAATACTTCCTCGCATACCCTCCCTCTCAGCTCAGCCTTGTCAGGTTGGGCATTCAGCCGTGCCCGGGCTAATTCCAGGCTCTTCCTCACCAGTGACCCACCCTCGGTTGACTCCCCTGTGAGCTGGGCCCACAGGGTCATAAACTGGGATAATCGCGTCCCAGAATAATCGGGCATAGGAGTTTACGAAGGACTCCCGCTTCCATAATGGCTTGATCTGCCATAGTCGTCAGCAGAACCTGACGCAGGTATGTGTCTCTCTTCTAGTGACTGATGCACGCTTTCTGGAGGAGGATCACAAACAAGAGTCTTGCCAGACCCTGAATCCACCAGTGCTTGGGTGGGGACTTCATCTAGTTCCACCTAGATCATGAACTCCTTGCGACACTGATGAGGCATATCCACTAAATTAGAACCTAAGAACCTAAGAAATTGCCATGCTGGGTCCATCAAGCCCAGCATCCTGTTTCCAACAGAGGCCAAACCAGGCCACAAGAACCTGGCAAGTGCCCAAACACCAAGAAGATCCCATGCTACTGATGCCAGTAATAGCAGAGGCCATTCCCTAAGTCAACTTGATTAATAGCATTTAATGGACTTCTCCTCCAAGAACTTATCCAAACCTTTTTTGAACCCAGCTATGCTAAGGGGTAAATTTTAAGACCTGCGTGCGGGCGTACATGTGCACGCGCTACCTGGCATCCGATGTACGTCAGATTTTATAACATGCAGGCGCGCGCATGTTATAAAATCGGGGGTCGGCGCACGCAAGGGGGTGCACCGAGCCGCACTGCCTTCCCCCATTCCCTTCCCCCTTAACTAACCTTTCCACCCCTTCCCCTAACCTTTTCCCCCCCTAGCCCTACTCTAACCCCCCCAATTTCTTATCTCACCTTTTACGCCTGCCTGGAGGCAGGCACAGGTTGCACGCGCCGGCAGCCTGCCGGCATGCGATCCTCCAACACAGCCGCAAATGGCTGCTGTGTCAGAGGCCCCTGGCCCTGCCCCCGGGCCGCCTCTTTAGTAAAGCCCCGGGACGTAGACACGTCCCGGGGCTTTACGTGCGTCACTGGGCCTTTATAAAATAGGCCTGGCGCACGTAGAGCTTTTAAAATCCAGCCCCAACTGCACCAACCACATCCTCTGGCAACAAATTCCAGAGCTTAATTGTGCATTGAGTGAAAAAGAATTTTCTCTGATTTTGTAGCTTTGTGAATGTGTTCTCCTACTCTTCCCGTTTTTCATTCTCATTCTGGGGTTCTGTAATTGCCTCCTTCTCTTTCTTGCGCTGTTCCTCCAGCTGGCATTTGCATTCCGTGTCATCTAACCATGGACAATCCTTGACATTATGGTCCAGCACTTTACAAAAAGAGCTTGCCCACTGTGTAGGTTCCTTTTTGCCTTTAGTCATGTTCCTTGAGGGCTCTTTATTTTGGCCTTTCTAAATGGGCAGTGGTCTTCTTGATGACCATGCCCCGCACAAAGGTCACAGAAGAAAAAATAGTCCACAGTTTTGTTCATGGGCTGATTTGAACTCCCTGAACTACTTTCCTCCTTCCGGGGTGAGAGTTTTTCCTGCTTTGGAGTTTTTCCTTTACCCCCAGAGACTTTCTAGTGTTGGCTGGGTCACTAAGTTGACATCCATAACTTCCAGCCCCTCAAAATGACAGTCCCTTGCTAAATGACCTCTCTCTGACCACAGTTAAAGCAAGTGGAAGAGACTGTTGCCTGCGTTCTTGGTATAGAAGATGAGCTTTCTGCTTCTGAGGGTCGTTGCCGGAACGCTTCACTCTGTGCCTCGCCAGGAAGTTTATGTGGGTTGTCTTTCAAGGCCCCTTACCACATCTGAAATTAACTGCGCCTGGTAGAACGAATTCACCACTTCTAGTGCTCATTCCAACATGAGCCCTGTGTGTTGGCAGACCCAGTTTGGCTTAGGCCAGTCAAGCCCATCTAAAAATTGTTCCAAAATCACTGTTGGGCTACTTTGAGGCCAGTTTGTTGCCTCTGGCTATAGCCACGTCCAGCTGGCATCCTTCAGGCGACGAAACAGACTTCAGGGACTCTCCCCAGGCTGCAGGAATCCCCACTGGAACTGTTGCCGGTATGTTTCTTGGGTATACCCAGCTCTCTCCAGGATAGCAGCCAGCATGGCAATTTCTTATGTTCTTCTTATGTTCTTAGATTGATTAAAATGACTTATTCCGGTTGGCTTGGTGCCACAGGGGCAGCACTTCATGCTGCCATTCAGAAGGACCTGGGTTTGATTCCAGGGTCAGGTCTTTCGCTCCCCAGGTTGGTTGGTGCTGAGGGATTCTGCGGAGGGCAGCATTCTTGGCCCCTGGGGGAAGGGAAGGAGGGAGCCATAGTCCCCATGCAATTGTGAGACCTAGTGGCCAGATTTAGGGTTTTAATTGCAGGGCTCCCAGAAGGACCCCTGGTGCATGGATGCGGACTGTCACTGGGATTACTTGCCTTGGCACACGGGAGTAAGGTATAAAATAGAGGAAAAATCCACAGGTAGCTGTAGATGATGGCTTGAAGCCCAAAGGAGCAGGTGGAAACTGCTGATTAAAAAAACAAAAACAAAAGACTAATTTTGCTGAGAAAACTATTGATAATATAGTTATTGCTACAGTCCAGGGTCTGTAGTGCTGGAATTTATATTCTAAATCTACATATTTAAAGGAGACTGTGATTCTCATAGAACTGATTAATTTATTGTTACAAAAGTTTCCATTTAATAAAAATTACAGTAAAAAAAAAAAAAAGGGTATCTCATTAAACCGGTAGTGTCATTGCATCCAAAATCTTGAGTCTTGACAGTTTTCAATTCAGCTTAATAGACTACCACAATGATATCAAATCGGCATGTTTTCCACACAAGAAATAACTTTAACTTTCCAGAAGAATTCCATCCCACCTTACGCAACCTTTGCTGCGTTTAAGCTAACTTCAAATATGAAATGCAGAGCCTTGAAACCTTTGGGCTCAAAACAGCAGCCCATGTCAATGATGATTGCTTTCATCTAATGCAAAGCCTTCAAGTTGTTTTACATCTACCTGCTTTCTCCTGGCTGTCTGTCACCGATCTGTCATCACTTATCTGTCTTCACCCTTTATCGTTAAATGTCAGTTATATAGAAATGTGACTTGCTCTAAATTAGAGGGGAGGGGAGTAAAGGCACTGAGGCTCAGCGGAGAATGCAACTGACTCCTGTAGCCAGGGCTACCGATGGCCCTGTTTACTAGCTGTTATACTGAGCAGTGTTGTAATTCACCTGGGAAAAGAAACACATTAAACCAGACAAATGTGAGAAAGTGAGGACTGGCTAGGGCAGGGGTAGCCAATGTTTCATACTCCAAGAACCACAAAATCAGAATGCAGAATAGCAGAGAACCTAACCTTTGAGGTGGGGAGGGCACTACCTCCTATCCCAGGGCCAACTCTCTCAGCTTCTCCTGTCTATTCCCACCACTCACTATCCAGTCCATCCATACTTATCTCTCTCTCTCTCTCTCTCTCTCTCACTTGTATCCATCCCAGTGAATGTCTCTTTCTCATTCCTCCTGTCTGTCCCCACCAGTTTTTCTTTCTGTCATCTCACTTGTTTCCATTGGTCTCTCTCTCTCTCTCTGAGGACAAGCAGGATGGCAGTTCTCATCTGATAGAGCCCGGCACACAAAACCTATGTCAAAGTTTTTAACTTATGTTAATATTTCTAGAACTTTGTGCCTCACTGGCCATGCCCACACATGCCATTTTATTACGCATCCACATGGAGTCCCAAGGAGCCTTTGAGTTGCAGTTTTGTTGTCTCGTGCTCCTACTTTTCTGGACCTTTTTGGGTTTTTGTCAGATTGGTAGGATGATTCATCATGGGGTCCCACAGTTTTGTCCTTTGTGGTACCCTATGTAAGATTTTTTAGCCTTTTCTAAGTATCAGCTATGAGAGTGTGCCTTTAGTGCCCACTGGCCTTTAAGTCACCACCACCATCAAGTTTGTGTTCCTTATATTTTAGCCAATCGTGTGTACTGGGTTCCAGCAATGCCCTCTGTGTGCAAGGACTAAGTCTATCACGGACCCACATGATAGATGTGTCCTGTTCTTGGTGACATCGCATGATGTGTCAGGATGTCTGAAATGTGCAAACATAATCTGTTTGACCTTGGATGTTTTCGAGATGGCATGGAGCACCTCTGCCATAGGGTTTGGATCCCACAGACTTGCCTGGCTGTGGTTCTTAGCGCTCTGCCCCAGAAGTGAAGGAAAGGCTTGCTGATGTGCCATATGGATGAGAGAATCTCTTTGGAGCTAGAGTGAAGGATGTGGCTGCACAGATTAAAGAACACTGTCCCATGTTTCAGCAGTTCTCCGCTGGCATTCAAGACCTGGCCTCCTCCTCCTCCAGGAGATATCTGAGGCCAGGACAGAGGAGGCACTTTTTCCAGCTGCAAAGGTCCTATCCTCCACCCCCTCATTCCCATACTCTGCAGACCCCTTGTGCCTGTCTGAGGCAACAGCAGGTTTCAAATCTTCAGACAGCAACCCAGTCAACACCAGTGAGTGGATCATGGACAACATAGCCAGTATCCCTCTACCTTTGCTGGAGGACCTTCCAGTTGGAGGAGGCTGCAGTTTTACATTGGCCCAGTGTAACTTCAGATGTGTGGGTCTTCAGCATCATCAGGAAAGAGTACAGATTAAATCTGTGGGGTCTCCTGCAATCTTCCAATGAAGGAGATCTGCAAGGCTGCAATTAGATTTCTCTTCATTCATTCACTCACATCTTACTACTGTATGACAGAGATGGCCAAGTGACAGTAGGTTTGGTCTGTCTGTCCTCTGGAATTTGTTTAAGGTGTAGAACCCAAATATTTTCCCTTTTAGGGCCTGTTGTTTTTGTTTCAGGCTTCTCTTCATAGGTTAAGTATAAAATGGAAAAATACTTGCTGCCAATAAACATATTGTGCCCGTTGGCACTTATTGTTGGTGTTTCCCCTTTTTTTGTTGAGGGGAACCTGTAGCTAGAGATTCCTTAAGTGAGGACTGCAATCCTGCTCATCCTCGGAGAAAGCAGATTTGCTTACCTGTAAAAGGTGTTCTCTGAGGCCAGCAGAGTGTCAATGCTCAGGAAATCTCTCCACCACTCCTTAGAGTTGGTTCCTCCTTTTTTTTTAATGCTGAGACTAAAGGGACCTTGAGTGGACACGTGGCATAATTGCATGTGTGGGCAATGCCCAGTGAGGCATAGTCAAAGTTCTAGAAACTTTGACTTAAGTTTTCTGTGTCAGACTCTGTTGGATGATGTCACCCCTGTGTGAAGACTGACATCCTGCTGTCCCCGAAGAACACCTGTTACAGGTAAGCAACTCTACTATCTCTTAACCTCTCTCCCCTTTTCCCTTCCAGTCTCACTGAGCACCCCTCTCCTCCTTCCCAACAGTCTCCTACTTTTGGTGTTGCAGCTTCAGTCACAGGCAGTACCTCTCTTCTTTTTTGAACATGTGATGACCATGTACTGCTTCTTTTGGCTGCACAGGCCGATGGCGATGCTTCCCACTTCCATTCGGCCACTGCTACCGGGAATTACATCTTATTTTTCAGTGAACTGCAAACAGCTCACGAGACACCAGTTGGCTACCCCTGGCTAAGTGAAAGGAATATATATTTTTTAACACAGCAAATGCCTTACACGAACAGTACTCTCGATTGCTCAGAATATCAACTTTTATTTTGTTCCTTGTCAGATACACCTTTTCAAGGGGTGAATTGTGTAACTTTTCCTGTGGCCCTGTCCCTTAAAAACTTCTGTCCTTAGCTGTACTCTATTAAGCATATTCTTACTTTGTATACTTTGCTGTAGTTTATGCATTGGGCGTTGATTTCCTTCTCTTCCAGTAGGGGTAGGAGAAGATAAATAAGAGGAGCTTTTCAAAACTGTCAACACTATTTTGTTCTCAGAAATACATTAAACATTCCTCCATTTAGAGGAATTTTAATTTTATAATATTAACTGCCAGCAGCATTATCTAAAAATAATTATGATAATACTACTGCTTTTAAGCATATATACTTCCCTTTTCTTCCATACCAAGTATGTAGACTTGTGCACTGTTACCAAGGAGAAATATTGATGGACACCTTTATAGATTTATGCTATAGTAACCCTACACTGCTGCTGTAAGAGAGAGTGGGCCATAGGATTCTTCAGTCAACACATTTCTGAAATTAGCTGATAAAATATACAACATATCTGGTCACACTCGTGGATTTAACCTTTCCAGATGTAGTGAAAGAAGATATGGTTCATGGGCCTAGCAGAGGAATGATACAATTGGTAATGAGTCAGTGCTACCTACCATTATGTTTCATCTCTGTTGAAATTGCCACTTTGTCATGTTAACTTTTTGAAAAGTTATTTATGTACTGTATACTGGAATGTAAATAGAACATCCTTAGAGTACTTGCGATACTACCTAGTTTTGGGCTACCACAATTTTTAAGATGCAGGCTTTCAGAGCTTGGAAATTCCTTTCTGAAACTACATTTTTTTTGGGGTGGGGGGAGTTCTTATGTGCTGACAAAATTCAGCATGAGCAAGATTTAAGTTTGCTCATGGTGATATTATACATTAAGACTCTGAGCTCGGTATTCAGCTGCAGACTTTCGAGTATGTTACGTGGATAAACTTAAACTGAATATTCAGCTCAGTCCCACCGCTGAATAGGACCAGATAAATCTAGGACTGCCTCGCAGCATGACCAAAGTTATCCGGGTGACTGACCTTTATAATCCTGAATGTTAGAGTTTTCCACGTAAGTTATCTGGCTGTTTGGCCCGCCCCAAGATGATCCCAGTTTATCCGGGTTAGCTTTATCTGACTAAAAACTTACCCGGATAAATTAGACCCGGTCAGTGCAGCGGGTTTTTAAAATCCCATGGTTTGTCCTGCTAAGTCCCTAACTTAGCCAGACAACCCTGTGTGTGTGTGTGTGTGTGTGTGTGTGTGTGTCTATGTTAAAAGTATGAAGGTAATGGTCTGATTAGAAACCAAAGAACTGTAGATGTGATATGGTGAAAACATGCACAGGAGTCAGCCGCACCCTTTGCATTGTTTTTGTACATTGCTTACTTTTCGTATGTCTGGCTCGCTCAATTTATAGAATACTAAAGATGGCTTTTGCTTCAACAGTGAATGGCGCTGGCCTTGCTATGGCAACCTGTGACATAATCGACCTTCATGGTGGAAAACCAGCCAACTTCCTAGACCTTGGGGGAGGAGTTCAAGAGTCACAAGTGTATCAGGCATTCAAGCTGCTCACTGCTGATCCTAGGGTAACACATTCAATTTGTTTGGGGAGCAGAGAATATTTTCTGCTTCAGTACAGAAATGTTGGGCCATAAAGGTTTCTCCCATTCTGCATCTGCTGACAAAACATTTTTTTTGGAAACAGAGCTGTTTGTTTTCTGCTTGATAATTTATGCCATGCCAATCGTAATAATACTTGTAATAATAGTTATCAGTTTTGTAATGCTGCGAGATGTACGCTATTAAGGTATGGTAAGTGCCTGCCCCAAAGCGCTGCCAATCAGAGTGGGTACCAGCGGCAACAGATAAAGTTGCTTGCCCAAGGGCACAAGGAAAGTCTGTGAGAGAAGTAGAATTTGAAACCTGGTTTCTCTGGTTGTCAGCCTATTACTCTAACCATTAAGCCTCTCCTAAAGAGAGAATAAAAGGATAGGATTATTGTGCACCAGGCATAGGCATACCTAGAGTATTTGGCACCTGGGGCAGATTCTTCTTTGGCACCCAATATATGTTTAAAATTTCCTAAACATCAATAAAATATTTCAAAACAGCAGACACATCAAATAACACCCAGTAATTAAAATTACTAAGGATTTAAAAAAAACCCCATTCTCCATACCTGTCACCCTGAAATTGTCAGGAACTGGGGGTACACACACACAGAGATACAAACATAAACACATTTGGTGAGAGACAGAGGGAGCTTAAGTGTGTGTGTGTGTGTGAAAGAGACAGATATGTTTCCTCTATCTCTCTCACACACACATACACATTTCCTCTTTATCTCTCACACAGGAATCCTGTCTCACCCTAGCACACAGGCACCCTCTCACACATATGTACCCACAGGCACACACACTCACTCTTTTATATGCTCACCATCTCATACACACACAGGCATCCTCTCATACACACACACACACACACACATACCCCCTCTCATACACATACCCCCTCTCATACACATACCCCCTCTCATACACACACACCCTCTCATACACATACCCCCCCATACATTGGCATTTACTCTCACAGGGTCAGTCTCTCCCTTCTTCGGCCAGCAGCGGCACCACAGGGCCTCTTCTACCGCCAGCAACGGGAGCACCGGCGGCAATGCTGGGCCTGTTCTTTGCTGCTCTGCCGGCTCCAGGTAATGCTGGTGGCATCGCTGGCCTTTGCCACTGCAGCTCCTTGCTTTTGCTGGTGGGGTTTCCCCTGCCACGTCACTGTTCCGTGCAGGGCCGGTGCTAACTTTTTTTGCTGCCCTGTGCGAAATATTACTGCACTGCTCTCCCCCCCCCCACCCCCACCCTGCCCCTGATTCATTCAGTATCTGTCCCAGGCCCATCAAATAAAGCCCAGCTCCATCTTGCAATCTATATTTTTAAAAACTGACATGCGCCCCCACCCCAGAACCCATGGATAGGGAAGGGTATTAAGTACCCTAGGCAAACATTACAGCCTTGCAGACATGCCATCTCACACCCCCCCACATCCTTTACAGACACACACAAATTAAGCATTCATAATACATTTTACTTGAAAAAGAACATTCAAAAGTACAGTCTGCTAAGGCAAAAATAACACAACATACATATTATATTTACATGCACTCCTGTGGTGCCAACTAGAAAACTCTGCAAAAAAGATACTTGAAACTCTATAGAATTAGACTTTTTGTAATGCGTATTGGGGGTGCGCTTGGCCCTCAGAAAGCCATGAACAAATACAGTTCCATTACATACAAATACATACCATTACAATATAGTAAACCTCCCATACCAAAACAACCCTAACAACCTTATCTATGAAAAGACAATACTGTACACATTACACCAGGCCCTAGAACACTAATAAGACTCTTATTAGGAAACCGGCTGTTATAGTCCCTTCACAAAAATTACATGTTAACAAAATACCTCACCTTGAATCACATAAGCAGAACACAGTCAGACCCTGACCAAATACAGAATAAAGAGATCAGAAAGTATAAACAGAAATGTGCTGAGAAGAACTGAACTGGAACCCACAAAAAGCCATCCTCTACATGCAGAGCAACAATGGAAAAACAGAAACATTACCATGCTTCATAAAAGCATTAAATAATAAAATCAAGAAATGTAAAACATCAGTCTTAATAGTAAAATCATATTCATAAAAGGAATACTTATTTCAAATAGTTAATGAATAGAATATACAGAATTTCCCAAATGCCAATAACATATTTCAAAACATCTAATGAATAAAAAATGTAATAATTAAAAAGTTTTATTCCTCCCCAAAAAATTAAATTCCAAGAGAACAGAATTATCAAATTACACCCAAAAATTAAAACTAATAAGGATTTTAAAAAATCTCCTATTCTCCATACCTGTGATCTTCTGATTTCCAGTCACACTGAGACTGTAATGGATTGGAGGAGGTAGAGACACCCAGATTTTATCTTCTCTCACACACGTACAAATACACATTCATTCTCTCACACACTCCCTCTCTCTAACATATACAGGCTCCCTCTCCCTCACAGATACATTATGTGTGTGTGCGTCAATGAGAGCCTATATACACAAAAACATATGCACAGACTCTCACACAGACAGACACACACACACATGCACAAACGCACAGGCTCTCACACACATTTGCCCTGTTATTCACACACACACACATGACCCCCTGTTCTCTTCAGGCCGAGGTGGGATGAGCTTCACCACGGCCCTGTGGGCCTCTTGGTATCTTCGGGCCATGGTAGGATGAAATCATCAGGGCTGGTGCAAGGGTATTAAGAGCCCTAGGCAAAACTTCAGCCATGCACCCCCCACCAACTCAATCCCAAAGTCTTTGTTCTTTCCTCCACAGGCATCCTCACCCCCACATAATCCAGTCCTCGCTCTTCCCCTCTCTCCATTTCCTACATTACTGCTCTCCCACTCAATCCCCCAATACTCGTTCTTGTCCCCACTGCCAATCCAAATACCTTCTCTCCCATCTGGGGCCACTCTCTGTCCCTCCCATCTGCTCTCTCCCTCAACCCCCCCCCCCACCCAATCTGAGTTCCTGCTCTACCTTCAGTTTGCAAAGTTCCACTCTCCCACTTAATCCCTCAGTCCCTCTCCCCCTCCTCCTTCCCAAGCATCCCTGTTCTTGCTCCTGCTCAAGTGTATATGCAGCAGATAGCACGAGCTTCTCTGTTGCATGCGCACCCGAGGATTTTCTGCCTTCCCTTCCAGCCTCGGGCTCCCAATAATGACTATGTTGCTGCGGGGGAGGGGGGCAGGGGCCTGAGAGGTTCTTCGATGCCCACCGGCAGCTTGCAGCCTCTCTGCTTGTTCGGTTGCCGGTGGCCCCATGGTCTCTCCAGCTGCCGCCGGCTCGCCACCTCCCCCGGGTGTTTCGCCCGTGCAAGTGCATGGTCTGCACACTCGGTTGGTCGAGGCCTGGTTCCGCGCCATCGCCAGACCTTCCTGCTGGTAGCAATGTCATCCCTCCCCCTGATGCCACCCAGGGTGGACCGCCCCCTTGCCCCCTCCCCCCTCTTTGCACATCTCTGACACCAGGTGCTATTAATGATTTAAAAAAAAGAATGTAAATGTTTTATTCTTTGCATAATATTAATTTACAAATGTGAGGAAAGATGCACAGATTTTTATAGCATTACCATTCAAATGGAGATCTGCCAAATTTTGCACAAAGGTTGATGATAATAGGTAAAATCTGAGCAGAATTACTTTTGGGGAACTGCATGAACAGAGATAGAGCTCTTGAGTGTGTCCTGTAATGCTGTTGGCTAGCTGAGCACTGCTGAGTCCCCAGTAACTGTTGCCCTGAAGCTGGGAGCTATTGTGCATTTACACCTTTTTCAAATTCATGTGATATTCTTGGCAAAACTACTGTTTTTCAACAAATCTTTTGTGTTCTGTAATTTCATTTGACATCACAGTTGTATCCCTGCAACAAGGGCAAATGTCCGACAATGACATCCACATACAAGCCTGCGCTTGCTAGTAGCTTAGAAATTTGCTTGGTTATTCTGTCGCCTGCTGAGAAGTGGAGGTTGTGTATTATACGTTTTGTGTAGTGCTGATGAATGAGTCAGGAAAAGCTTGGGAATATAATTAAAAATGCAGCATGGGAACTACAACGTTATTTTAAACTGAATGATGTGCAAATAAGCATCAGCCAATTGCCTACATTGAAAAATTGACCAGTTGCTGGGCCTTATACACATGCTGTGTTTTAATACTAGTAATTTTGGAATTGCTTTATAGTTTTAGTAGTAGCCTAGACTTTGTAATTTAAATCCTATCAGTTCTGACATCTCTGATGCTGTCTTTCTGTTTCCACTGTTATATGTATTCCCTGTTCCCAAAGAGTTATCTGTGGTTTAAATGAGGCGTGACCTAGCTGCTTCAGCCCCTATGATGTTTGTTTTTTCTGTTCCTTTTGTTTTTTTACATTACTAGCACCATCAATATTATTTTAGTTCAAAATGACTTGAGAAAAAAAAAATTAAATTGTTTATGCACCAAACAATGTAGCGAGAGTTGGATCGCATTTATCTAAAACGGTTTTAGGATACCGTAACCTAATTGAAATAGGCAGGAATGTTTTGGACATTTATTTACTATGTGTAATCACAACCGCAGTGCAATTTAAGTGCAAGCGTAGTAATGTACTTGCTACGCCTGCAGAATCCGTTAAAAAATGAAACTTTATTCGTCTTGAAATACTTTCATCCTATGCAATAAAATAGTAATTAAATAGCAGGATCATTTTATGAGACGGTATTAATGTACATTTTCAATTTGTTCTTTTGTTTAATCTCTTAGAAATTTGTAGGATTAGTAATGAGAAAAAAAATTGGAAGGAATCCCATATATTTTCTACAGTACATGCATGCTTAATTTGTTCTGCGTAGCTTAACATGGGGGGGGGGGGGGGGGCGGGGGTAGGGTGCATTTCCCCCAAACTACCTGGCAGAACTAAAACAAAAGTTGAAGGTGACTGCCCATACAGTACAATAGTTTAGTTGTCATCAAAACTGGCAAAACTTCCCATCAGCGCTAGCAAAATACTGTACATTGATGTCTGTTAACACATATAAATGGAATAAATAATGTCAAATGCAAAAGAAACTTAATTTGTTTTCCTGCTGGGCCACCTCTTAGTCCAAACACAGATTATTGCTGGATGACTATGAGGAACCGTTTCCACTGTTGTGACTACAGTTTAAACCGCTCGCTCTTGTCTAATGCTTCTCTCAACCCACTAAGAATAGGGAAAAACAAAATAGCATCCATGGGTTTTCTTTCATGAAGCTGTGAACTAAGCAGAGGCTTTGCAGCAGCTATTTATTATATTACATGCATTTGAGTCACTGTTCAGAATTCAGAAGAGGATATCATTAAATATCTTTTATATATATATAAGATTCAGCTCATACTTTTTCATTGGTAGCTCAAGATGAGTTACATCTAGGTTCATACAGTAGGTATTGCCAACCGCCAAAAATGTTTACAATCTGGTGAGCTTGTGGGACGGGGGGCAGAGTTATTTACTAAAGCCTTTTTCCAATTTTGTGTCTATGGGAAAAATACTTAGTAAATATGGTGCTCAGTTTATTACCTCAGGCAATGGAAGGTGAAGGGACTTGCCAAAGGTCACAAGGAGGAGAAGTGGGATCTGAACCCTGGCTTCCCTGGTCCTCAGCCAGCTGCTACCTCTAGGCCCCTCCTCCACTCTTGTGGTCCATTTTTATTTAAAATTCAATTAATGTGGAATATTTGATGTCCCACCAAAACATTATGAAGGCAAATTTGAAACAGATTTACTGGGGCATATTGAATGAAAGGTTCCCCCATCAGAATGGCTAAAAATAAATATGTGCTTTCAAAATACCCTCACTTTTAGCTGGATTAAGGAGTCGTTCCTGGTGGTAGGTAGGCAGAGGGGGTGGGGGGGGGGGGGGTGTGCTTAGATCAGGGGAGGAAAACAGCATCTATGTCCTTGATGTTCAAACATACACTCACAACTTTAACCCTGATCGACCTTCCTCAGAAACTGCAGGGGCAAACTAGCAAAGCATTTTACCATTGGTGCGGGCACGTCTTCCAAATGTTTTTCAAAGAGGAACTAACTCTTTATGGAGCAACTAACTCTTTATGGAGCAATTGGTTCAGGAACCAACGAGAGAGGGGAGTTATTTTAGATCTAATTTGTAGTGGAGCACAGGATTTTGTGAGAGAGGTAACAGTGGTGAGGCCGCTTAACAATAGTGATTATAACATGATAAAATTTGAATTAATGACTGGAAGGAGGACAATAAGTAAATCCACAGCTGTAGCACTAAACTTTAAAAGGGAAATTTTGAGAAAAAGAGAAAAATAGAAAAAACTGAAATGTGCAGCTACAAAGGTTAAGTAACTAACTGGTTAGTTCCCCTTTGAAAATTAGCTGCAAGGTGTGCATGTACTAAAATGTGCACATACCTCACGACGATGCGTGCTACAGGAAATTGCCCTCATCCCCACATATGCAAAGCCATAAAAGTGAAACCCTTAGTGATTCATTGTGGTTCACAGTATTAGAGGTCACAACATTTGCATATGCTCAGATTAGTGTTTCCCAATCTTTTCAAGCCCAAGGCACACCCACATTAACAAAAATGTTGTGTAGCACACCAGTCTCCACTGGGAAGGCAATGTGGACATGGAAAGGACTCAGCCAAAAGAAGAGGTAGGGAAACACTGAAAGCCCCACCAGTCTCTTCTACATGAAAAAAAAGGGGGTGGGGGGGGGGGGGAGAGAGGGATTGGAGACACACAGGAAAGCAATACAATGGACCAGTTCCCAGCTTAGGTAGAAAGCTGAAATCCAGAACCTCCAGGGTAGCATTCTCAGAAATGTCACTGTTCCATGCGATGATCCTCAGAGGCAAACAGAGCTCCAGAGTTTCAATGTGTGGATGAGACAATGGTGCAAGGAAGAGGGTTCCAGTTTTGTAAGGACCTGGGGAACCTTTTTGGGAAGGAGGAGTCTTTTCCAAAGGGATGGGCTCTACCATAACCAAGGTTTAAACAGGTTGCTGGTGCTAACATTTAAAAAGGAGATAGAGCAGCTTTTAAACTAGAACAAAGGGGAAAGCCGACAGTCGCTCAGCAGAACTTGGTTCGGAGGGAGGTATCTTTAAAGGATATTAATGAAGCAGGGCATCCAACAAAGAGGTTCCATTAAAAGCAAAAGTATCCTGTCAACTGAAAAGCAGGCTATTAATATAAACAAAAAACACACTTTGAAATGTCTGTATGCCAATTCCAGAAGTCTAAGAAGTAAGATGGGAGAGTTAGAGTGCATATCAGTGAATGATGAGATAGACTTAATTGGTATCTCAGACATGGTAGAAAGAGGATAACCAATGGTATAATGCCATACCAGGGTACAAACTATATTGCAATGATAGGAAGGAACAACGTGGTTGAGTGGGGGTGGGGGGGGGGGCGGCTTTATGTTCAGGATGCATAGAGTCCAACAGGATAAGGATCCTGCAAGAGGCTAAATGCACAATACAATCTTTATGGTTAGAAATCATGTGTGTTGGGGAAGAGTATAGAGATAGGAGTATACTACCATACACCTGGCTAAAACGGTGAGATGGATGATGAAATACTAAGAGAAATTAGGGAAACCAACTAAATTGGTAATGCAGTAATAATGGGAGATTTCAATTACCCCAATATTGTCTGAGTAAATGTAACATCAGGACATGCTAGAGATAAACTTCCTGGATGGAACAGATGACAGCTTTATGGAGCAATTGGTTCAGGAACCGACGAGAGAGGGGAGCTATTTTAGATCTAATTTGTAGTGGAGCACAGGATTTTGTGAGAGAGGTAACAGTGGTGAGGCCGCTTGACAATAGTGATTATAACATGATAAAATTTGAATTAATGACTGGAAGGAGGACAATAAGTAAATCCACAGCTGTAGCACTAAACTTTAAAAGGGAAATTTTGAGAAAAAGAGAAAAATAGAAAAAACTGAAATGTGCAGCTACAAAGGTTAAGTGAGTATAACAGATGTGGACATTGTTAAAAATACCATTTTAGAAGTGCAGTCCAGATGTATTCCACGCATTAAAGAAAGTGGAATGAAGGCCAAATGATTGCTGGTATGGTTAAAAGGTGAGGTGGAAGAGGCTATTTTAGCCAAAAGATCTTCCTTCAAAAATTGAAAAAAGGATCCAGCTGATGAAAATAGGAAAAAGCATAAGCATTGGCAAATGTAAAACATTAATAAGACAGGCTAAACAAGTATTTGAAAAGAAGTTGGCCGTAGAAGCAAAACATCATAAAAAAAAAACTTTAAAAAATATATCCGAAGAAGCCTGCGAGGGAGTCGGTTGGACCATTAGATGATTGAGGGGTTAAAGGGGTATTTAGGGAAGATAAGGCCATCACAGAAATACTAAATTAATTCTTTGCTTCGGTGTTTACTGAGGAGGATGTTGGGGAACGACCCGTTCTGGAGACTGTTTTCAAGGGTGATGATTCAAATGAACTGACCCAAATAACAGTGAACTTGGAAGATGTAGTAGGCCAGATCAACAAACTGAAGAGTAAATCACCTGGACTGGATGGTGTACATCCCAGGGTTCTAAAAGAACTAAAAAATGAAATTTCAGACCTATTACAAGTAATTTGTAACCTATCATTAAAATCATCTGTTGGCCCTGAAGACTGGAAGGTGTCCAATGTAATCCCAATATTTAAAAAGAGCTCCAGAGGTGATCCAGGAAACTATAGACCGGTAAGCCTGATTTCAGTGCCGAGAAAAATCGTGGAAACTATTATAACTAATAAAATCACAGAACATATAGATAGACAGGATTTAATGGGACACAGCCAACATGGATTTATCCAAGGGAATTCTTGTCTCACAAATCTGCAACATTTTTTGAAAGGGTGAATAAACACGTGGAAAAAGGTGAACCAGTAGATGTGATATATTTGGATTTTCAGAAGGCGTTTTACAAAGTTGTCATGAGAGGCTTCTAAGAAAACTAAAAAGTCATGGGATAGGAGGATATGCCCTTTTGTGGATTGCAAACTGGTTAAAAGACAGGAAGCAGAGAGTAGAATTAAATGGTCTGTTTTCACAGTGGAAAAAGGTAAACAGGAGTTCCTCAGGGATCTTTACTTGGACTGGTACTTTTTAATATATCTATAAATGATTTGGAAAGAAGTAGGGGGATGTGAATCGTTTTTTGACGATTTAAAACAATCGTCAGATATATTTTAAATCGTCAAAAATCGTTAAGAGCCGCGATACAATAACAATTCCCCCGATTTATCGTCAAAAAATCGTAAATCGGGGGAGGGGGAGGGCGGGAAAACCGGCACACCAAAACAACCCTAAAACCCACCCCGACCCTTTAAAACAAATCCCCCACCATCCCGAACCCCCCCAAAATGTTTTAAATTACCTGGGGTCCAGTGGGGGGGTCCCGGCGCGATCTCCCGCTCTAGGCCACGGCTGCGTTAATAGAAATGGCGCCGGTGGCCCTTTGCCCTTACCATATGACAGGGCAAAGGTAGCGCCAGCGCCATTTTGAATATTGGCAATACGGCGCGAGTGCAGGAGGTCGCTCCCGGACCCCCGCTGGACTTTTGGCAAGTCTTGTGGGGGTCAGGAGGCCCCCCCAAACTGGCCAAAAGTCCCTGGGGGTCCAGCGGGGGTCCGGGAGCGATCTCCTGCACTCGTGACGTCGGGTGTCAGGAACCAAAATGGCGCCGGCGCTACCTTTGCCCTGTCATATGGTAAGGGAAAGGGCCACCGGCGCCATTTCTACCACACTCTGGGGCTCATGCTCTAGCTGAAAAGAAAATGCACCCATGATTACTAGAGGAGCTCCTTTCTGAGAAGGTGTGTAATCATGGGTGCATTTTCTTTTAAAAGCCATTGCTGGTGACTTGTTGCTGTGAGGTGCTGGTAGCAGAGCCCAGATGCTGGTCTGGTTCTGAATATCAGGCATGGTGACTTTTCCGTGGCACACCTGATCAGGTCTGAAGGCACATGGTGTGCCATGGCAATGGTTGGGAAACACTGAATTAGTTTATAAGCTCTTTGGAATGGACTTATCATAACTGAATGCTTATCACCGTTGCACAGTGTTGTGTACATTCAGCAGTGGTATTAAAATAAGTATTATAATAATAGTAGTAGTATCAATACTTTATAACTTTGGCAAGTCTCTGAGAGCTCTATCCTACCTACCAGGGCACAGGAAAGAAAACTTATACCTTAAATATAATGTCCTGTATAAATAAACCAATATAAACTAAGTTGAGCAAGCAGCAATGAATGGAAGGTGTTCCCAGAATATGCTATGGTGCAGTATATTAAGGGGGCACCATTTCTCAAAGGGAATGTAGGCATGAGCTTTCCCTTTGCAAATTTCTTAGGGAAAAGTTCCCACAAAGATTTGCACCAGCTTTTTCTGTGGGCACTTTTCCTCTACAAAAACTTGGGTAGTTTTGAAAATACAAAACTATACACATTGTTACTTTCCCAATCTAATTGTTCCTGCTTTTCACATGGGTAAATGTATGTGCATTATTGTTCCCTATGGATACTTGTATCTTTACCAATATCCCCCGGTCATCGACCTCTACGTTGTGAAATGAGATAGGGATCAATTATAATAACTGCAAAATATGTCAAATCCCCTACTCCAAATGTTAGGTATTAAATAGCGCTATGGTGATATGACCTTCATAATAGGCGTCATAGTGTGGTAATTCTTACCATTTTGTCACTCTGCCTTATGCTTAATCATTGGTCAGTCCATTTTTTATAATATTTTCCGTGTGCTAGTGCTCCGTGTATTAAAACGTTAACTTCATTAGTACAAAACTTGCAGTCTTTTTGTTGATACTTATCTTGACTTAGATGTAATTTCTTTGCATGTTATTAGCCCGAGACTCTCCTCACAGATGGTCCGTAGCAATGCGACCAATCTCACATCGCTTCTCCGGTGTCTGTGCCCGACACTGTACAGGGTTTCGGACGTGCGTTGTCCTTCCTCAAGGGCAAGAATCTACGCCGCAAAAAAATGTTTTAACAACAAAACTAAAACATACTATACTTAAGGTCAAACGTGTATTAGCTACTCACTCATATCAGGCTCATCATGGCTCCCAGCGTTTTTTGTGCATCTTTTCCGGTTTATTGAATTTCCCGCCTCCTTTTTAAAGCCCCCTCACGTACAACTTACGTCACTTCTGGTGTTAAAGTGAATACCATTCAATCATAGCATTAAGTCCTAGTGGTATGACCGTATGCATGCGAAAGATCCACTGTTGCTCTCTTAAATTTAATAAAAAATTAGGATCACCTCCTCGTACATTCTCTGAAACCACTTCCAGCACTCGCCATCGTAGTTGTTGAAAAGTATGACGATATTCAAGGCAGTGGGCTACCATTGGGGCAAGGATTTTTCCTGTGGAAATACAACTCCGATGTTCGGTTAACCGAACACGTATCTGGCGTTTAGTGTGCCCTATATAATAAAGGTTACAAGGGCACACCACAATGTATATCACTCTTGAGGTTTCACATGAAGAATATTGCCGTGCACTATGTTGATGTCCATCTTTATCAATCCACTGTTCCCCTTCAATCACTTGATCGCATACTGAACAATGCTTACATGGCCAATGTCCTTTATTTTCATTCGCATTAATGGTGATGGTAGGTGAAAGAAAAGAATGCATTACCAGATCGCCCACATTTTTGCCCCTACTAAAGGCAATGATTGGTGACTCTTTGAAAATGCTATGTGTCTTAAGTACTGGCCAATAATGATGTAACAATTTAGAAATATAGGTACCTAAACTGGTGTATGGCAGAGTGCACACTATGCGTTTTTCTTCTCTAATCTCTGTTGTATCTAAGAGTAGCCATTGTCGTTCAGCATTATACGCTCTTTTGTATGCTCTTTTAATGTATTTAACAGGATACCCGCGCTGTAATAACCGCAATTTAAGAACCTCTGCTTGATGTATATATTCACTTCTTGTGCTACAAATCCTACGTAATCTGAGAAATTGACCAATAGGTAAATTCTGACGCAAATGATGAGGATGAAAGCTTGTATAATGTAAGAGGGTGTTCTTTTCGCATTCTTTTCGGAATAATGTTGTAGTAAAGTGGTCATTAACTCGCTGAATGGTAATATCCAAAAAATTGATGACAGTGCGATGATAAGAACTAGTAAACTGCAAATTCTCATCCAGTGAATTTAACCACTGTAAAAATTCTAGAAGGCATTGTTCATCCGCATGCCAAATGCAAAAAATATCATCTATATATCTTGTCCAGTTTTGTACTAATGAAGTTAACGTTTTAATACACGGAGCACTAGCACACGGAAAATATTATAAAAAAAATGGACTGACCAATGATTAAGCATAAGGCAGAGTGACAAAATGGTAAGAATTACCACACTATGACGCCTATTATGAAGGTCATATCACCATAGCGCTATTTAATACCTAACATTTGGAGTAGGGGATTTGACATATTTTGCAGTACTTGTATCTTTATTCAGATTTGGCAATTTTTAGACAACCTATTTACCCGGGTAAATGACTTTTGAAAATCGCCATCCCTGGGTCCTAGTATTCCCTTCTGGTTGCC
Source organism: Rhinatrema bivittatum (assembly GCF_901001135.1). Classification (NCBI taxonomy): domain Eukaryota; kingdom Metazoa; phylum Chordata; class Amphibia; order Gymnophiona; family Rhinatrematidae; genus Rhinatrema; species Rhinatrema bivittatum. The sequence continues at coordinate 399,713,357 of NC_042618.1, read as the reverse complement.
ATTGCCAGCATGTATTCAATAACTTTAAGTTCTAGATGTCATAGATCAGGTTTGTTTGTGTTATCAGAGGGCTTATAATTGTTGTAGATTGCATAGTGAGAACCTATTTTTTTTGTATAGCTATCAACAATCTTTCCTTTTCCCTTCACATAGTACATCCCCCTCAGCTCATTACCCAAGTTCCTCATTACGCAGCATGAAAAGGCTGTCTTGTGATATACATGCTTTTGTTTTAGCATGAGAGAATGAAACAAAGGACACAAGTCCAGAGTGCTTGAAGATGTGTTTGTTTGAATAGGTTTTATTAATAAACATTCAAATGTTAGGGTGTGTTCTTAAGTAGAATTACGTGTTATTTCTAGTTAGCTTTAAGGTGTTATCATTTTATTTGGTTTATTGTTTGTTTATACATTTTTATTACCTGCTTTTCCAAAATGTTCTCAATGTACAATTAAATCTACAATACAAACGTACACTTAAAATATTAAAGATGTATGCTTCCTGAAAATATAAAAGAATTTTATTAGAAACCTAATAAAACAGCAGTAAAATAATCAAATATACAATCAAATTATTAAGACAAGCGTCAAATGAAAACATAACACACTTAAAACAACCATACTAAAGTTCATGCAGCAAATGCCATATGAAAGAGCCAGCTTGTAACAGATCATCTAAAAGCTAAAAGATTTGTTTCAAATCTGGCTTCAAAAGGGACAAAGTTCTAAAGTTGTGGGGGCCAAGCTAGAAAAGGCCCAATCCTAATCTTTACCCAAACTCATGGTAGACAAAAAAGATAAAATAGTCAGTGTGATCCTGAACACCCCGGGCAATCAATATCAGGAAATAGAGATGTTAGCCAACGAATTATGATGTCAGGTGATTCAACATAAATCATATAAAAGTTTTTTTTTATGTTGAAACAAGATGCTAATCGCAGAATTATGTTCCCCGACACGAAATCCCTGCCTCGCAACTGCTGCATCAGGGAGGATTGCATCAACAAACAATACACAGAGTAAACGTTTTAACTGGATGTTCATAGCTAAGAAAGGTCATAGTTCGATAACAGCAAAAAACAGCTTACACACAAAATCAGCCAAAAAGCATCTTACAATGTTAAAACGAAGGTTCAAAATGACCTTAAAAGAAACAGAACTGAAAATACACAGTAAATACCATTGAAGCTTGGTGCCAAAGATAAGTCAGGTTGATGAGAAAGAACCTAGAAGAACATGCATTAAGGTACAATTACGATACAGTAGCACACATGAAAAGCAATAGCTAATCGCAAAAAGTGTCATATAGCTATCATCATTATAGAAGGACATATCCCATTCAATCTCTTGGTTTAAACCATCTGAATGAAGATATTGTAGAGTAAAAATCCATCATTGTTCGCATGGCAGGAAGAAACATGAAAAGTCTCCGCCATGAACATAATTTCAAACGTGCCCGTAATTTACGAGACATTCTGATTTCCTCTGAATACAGTCCTCGGTCCTTGCATAACTCACCCATGTGGTCATTGCAAAGCGTGTGCCTGTGAGGATGGCCAAGCATATCTTCTGGGCTGGAGCAGTAAACCATGCTGACGCCAGCCTTTTTCTAATGCACTGTTCATTTTTATTCACGCTAACAGGCATCAGATGCTGACAATCACTGCCTATCTTTGCAGTATTCTTGCAGTATCAGCTTACATACAGATTAGCAGACTGCCTTCCCTCAGGATAGTGTGCCTTTAATACTCACAATACTTCTTAGAGAGGGCCAGGAGCTCCTCCTCCTGGAGTTATGAGGGGCCCTCTGATCCCAGCTGGGCTCACAAACTTATCCTGCCCCAGCTGGTCCCGCCTCAGGACTCTCCCTGTCCAGCAGGGTCCCTCCCAGAGAGCACTCTCTCCGTGGGATCTAGCCCGGTTCTACACAGGCAAAAAGAGGGGGGAAAACAGGGGCGCACTGCATCACAGTTCCCTTTCTCTATCCCTTTCTGTTTTTGTTCATCTAATCACTCAGTGTAAATCCCCGCTTTGTTTTTTTTCATCTTGCACTTCTGGTGGTCTCATTTATGTGATTGTCTGCCCATGCCTGAAGCTTTTTATTGGGAAAACACTGTGCATGCTTAAAACCAGGATATTAGAGCACTGTATTTGCATTCGCCACAGTCATCTTGAATCTTCCTTAGTGGAACATTGGGTATCAGTCACTCACTCTATTGAAGACCTTCGCTTTTTTTTTTACTATTGAACTATGTTCACAGTCTGCCCACGACAGAGACTTTTCATGTTTCGTCCTGCAACGCGAACAACGATGGATTTATACTCTACAATCTCTTCATTCAGCTGGTTTAAACCAAGAAATTAAATGGGATGTCTTTCTATAATTATCTTGATAATTATGTGTCTCATTTTGCGATTAGCTATTGCTTTTCATGTGTGCTACTGTATCTTAATTATACCTTAATGCATGTTCCTTCCAGGTTACTTCTCATCAACCTGACTTATCTTTGAGGCCAAGCTTCAAAGGTATTTACTGTGTATTTTCAGTTCTGTTTCTTTTAAGGTCATTTTGACCCTTCACTTTAACATTGTAAGACGCTTTCTGGCTGACTTTGTGTAAGCTGCTTTTAGCTGTTATCAAACTATGCCCTTTCTTAGCTGGGAACACCCAGTTAAAATCTTTGCTTTGTATGTCGATGCAGTCCCTGATACAGCAGGTGCAAAACAGGGATTCCTCTTTGGGGAAGCACATGTTTTACTTCAGTCTCAGGCCAATACGGAAAGGTGCGCTCTGCCGAGCCCACCGTTTATCACGCGATTGCCCATGCGTTCTGACCTGCGTCTATTACCCCTTATGCTGTAAGGGTAAGAGCGCTTCGAAAACACGCAGCCAACCCCCGAAGACTAATAGTGCTCATCACATGTAAATGCGTGTTGATGTGCTTATTAGTTAGTTGCACCGGGATACTGGAAGTAAAATGTGCAGCCAAGCCGCACATATTACTCTCAGAAATGAACACCTGCCCAAGGGCAGGCATTACATTCTAAGCAACCTGAAAAAGTGAACAGAAAGGCAGAAAATACTGCTTTTCTGTATATCCTCCAACTTAATATCCTAGCGATGTTAAGTCGCAGGAACCAAAACTAAAACTAAATAAATAAATAAATACAAATCTGCTCGCTGGTCAGCAGGTTAGAAAAATGGATGCTCAATTTTACCGACATCCGTTTTCAACAGGTTCGGAAACCGATGCTGATAAAATAGAGCGTTGGTTGTCGGGACCCACTGACAGCCACCTCTTCATTAATAAGGAGGCACTAGGGATGCGCTGTTGTCCCTGGTGCCTTCTTATTAGTGCGATACTTCATTCAAATAGTGAATTGCGCGCCCAAGAGATGTGCCTGGGCGCGCGTCGGGAGAGCCGGCGCTCAACACGGAGCGCCGGCTATCCCACATTTTTTACAGTATCGGCCTGTCTGTGTTTAGCATCTTCTTCCAACATAAAACATTTTTATGTGGTTTATGTCAAGTCAACTTCTGGACATTGTAATTTATTGGCTGCATACTTCTTTATGCTGAGATAAAGTTAAATATAATCGAGCTTCATTAGCCGGATGCAGAGACCTTGCCAGAACATAACTTCGCAAGTGGTCTTTAAAATTAAAAGGTTGTATATCATGCAGCATTTAGTTGTAGCTCCTATACTGGTGTAAGATTTGCTTCCTATGATTTTGGAAATCATAAGCCATTAGTAATTGTTCCCCATGTGCATTCAATTGATTATGAGTCTTGAACAAATAATCTATCTTGCATATATTTGAGGAGGAATTAAAACACTAATCAATTTATAAGATCATCTAAATAGAAAATAAAATATAATTGGAATAGATTTCCCTGCTTAGTAATGCTATTCTTTTGAGACATGAAAATAGTAATAGTTTAAATTGCAATTATTAGGTTTGCTCACATTGTCAAAATAAGAGTTGCCAAGTAGCTTGAGATGGTGTGCTTAGTAATGTAGCAATATTTGTGGCATTGTAAAATGGGTGCTTCATTATGGGATAGATTTTAAAAGGGTGTACGCCTGATTTTATAACTTGCGCGTGCAAGTTATAAAATCGGGGGTCAGCACACGCAAGGGGATGCACAATTGTGCACCTTGCGTGCGCGAGCCGTGCTGCCTTCCCCCTAGCCTGACCTTCCTACCCCTTCCCCCCCCAGCCTTACTCTAACCCCCCCTCGACCTTGGTCTTACCTTTTGTGCGCGCTGGCAGCCTGCCGGCACATGATCCTCCAACATAGCAATGGCCGCTACGTTGGAGGCCTCTGGCCCCGCTCCTGCTCCGCCCCCAGACCACCCCACCCGCCCCCTTTTGCAAGCCTCAGGACTTACCCGAGATCTGGGGCTTTGCGCACGTCACCGGGCCTTTATAAAATAGGCCCGGCGTGCGTAACCCCGCCGACCCTATATGAACTGGTTGCAAGTGATTATTCATATTAAGGAAGTTTTGTTTAATCTTATAAACTAGTGAATTAACTGGGAAATGAAGTAAGGAACAGGAGGATGTGGAGAATCAGTAGAGAGATTTAAATATAGGGGACAGATTCTATAGAAAAGAGACCCTGCCATGTGGATTCAATGACAAACCTATGGCTACTCGCTGTCAAGTTAGGGACGAGATTTTTTTCCTTATTTAACCCAGTACTGTCTCATGTGTTCTATTTAGCAGATTTATTGGGAATTATCTTCTTAAATCTAACCATAAAAGTTAAGAACCCCTAAGAAGCAGTGTTTGACATATTAAGATGATTTCCTGATTATACAATGGAAAGAAAATCCTTAGCAAGTCAAGCTTGCATCGGTTGCACAGACCGTAGGGCTTTTGTTGGCGAGCTTGATCCTCTACTGCCTACGGGTATTGGACTGGATTTCTTTGGTAGCTTTCCCTCTTGACCTCAAAAATGACAGATGCTAGTGGTACCTTATAGACTGTTTTATTGAGGTATGAGCTTTTGAGGACATGTCTGCTTTGTCAGATGCATCTATAAGGTGGCTTCAGCTTCTTTGTCATTTTAGCTGCTACAGACTAACCCAACTGCCCTTCTGGAAGTTCTCACACTCTTGACGTTAGGTTACCAGGTTGTTGCACTGACCATCTCCCCTAAACCTCAGTTTTAAAGTACAATATTCATATTGATCGTAAGAAATCTTTTTTAGTTGAATTTGGGTATTAACTTTCAGGAAAGTTTTTTTTTTTTTTTTGTTTTTTTTTTACATTCATCATAGTTAATCATCAGTTCTTTATTCTGTCAGATTTGCTGAAATCTTTTGTACACTGAGTTTGCTCATGCATATTGGGTTTTATTGTCTTGGGGCTAGTGCCGCACTTCTGAATTCATTACTTTTCTTCAGGCTTTTGTATGGCTTATTTGATTAATCATTATCACAGATATTCTACTATTGTAGACCTTTTCTCATTTCAAACTGTAGTAAACTTTTGTGTAAACATCTGGGTGATAGTTTTAAAAACTGGAGTCCTTTGCTCTGTACAGAACAGTTGTTGTAAACAGTGTGCAATAAATTCATTGAAGGCATTAACTCTTGACATTTCATGTCCACATATCTTGATTGCTTTCTAGTGGATCTGGATGGAAAAATTCACCAAAGTTCACTTGAGCATTAATTTATCACCAGCATTTTAAAAGTAACAAAATGTGAGGTGTTCAGTGTGCAATGAGTAAAAATTCACAGTGAACCTTAGTGAAGTGTTGGGACTTTACAGTAGCCTCCATCTGTAATTTTAAATGTTGAGTTTTTGTTGGTTTCTTGTTAGTTTTGCTTGTAGTCCAAACACTGTTAGTTTTAATCGGCCATATGGTTTTTGATCCTGGTAGCATATGTTAGCAAGTGAGAACATGGGTTCTAATAGTTACATGAGTCAGCATTGCCATGAATGTCAACATTTTTTTCGCCACTTGAAGTATATCTGTAAACTATAGAATAATTAATACTGAAACTGAAAAGCATTTAAAGGCAATGCCAAATTTATCAAGCCCTATTCCTGCTAAATATACCGGCATATCGCAAAATAATGAAGGACTGTAAATCCCTTGTGGATGGCAATCCATGCTATTTATTGTCTGGTAAGATGGCAGATTATAAGTATTGTAAATAAATACAAATAAAATATTAAGCAGGAATAGGGCTTGATGACTTTGACATTGCCTTTAAATGTTTTTTTCAGTTTCATTATTAATTATTCAATAGTTAACAGATATACTTCAAGTGGCGGAAAAAATGTTGCCACTCATGCAACTATTAGAACCCATACTAGTGGCTAGAGCAGTGGGCTATGAACCAGGAGACCAGGGTTCAAGTCCTGCTGTCGCTCCTTGTGACCTTGGGCAAGTCACTTTACCCTCCATTGCCTCAGGTACAAACTAAGGGGGTCATTTTTCAAAGCGATTGCACGTGATAAGGGACTTTTCGCGTGCGATCACTAAAAAGGGGCGGTGTCAAGACCGGAACAGGAGTTGGGGGCAGCACCAGGGCGGATGCCGCAAAGTCAGCGTGGATGGTGAAAAGGTAAGGAGCCTTTTTGCTGCCTATTTCACACCCAGTAGCACCACCTTTTATGATGGCGCTATTGGGTGCGAAAGCCGGCAGCGATCGCAGGCCCGCCCCCCACTTCACCCCCTGTACCACGCGATTCCTGATGCCGCGGTAGGTTAGAAAATCTAGGCCTTAGATTATAAGCCGTCTGGGGATAGGGAAATACCTACAGTACCTAAATGTAAATCCACTTTGAAGCACTGAAAAAGTGTGAAAAGCGGAATATAAATCTAAATAAATAAATAGACAAACAGATCATTGTCCACAAGAGAAATATCCTCATCTCATTGTCATTTCAAAATGTTGATCACTTGGAGAACACCACATTAAATGCACTAAAATATCTTATGTTAACAGCTGTTTTTAATGCAAACACTAGTGGTTGTTGAAAGGATTGATGAAGTTTCAAAATTTCCATTGTCTTCTAATACTTGCATTTGGATTTCAGTATAACCAAAACATGCAAACTAACCTGATTCCCAGGCCAAATTTCTGAAAATCTATCTTGTGAATATTATCTATTACCTTTTTGATAAAACCACTGCTGCTACTTTCAGATTTGTTCCTTCTTGTAACAAAGAGAAGTAATAGAAATTAAGCATAACAGGTTTATGTTTGTTAGTTAAAACAATATTTTTCAGTCCAGCTCAGTGGCAGCGTTGAATGCTGCCATACAGAAAATTGGGATTGATTCTCGAATTGGGTCTTCCACTCCCAAGGCTGGGGATGCCGTGCATTCAGTGTTCCCAGCTCCTTTTGGAGAGGGAGTCATGGTCATTATGCAGTGGTGGCACCTAGAGGCCAGATTTAGGACTCATGATTTCATGGCCTCTGGTTGAGGGGCTATCGCTGCAATGACAGTTAGGTGAGTTGGGAAGGGATGTAAAATGGGGTAAAAAAATACCTTGGTAGTTGCAAATGAAGGTTCATGATGCTGGATCCCAACACCTCTCAGTCTGTAACCTTGTGGGGGGGGGGGGGGGGCGGGGGTGTCATCATTGATTCTCTGCACACATCCAAAATACTGCTAAGCATGCTATTTGTTTTTCTATTTGTAGAAAACAAAATCTGTACAAAACAAATGATGGAATCTTATAATGTCAACTTTCTAAATACCATCAAATTAACAGTGCTTGCTGTAGCCTGAATTTTTGTAAACAGTGAGATCTCATAAAATGTGGCGGGCTCACCGTGTGAGCGCCCGGAACGCCACTTTCAAGGTAGTGCGGTGATAATTTTTCGAATACACCGTCAAAGAAATTCAAATCATCGGTCTCTCTGTTAAGATTTACAATGGGGTAATGGCAACTTGTGTCAGTTTGCTACAAGGTAAGGCAGTGAAAATTCAGTATCATAGCGTGTCACTTATCGTAGCGTATTGTAGCGGAGTATGCAGTAGGGATATGGAGCGTTGGCACTGGCCCGACACGGCTCGTGTTTCTGTCAAAAGCTTCCTCAGGGGCCGCACAATGCCACTACTACGATTCCCAGACACTGCCGCTTGCCCGAGAAAAGCTGCAGCCTAGTAGCAGAGCCAAGCGGCAGTGTCTGGGAATCGTAGTAGTGGCATTGTGCGGCCCCTGAGGAAGCTTTTGACAGAAACACGAGCCGTGTCGGGCCAGTGCCAACGCTCCATATCCCTACTGCATACTCCGCTACAATACGCTACGATAAGTGACACGCTATGATACTGAATTTTCACTGCCTTACCTTGTAGCAAACTGACACAAGTTGCCATTACCCCATTGTAAATCTTAACAGAGAGACCGATGATTTGAATTTCTTTGACGGTGTATTCGAAAAATTATCACCGCACTACCTTGAAAGTGGCGTTCCGGGCGCTCACACGGTGAGCCCGCCACATTTTATGAGATCTCACTGTTTACAAAAATTCAGGCTACAGCAAGCACTGTTAATTTGATGGTATTTAGAAAGTTGACATTTGTTTTTCTATAGCATCTTTAAAATCCATCCATTTCTGGATGGATTACCAAAACACTCATCCACTGTCTTATCATCTACCATTTAGACTGCTGCAACTTACTCTTCATGGCCTTCCATGGAGCCATTCTTACTCTGCAATCTATTTAGAATTAAGCTGCATAACTTAGCTTCTTTCAATGTTGTTATGACCATGTAACAGCAGCTCCATATTAGCTTTCTTTTCTTCACCCTCCTTACACCCTTCCTCATGAATTCAGTTCATCGGGCAAATCACTCTTAGCTGTGCCTTCTCTTCCATCGCTAACTCAATGCTCTCCACTTTGCAGTTCTTTATGCTTAGAAAGACTTCCTGAGTTGGTGTGTCATGCTGTCTCTTCTGGCCATATTCAAATCTAATCTAAAACCCATCTTTTGCAACTTGCTTTTAAATTTATAGAGAGATGTTCTATAGAGTCTTGTTTGTCATGCAGTTGTCTTGACTAAATCCTAAAATCCATGAAACAGGGACTGTCTCGTTTGAGGAACATTAAAAACGAGTAGTAATAGTAGTACTTTTCCTTTTAGAATTGCCTAGGGAAAATGTACCCACAGGGATCTGCATATGATATTCTGTTGGTACTGTTTCTCTTCCAAACAATGTACGAAGCTTTGAAAACGTAAAACTACATGCACTGTAGCTTTCCCTACCCTATCCTCACTCCCAGGAACACCTCCACTCAATGCTGGTAAAAGTACGTACATTGAGAAAAAAATGCATATCTTTTTACTCATAGAGAGGATGGGCAATTTTCAGACAGCCAGTGTACCCACGTAAAAGGCTTTTGAAAATTACCCTCAGTATGGTACAACTGAATCCTCTACAGTCAAGTTGTTCTGCTCTTTCATTTGCATTTAGTGTTGAATTTCTTGTAGATGTCTGAAAAAGAAAACAAAGATTTGAAGTATAAGTAATAAAAGATTTCATTTGATTTAATAGTGCCATTCAGCATAAAGGAATTGAACATTATTCTTTGTGACATTAATTTCCCTTCCGTGTCTTACTTTCTTTTTATATTTATAAAGCAAAGTCAATAGCACGTGCTGTAATTTAGAATTGAATTTCGGTATATTCTTTGTGAGTACTATACACTCCTAATGTAGCCTGTAGATCAAGCAGTTTGTCTAATCTGTTTCTTCTCTTGTAAAATTACTAGCAGCCCTGTGCTTTCACAGGAGGTTTCTTTCTTATTATTGTTCTTTGTGTATTTAATCTCTCTTTAAGAGTGTTTTTTCTTTCTTTCAATGTGCAAATGTTCAGCTCTCTGATTTAGTGCACTTTCCTTCCTTGTTACAAAGTACAACCTTCATTGACTGCGTGGGCATTTTAAAACAGTTTGCAAAGATGTTTTTTAATCCTTCTTTTATTTCAAAAAGGGAAAAAATGTATCAAAATGATGTAGAATCAAACATGATATTGGGTTTAGGAGATTGGTACATGCTGTTGTATTAAACTTTCAACTTCTGCGGTATATAAGTTAATGTAAATTCCTTCTGAAATGATGTGGCAGCAGTAGATTGATTCTTAAACTGACCCTTTTCTGCACTTGAATATATTTTTGAATATTTCTTTGTTAAAAAAAATATTCTTCTGTTCCTACAGGCTTTTCTTTTCTTTTTTTTTTTTAATAAGTTTCTGAATAACTTCCTGTAACCTGATGGGCTGCATAAAATGATGAAAAGAGTTTCTCTATTGTTTGAGTCATCTCTTCCAAATGTGTTTGATGGGTTCTAAAATTTAGTCATGCAGATGGTGAAGTAGAAACAATAGGAGTAGTGTATGACTCCATTCTCTTACCGGTATTTGACTGACTGGACAGGGAGGATATCCATCAAATCACCTCCATGAACTCCCCCCAGGGCTGGCTAAAAAGGTATAGCAGACACCAAGTTTCAAACTTCCAAACCATTAGCTTTATTTTCTGGATGAACCAGCCAGAAACTATTTACATGGATGTGAAGCAGGTTACAAAAGTACTCACTGTATGCACAGAAATTCATGGGCTTTCAACAAGCATAATCACAAATAACTTAACTGACTTCTGGAAACATAGTAGTACCCTCCTTCCCCTTATCTCTTTTCTCACATAACTGCTTTTACCAAGTACCAGCCTTAAGGGGCAGTCTGAACTCTACAGTCCCAACCCTGTTTAGGGGATGGGGTTCACACACTCTATAGTATATCCATATCAAAACTGTCATCCAATGGGGACAAAATGCAACTTCTCATTTTCATGATCCATTCACACTTCTGTGGTCTTTCCCTCCAGTTTTCACACCCCCACCCTCCCAGTGCAGGTTCCCTGGACCACTGCATGCCAGCAATACTTTTCAAATCCCTAGCATCATTTCCTCAGAGGGCGGGATAGCCTCTTCTGCATTCCGCCTCCTGGTTAATTCCTTGACAGGAGGAAAAAACTAGGGTGGCCAACTTTTCCATGGACCATAGCTGGACACCCCACTGAACTTCAAACTTCATGCTTTGGGGGGGGGGGGGGGGAGTTGTCGATCCACTCATTACTTGGCTTTCAAGCACCCCCTCAATACTCTTTGTTTTATAAAATGTTATTTCAACTATCCTCATAACCACATCAGCCTCTGTAATGCAGTTTTGCTCTCTACCATAACTAAAGCCTTTCTAGTACACACCCACCTCCATACTTCCCCCATAAACACATAGCCTCATCTCTTATACACACACACACACACACTCCCAAACACACAGCCTCCTACTTCAGACACAGGTGGTTCGCTCTCCCTTTCCTTAAAACCTTCCCAGCTTTTCGTCTGTCTCCCTTGTGCCACCTCTCTCTCAATATGCCCTCCCCCTCCTCTGTGCATGCCTCTCTTGTGCTGCCCTCCTGTCTCTAGTCCTCTCCCTTCCCATGCTCTTGTCTGTCTCTCCCTCCTTCTTTCCTCCTGTCTCCCTCTCCTCCCCATGCCTTCTTCTTTATCTATTTCATTTCCTCCTATGTCTCCCTCTCTCCTTTGTGTCTATCTGTCTCTTCCTTTCCTTCCCCCATCTATGTCTCCCACCTTCCCTCATGCTCCCATTGTGACTCTCCCCTTCCCTGTGATCTTCCTTCCATACCCCCGTGTCTCTTTCCTCCCTTACTCCCCATGTGTCTATCTTCCTTTCCCTCCCCTTTCCTTTGTGTCCCCTCTGTCTCTCCCCCTTTCCTCACCCCGTGACTCTGACCTTTCTCCATCTTCCCCCTCCTCTGTTCCTGATTCACTCAGCTGACTCACCGCAGCCCCTCTCTCGGGTCTTGGCCCAGCCCTCAGTGAGGGAGCCATTGCTGTAGGAGATCTGTGGAGCTACTGGAAACTGAGGTCTATGCCGTGCCCCGCCTCCTCTCCCCCATTCCATCCAGTCACAACACAGGAAAGGAGGCAAGTGGGCGGCTCTCGGCTCTGTCTTTCCCTATAATCAGGAAGCTGTGGGAAAGAGGAGCCTCTTGCAAAATCCTGATTTTCAGTGTCTGGTCAGGACACTGTACCAGCTTAGCTGAAAAACCTGACTGTCTGGTCCAAAACTGGACAGTTGGTAACACCAGAAAAATCCCACTCCTCCTTCACAGCCTCATGCCTCTCCCTTTAAGATGAAGAGCTCCCTACAGGGTCCCTCTCCCACCAGGAGGGCCCCTAAGCCTTCCAGCCTGCAGGCTGGCTACTTCAGCTGGTCACATCTCTGGAGGTCCCTATTTCCCACCCTTCTGTGAAAAGGACAAGAACCAAAGGGCAAAAACCTACCAAAAGTTGTCGTCGTCATAGCTCCCATTACCTTAATCACCCAATCATAACAGCCCAAATCTTTAAGGGAACATCCGCACTATTTCCCCCATATCACATTAAAAGACATTGCTTGCTCATATAAAATGCCATCCAGTGGTCCTTTAGTAGCATTACATCAGATCTATAAAACATTCCCCTCCCCCCCCCAACTCAGAGCCTCTCGTACGGCACCCAAACTCAGTGCACATATTTGGAGGTCTGCCAACATTCCTCTTTCATAAGCGAAGAGGCAGTGTTTAAGGCGTACTCCCTACAGCTGTAAGAAGATGATGAATTGTGTTGTCCCTGCAGAGCTCCTCCTGCTCCTTTGAGCTTCCAGCTGAGATCGGATCAGACCTGTACAAAGGCCATGAGCCTTCCTGAACAAAGAGCTTTTTTTTTGGGGGGGGGGGGGGGGGGAGAAAGATTTAAACCTCTTCTATTTTTAATCCAGTCATCACAGCAACCATTTTCAGTGAGGGCCACCGACCATGGTTCCCTCAGGGACACCTGCAGTTGCTCAGGATATTTTGTATACATTATCAGTTTAAAGTGTGGTCTAAGCTGCAAAAAGTATTGATTTACATTTTTGTTTTTAACCTGGGCAGTTTCCTCTTTTTGTACTTCCAGTTCAGTCAAAATGAAAGCTGGAATTTGATGTTGTGAGCTTTCATTCAGAGGGATTTTTCCCTTATGTTGTATTCACCACCCCCCCCCCCCCCCCCCCTGCCAAATACCTCATCTGGTCATTACAGTGACGATCCTCAGCTGGGAACCATACACCAAGGCTCCATCTGGAACCCACTGGGTCCCACCCTTCCTTCAGCAATGAGCAGGTCTCCTTCCCCAGGGGGCTGTGAACAGTGCCACCCCTGCCAACCCAGGAGGAGAAAGGAATTGGGGACCCCCTACCACTGAGCCAGCCCGATTTACGTATATTAAATATGAACTAAGTTCTTCTGTTTTGCAAACTACCAATAAAAAAAATGAATTAACAAATTAATACCAGCTAGAAAATCATGCTAGTGTGAAAATGATGAGAAAACTTTAACTGAAAAAAAAAAAACTCATGTTTTGCTTAGAACTACAAATGATCTTTGAAGTTTCTTTTTCTTTTTTCTTTTTTTTTTTAACTCTAAATCCTAATTGAATTATCCATGCAGAATGCCCTAATAGGGCTATAACTTGCCAGCCTTTTACAGAAAAAAAATCAATTATTGGGGTAGAAAATGAATGAATCTGCAAAGTCAATATTTTATAGAATGGGATGAAACTTGTATGCATGGTGCCCAGCCAGTCATTTGATTTAAAGGTTTGAGACCACAATGCATGACTTTTCATTGAAGAAATATAAAAGAACAAATTACTGTTTGCTGGAAAGTCACAGAAACCTTATCAGGATTGTTTAGTTCCTGCTGCTCCCTGGAGCTTTTCCTCTTCAAATACTGATTGAGTATGTGCTCTCTGGATTGTGAAGGATTTGCCTTTAATCAAAACTTTCTTGGAGGCATATATAGTTTTTATGGAACTTCTCACCAAAGCACTAGCAGTTGTGTTTTCCCCCTCATTTTCTTTGACAAAGTACAAAACAGTGAAATGGACCGGGATAAAAACAATAAAAACCTTACCTCTCATTTTCTTCTTGCCGTGCTATTAGGCGGTGCATCCACTAGTCCAACCTGATTGCTTCTTACTGTCTCTTTCATCTAGGCTGTGACCTTCCTCCAGGAGTAAAATGCTGCCCATGCTATGAGAGAGGGAGAGATTTCAGGCAGTCTCCTCTTTTATGATCTAATTGCCATAAGCCAATGTTACTTTTTCATTAAATTATTTAACCTTCTCAGTCTTCAGGACTTGACTGGAATTTCTGCTTTCACCACTGTCACTTGGTATTGGGCCAAGAGATCTTTTCCAGTTAGCCATGCACTGTTTTCATTGAAAGTACATGCCACAATATGGGGCAGATTTTCAAAGGGATACGCCCGTAACCCCCGAAAAGCTGCCCCTTCCACCCCCTGCGCGTGCCGAGCCTATGTTGTATAGGCTCGGTGGCGTGCGCAAGCCCTGGGACGCCTGTAAGTCCCGGGGCTTTCCAGGGGGGGCGTGTCAGGGCGTGTCACGGCCGGCGCATCATCTGGGGGCGTTCCAGGGGCAGGGCCGCGGGCGTGGTTCCGGCCTGGGGGCGTTTCGAGGGCGTGTCCGAGGCCTCCGAAACTGCTCCCGGGCCGGGGAATCGTGCGCCAGCAGCTGGCCTCAGGCAGGCGTAACTTTTATAATAAAGGTAGGGGTGGGTTAGGTAGGGGAAGGTGGGGGGAGGCGGAAGGAAAGTTCCCTCCGAGTCCGCTCTGATTTCGGAGCAGCCTCGGAGGGAACGGAGGCAGGCTGCGCGGCTCGGCGCGCTCAGGCTGCCAATTTTGCGCAGCCTTGCGCGCGCTGACCCAGGATTTTAAAAGATACGTGCGTATCTATTAAAATCCGGCGTACTCTTGTTTGCGCCGGGTGTGAGAACAAAAGTACGCACGCGCATACTTTTTTAAAATCTGCCCCTATGTGTTTCTTTCTTGTAGTTGTATTGTTAGGCATTTCTTTGAGTTGCATGTCATGTCATGTTTTGTATGGTATCCTTTCATTCACTTTTGTCCCCTCTGCTTATCTTTAGCTGGCCTTCTAACCCACCCTTTAATACACAATAATTTGCAATTCATGTATTTTCTCACACATTACTTCCTTTTAGTGTGATTCGCTTTCCAGTGATACTTAGCAGCTTCTCTCTCATTTCATACTTTTGTCCCCTCAAGTGATGCGTTTCAACCTTCTTTGCCTAATGCTTCTCAATTTCCTCTTTCCTTGATTCTGGATCCTCCCCTCACATATAAAGCTTCTTATAGTGTTCTAAGTAAATAAGTTCTTGGTTTGTGTGTATATGCGAATACACACACACAGAGACACACACACAGAGACACACACACACGCATATACCTTAGTTTCTCCATGTTGTAATACCATTTTTCTATATTCTTTACAACATAGTTTTTTAGTATATAATGCCTGTCGGGTGGGGGAGTTGTTGTTTTGTTTTGGGTTTTTTTTACCAATGAAGAAACCTAAATTGTTTTGGTTTTTTTTGTTTTGTTTTTTTATTGAAGCTAGAAATTAATTTTCTTAGCTCAGACTGAGGGAAACTGGCCACTGGCTATCAGAAGAATGAAAGATTTTTCTGTCTATTCATTTGAGCAGTAAGAGTTTTAATGTTTTCTGACTCTGCAGGAAATTGCGTTGTTATGAACTGTAATAATGTTTTATAGCACAAATCGGAATCATAACAAGGCATTTTCACTGCAGCTTCAGCTGCCCTTAACTTCATACTAAGCTGATTAACCTAAAAACTAGTCTGCCTACTAGAGGATGCTTTTCCTATATAGTGTTCTAAGTAAATAGTAGTCTAATTAAAGGAATACAAGAAATACTACACAGATTTAAGAAACATTTCCTGAGGAGAACAGTAAAACATATGGAATAATATAGTAGCCAGTGTACCAGTTACCATGCAAGTGCTATAAGGCATGAGGACGTTGCTAACAAACAAGCCGATGATTGAGCGCCCGCTTTCCTAACGCACGCCCATCCACCTCTCTTGGGCACGCGATGCGTTAGGCAAATGAGCCTCTGTGTTAAAAAGGCGCTAGGGGAAATTGGGAGTCCCTAGTGCCTCCTCGGCATCGGGCGCCCAGGAGAAGTGGCTGTGCTCAGTGATTAGGAAAACAGACGCTCAGTTTTACGAGCATCCTTTTTCCTAACCCGTGCACAACCACAGATTAAGAAAATGGACACTCGTAAATTGAGCATCCGTTTTCCTAACATGACCTCCGGCAAGACATTTCTTTTTTTTTCACGTTGCTGCTTCCTGTGGTTCCTCCGATTTAATATCGCCACAATATAAAGTTGGAGGAACCACAGAAAAGGAGTATTTTCTGCTTTTCTGTTAAACTTTTGGGGCTCCTCAAGACTTAACGGCAATTCCGGGACTGGTGTTAATTTTTGAGGGTTAAAATGTGTGCGTCGGGCACACAATTATTTTTTACATAAGGGGGATACTAGCTAATAGCCTCATCAACATGGCATTTACATGTGATGAGCGTTATTAGCTACGCACTGGTTTGGATGCGCTGATCCCCTTATTACAAAAGCAGTTATGGAAGCACGTCCTACCACGGGTTAACTTGTGCGCTAGCCTCAGCGCATGGTATTGCAACAGCCTGCAAAACACACAACAGTCTCTGAGCAATTTTTTTGGGCTAATGACACTTAAAAAAAAAAAAGATAACTTTGTAAATCGATTCTCTCCTTATTAAATAAAATGTTGAAAATACAGATTTTTTTTATTTTATCTTTTGACTCCACAGTTTTCTCCTGCTCTTTTATGCTTCCAGCTTAATTGAAGTTGGCCTTTTTGGGCTACGGTGCCATGAGCTTTTATTCACAACTCTGCATTGAAAAGGAGATTCCCCTTCCTACCCCCATCTCGTTTTTAGACTCCCTTACGTGCTCAGCCATTGCAGCGACCCAGGGGCCACAAACTGCAGCTCCTTCCAGAACTTGGCCAACGCGAGTCCTTAATCTGGTCTTGTAGCAATGGCTGAGGCTCTCTCCTCCCAAGGACTGGGAACACTGCCTTCATAGCATCCCCAGCCCAGACTATCCGAAGGAGCAGGGGATGGAGCTGCCATGGTTGTGTGGGGCCCCCCAAAAGTGTAGGATCCAGGGTAGTTGCCTTTCACCCTTTCCTGCCAAGGACAGCCCTGTGGGAATCAAACCCAGTATGGCAGTATGCACAGCAACACCACTGAGCCACACTGCTGGCCTGCAGATATACAAATACAGTACTTTAATGTTGGTTGCCCAATTTATTTATAAACATGTATAGCCTGTTTATCCAAAATCTCAACAGGGTAGAACATACATAGATAATTTAATTATAACACTCAAACAGCGCAATAAAAATAATAATACAGCAATATTATAAAACATAATAAACTACATTTACAGTTGTAAGTGTAAATAAGTTGTAAGTGTAATTTCCGATAATATATGCCTATCATTTATCTATATAGTTAAAAAGACAAGCACACCGAAGAACATTCTGTTTAACCAGGTAGAGTCAAATCTTTCTTACACATTTTTTCTCTTATAACATTTTTCATTAAAAAAAACCAAAAACTTAGGATCTTATTTAACAAAGATCCTAATCTAGACATACATTTTTGACTCTGTAGGATGATTTACACATCCAAAAAATTCAAATCAAGGATTTGGGATATTGGAAGAAGGGGAGAGGGGCAAATATAGCATGCATGAATGTGCAGCAATAACCATAGATTTATTACATACTACATAGTCAAGTCTCTTGTAAATGTAATATTATTCCAGTAGTTTATAGCAAAGATACAACTTTCTTAACTCTTCCTCTTTGCAGGTAGTGGTTTACAATGATTTGTGAAAGTTCATGGCCTCCAGTAAAGTGTTGACCTAACTGTGTATGAGTGAGTTGGGTTGCAAGAGCACATTCATTTTGGCTTGTGGAAGGGGAACAGGGCAATTCATTTGTGTTTCTAGCTTCTGTGCCATGAAGCCTAACATGGCAACCAGAGGCAGCATTATTGCTGTCTACTCACACAGTCCTCTGTTTGTCAATATTTGGAAATGTGTGGGGAAAACAAATTGTGCACAGGAGTAAATCTCAGAGGAGCACAATCAAATGTGCCCAGGGTCAACCTGAGCATATCTTGCAGTTTGAAAAAAATGCCACAGGTCAAATATCCAACATTTTATGTTACTAAGGAATTTTTCAGGATAGAGACCAAAACTGATATGGTCAAAGTTGTTAAAAAAATAAAAATTAACTTGAGCTTTCTGTTCATCTCCCCTTGTAGTGCTTCATTCTTAACTTGTGTTCTCATTTGACAGCTATCTTGCAAATTCTCCAATTCTATCCCTTTTTCCACATTTCTCTCCCTTGTGCAATCCAGGAATTACAAGTATGACATGTGGTTAAACAAGCAGGATATGATCCTTCCTCCCAAAGGTACTTATGTTAATGGAAGAGTAGATATCACCTTCAGATTATATATTACTTCAGTCTGTCCCGTCTTGTCAGTTGTATCTCAGCAGCACTCTGAGCCTAAGCAGATGATATGATTTTTTTCTTTCATTAATTCTTATTTTTCAACTTTGTTTAGTTTTAGGATTTACAAAAACTATATACTAGACAATGAAAGTATGGGAAAATACCACTTGCTGTCTTTCATTTCCCCATCTCCACCAGCATAATTACAGCTATGGATGCACTAGCTTGTGAAATCTAATAAAAGTTATGTTTCATTTGAGCACCAGTGTTTCTCAAAGCATGTTAAAATTGTATTTTATTTATTTATTTTGGCATTTGGCTAGACCTGGTTGATACTGAGAAGTTGATACTTAGGCTGTAAGTAAAGCACTGATTGCCCTGTCAGTCAGAGCATAGAGAAACGTGGAACTTCACAGATTGATGCTTGGCAGAATAATTAGAAAACTGTCACTTGAAGTAACCACTCTAGTATTCCCCAAAGAAATGTGCCTAGACCAAACGCATGCTGTCCAAGTCTGGAGGTTAAATGGTCAGTAAGAGAAAACATAGCATGTCACCAGAGAAAATTACTTAAAACGTGTTTACTGGAACTGATGCTTTTCAGGTTCCTAAACAATGGGCGACCATTTATTGAACTTTCCTGCTTTGCTCTTACAAGTATATTCTAGTTCACCTTTCTTTCTCTGAGTGTCGCTAAAATGCTTCAGAATAGGATTACACAATTTTAAGAGAATAAAAGAAAGAGCTTTATATCCCAGACTGGTTTACCTTGCATCTGTAGGAAATGTAAAGCATGATTCTTACCATTCATTTCCCCCTAATTAATAATGATACTGCCGAGATCTACATTTTTAGGCAATAAACAAATGAAAAGTTGGATAGTGGAGGAATTGGGGGGGGAATAGAAATCACTAATTTTGAGGGGTGTTTTGGGGGGCTAGGGTTGCCATTTTTGTGTCCCTCTCTTGAGATCGGCATCTCCATGGATTCCGAATGGCTATTCTGTTGGCCTTTATGTAGGGTCAATTAGTGTTTTCAACTGGTGATGTCTGTCGTATGTTTGAGATTTACAAAACTGTAACATGGAACTCAGTCCAAACATTCACAGCCCTTTACTGTCTAGATAAACATTCCCAGTACAACAGTAGGGTTTGATCTATCTGTGTTGCAGAGCCTATTTGAGATTTTGAATCCAACTCCATTAGAATCTTGTTTCCAGTCTGCCCCGAAAAAAAAAAAAAATCATGAAAATAACTAAATTGGCTCATTGCTGCCAGAACTACTTCTGCCTATTGTCAATCTTTTTTTCTGGTTGTATTTTCCCCTTTATTTTTTTTAAGGGGCAGTTAGAGCTAAGGATTCCCCTCTTGTGATGACTACTATAGCCTGTTTGTCCTCGGAGAAAGCAAAAGTTGCTTTCCTGTAACAGATGTTCTCTGAGGACAGCAAGCCTCCTGCCTCTTTAAGAGTCTGATCGTGCATTCAATGTTTTTACGAACTGAGGGGCTCCTCATGATGTTATGACACAGAATGGCACACACATGCTTAATGAAAAATGTCAAAGCTTCTAGACCAGGCTGTATCGGAAGCTGTCACCTGTTTGTAAGGATTACATCCTGCTGTCCTCGGAGAACACCTGTTACAGGTTAACAACTTTTTGTGCACTAACGCTAGTTGATTGTATCTTTTTGATTGAAATGAGGAGAAAATTAAAATGTTCTCAGGTCCTCTCTGTCCAGTAAATATATCAATTCCACCATCTAAAAAATGTTGTTCACTTTCTCCTTTGAAATGTTAGTCTGCCATGTAGGTCACCCGTTAGTCAATCAGCAAATTAAAATCATTTTATTTTGAGCATGGTAAATCTGATGATTCTCTTAAGCTTGATACCTGTACTCATATAAATTCTTTGACTTTTACCTAGCAATAAATGTGAATCCCTTTCCACAAGAAATGGGTATGAATGCTAAACTGACACTTCAGGGGAAAAATTGCATTCAACTATAGCACAACCAATATAGAAAATCCTAAAATGACAGTCATTTCTTTGTTAGTGCAAGGTGGTTTGAAGCAAATCCTAAAGCATTGTGGATATCTAAAAAATGCGTGTACCGTTTATGTGAATGTACAACCAACGTAAGAAGTATAGAACATGTGGACAGTTTGTTCTTTTCACAATAACATAGAAACATAGAAACATAGAAATGACGGCAGAAGAAGACCAAACGGCCCATCCAGTCTGCCCAGCAAGCTTCACATTTTTTTTCTCATACTTATCTGTTTCTCTTAGCTCTTTGGTTCTATTTCCCTTCCACCCCCACCATTAATGTAGAGAGCAATGATGGAGCTGCAACCAAGTGAAATATCAAGCTTGATTAGTTATGGGTAGTAGGGGAAGTAACCGCCGCAATAAGCAAGCTACACCCATGCTTATTTGTTTTACCCAGACTGTGTTATTCAGCCCTTATTGGTTGTTTTTCTTCTCCCCTGCCGTTGAAGCAGGGAGCTATGCTGGATATGCGTGTAGTATCAGTTTTTCTTCTCCCCTGCCGTTGAAGCAGAGAGCTATGCTGGATATGCGTGAAGTATCAGTTTTTCTTCTCCCCTGCCGTTGAAGCAGGATATGCATTGAAAGTGAAGTATCAGGCTTATTTGGTTTGGGGTAGTAACCGCTGTAACAAGCCAGCTACTCCCCGCTTTGTGAGTGTGAATCCTTTTTTCTTCTCCCCTGCCGTTGAAGCAGAGAGCTATGCTGGATATGCGTGAAGTATCAGTTTTTCTTCTCCCCTGCCGTTGAAGCAGAGAGCTATGCTGGATATGTGTGAAGTATCAGTTTTTCTTCTCCCCTATGAAAATTTTGATTTTTAAGCAGTAGAATTAGTTATTTTGATATGCTTTTTGAAAAAAAATCTAGCTGGCTGTTGAAATAAATAGAAACAGAAGTCTCTCTCTTTCACGGTGCACTTGCTTGTCTGATGAATGCAGATCTAAGTGAAGTAGGCAACCGATAGTGGCATTTTGTCCTTTGCAACCACCAACCAGAATAACCAAAATATGAAGAGCTTTAAAGGGTATAAGATGATTTAGGGGAATTAGCACAGTTTAAGACCCTCTCACCTTTAGATCACGGATTCAAATCCACCGCCATTTCCTAAAGACTTCAAAAAGTGTCCTTGCTGAAATGAGTTGATGGCTTTGGTCGGTTCCCAGTGGACAAGTAATCTCATCATTAAAGCTCCCATCACAAATTGAATTTAATTAGCCCCACAGTTGGCATTCTCAGCAGAGAGGGCAAAGATTTGTCTAACATGGACGCTGGATTACTCTCTCACTCAAGACGTAGTCTGTTCAGAGCAGGGTTGAGGCACGTTGGTAAGGCAGGGTGGAGAAGCTTGCTGCAGTCGCACTTACATTTTGAAACAACTGAGGAAAACACCCATTATCAACAAGGCTCTTGCTAGCAATCAGCAGGAGCTGTGGACAGTGATGTGCGCCATTATGAATAGAATCTGTACCTGTAAAACATGGTTCAGGTCCATTACTGAGGACAATGTGGAGTTTTATACAGCCACTTATCTTGGTTGACCTGTTTTATGGATAAATTAAGAACTGTGGAGGCAAGGGGGAGAATAGAATGTTGAAATAAATCCATCCAATTGAACAGAAACTTGCAGCAGCTCATATTAAAAGTAAAACTGGTGCATTTTTTTAAAATTTAAATTCAGGAAATTAGAAATGGGAATGCCTTAAACATGTGGTGATTGCCTTTGCCAGTTGTGTCTTCTAAAGGTTTTATTTTATGTTGTTTATGTAATGCAACTTGTTGCATACTTTGCTTGCTCCAGCTCTCACCCAGCTTCAGTGATTGATCATTTGCAGTGATGAGAGGAATTGTTCTTCTAACTGAAATAAAGGTTGGCAGATAAGCTGTAGCTGCTGATACCTTTTCATTGGGCTAACTTTATTTGCAACTAGCTGATCACTCATATATTAAGTTAATCTAATCAGAAGGTCTCCCTTACAGCTTATCTCTTCACTTTTATTACTAGGTATCTAAGTGGGCTAATAGAGAAACCACATCGCTTTAATCAAGTTGGTGAAAAATGTGTTTTATATAACCGTTTCCGAAACAGTCTCTTTTTAGAAATAGTTGACTTTTCTTAGGATCCTAGGTTGCAAATATCCATCCCTTATGACAGCTGTCTCACAAAACAAAAAAAAAAAAATGGATGCTATCAGCAGATCTGCTTTTTGGTGTGATCTTGCATAGGCAAGTTGTATTTCTGAAACCTCTGCAATGCTTTATTTTTATTTTAGAGCAGTTTCTGCAATTGGTTATGGTAGTTATGTTTTTATGGGTTGGTTGGTTGTTAAGATTGTTATATTATTGGATTAGGATTGTTTTATTATTACCCGTCCTAGGCATTTTCAGAAAGCTAGGATAGAAAATGAAATAAATAATGCTACCCCTTGTTGAGCATGTAGCCTTCCAAAACCCACAGTATTCTCGTATCCCTCTGTGCATCTGTAGATTACCGCTCCATAATTAGATGATGCTTCATCTGGGTGGTTTTACTTTTTTTTTTTTTTTTTTTTACATAGTATCTCTGTACCATACTGTATTGTTCTGTGCAGGTTGCTATTCAGAATCTTTCAACTGACTGTTCAAAGTGCAGCAAAATAGCTGTGAATTCCTGCTCATTTTTAGCCCATTTTTCAACTTGCTGTTGATACATCCGACATAAAAACATCTTAAAAGCAATGGTTTTAGTGATGATGCAGATTTTATAATTGAGCGCTTCCATTTGTCACTGTAATAGCTTGTCAGTATGCACATTTAGTCATCTGACGAGTTGTCCCGTGTTCTCTCCAACCACTGCTCGTCAGGTGTCAGTAGAAATGGATGTAATGAAAGGGTGATACCATGTACAGCCTTTTGCTAAATGCATTGTCAAAAAATTTTTTTTTTTAAATCTGAGCTGCTGTTTTCTTCAAAGTAAATGACTGTGAAATAATGAAACCGCTTTGTTCGTAATTTACATGCACCGCTGTGATCCCCACAGAGAATATTGTTTCCTTTGGACTGCTGAGAAGGAAATTTCTCTCTACCCCCTCATTAGATATGCTGTCCAAAGCAAGTCATGTTAGCTCAAGTGCAAGAATAGGAAAGAATATAAAACTTGAGCCATTTAAAAAAAAAAAAAAAAAAAAAAAAAAAGAATCGCCCAAATGACCAGATGCCCTTTAAATGGCTCATTGGCTGCCAAGATCAAGTGCAAGTCTGAATTAGAAGCATTTGGATAATTGACCTTATGAATGAATAAATTAGAATAGATTAAATCTGATTGGCCGCATAATTTGAATAAGCAAAATCTACTTGCTTGTGTAATTTTTTTTTTTTGCCATTTTGTTGCACAATGCCTGAAAGGTGATTATGCACGCTATTCATACATGATTACTTTCTTAAACGTGATTGTTTTTACGATTAGTGTTTTGGGTTCATTTAATACCATTAGGAGCAAGAATAACACATTGGTGTCCTAAAGCCTCAAAATAGAATTTCTTGGCTCTGTTGCTTCCTCTTTGGCTTGTCGTTAACTCTCCTTTTTTTTTTAGTTCTGTTACATTTCTTATACTGTAATACTTTATTGGCATAAAGGGTATGCAGCTTTATTGCTACACCACTGCTATGGAAGACTTCTTTCATTCTTCGCTTGCTTGTGCTAGACATGTGCTTTATGAGCATCAGTACAATTCCTGTGTGGGCTTGTGAGGAAGAGTAATTACTTGGAGAAGAGATGCTGAGGCTGGAGGGAGGAGCATGACATGGTCACTCTGCAGGCCAGCCATGCCTCCCCTCCCCCCAGCCTCTGATGAGACGTGGCACAAGAGGATTTGCAGGAGGCCTGTAAGGCCAAGGCCTGAAATGTGTCCTCCGCAGTAACCTGTGCTTGGGGCAATAGCCAGGGGCAGTGCTATCCAGCCAGCTGTTGCTGCCTTGAGGCAGTTATGCCAACATACAGTCACTTATTGTAATGTTTATTTACAGATTTAATATATAACCATGTTTTAAAACTACAACCTTTGTTCAAACTACATTTTTGATTTGTATTGATTAATATTGTAATAAAGCCCTGGCCTGTATGTTTCTTCTATTAACTCCCATGTATACTTTTGAAAATGTTATATATTTTGGGTGTAATTTTTTTTAATTGCCTGCATTTTTTGTGCAACGTTTACGGGTACTTTTTATAAACACCAGTTTTAAAAAGAAAAGTACATGCAGAATTTCTCTCTGAAAATTATCCCAGAAAAACTAGCCGCATATATTATTTTTGTATTCCTGCTAAACTGTGCAGATAGTTTTTCCTCATAAAAATTACACACATACTTTTCAAAATGCTAAAGTATACGTGTAATTCCAAACCATGCCCTTAAGAACACCTCTTCGTACTGTGAATTAAAGTACCTGCATAGGGTGAGCAATTTGTAAAAAGCACATTTCTGCAAGTGAAGTGCTGTTGTACCTGAGTAAATGGCTTTTAATATTTCTCTCTCAAGCCTATGTGTCTTGATCTTTTTTTGGTGTTTTACTCTACTTTTCATTGCTGGAGGATATGGTCAAAATTAATAGTATAGCCGGGTTTAAAAAAGGTTGAACAAGTTTCTGGAAGACAGGTCCATTGTCAACTTTGACATTCCAGCCCCTACTTGCTGAAGAAATGAAACTTGAAGTTGTTATGGGCTTTTTCTTCTTTTTTTTTTCCGTCCTTTTGTACCCTTGGGTATGGAGTGCAAGTCCACAGAATAATTATAAGATCTTGATGATGCTTCTACAATGCATATTTGATGTTGGTTTAATATGTGTTTGATGTTATCTATCCTTCTTCCACATGATCTTCTTTCTGACTTTCCAGACATTTTGTCATTGTACGTAAGCGTTTTGGGGCAACTTATTCATGGCATTCTCATAAGGTGGCCAAACCGCATATTGTACGTCTGTTCTATACCAGATCTCTTCATTCCCAATTCTCTCTGCTGTGGGCAGTCGAGCAAAATAGTTTTAATTCTTAAAAAGTATTAGGGCTAAAACTGCCTTGGCTGACCTTGAATTGGGGTTTGCTTGGTTCAGGACTTGGCAACTCATGCACAGAATCAGAGAAGGGTTCTGACAAATGCAGATCCGAGCAGCTGATGGTGCATGGCCTTGCTCCAGAGGAACCTGACTAGTCCATAGGGACTCCAGAAAGTTGGTCCCACATTTGGAAAGCTAGGAGGCTATGAAGCTGTGTGGATCATGGTGCAGACCCATGAGTTCTGATAACTACCACTTGAAGATGTTTCTATGATGTGGACGTAGTCTCTGAAGTCATATACTGTATATAGTAATATAAAAGCCCTGTTTCAAGTGTGCTGGGTCTGTTTAGTCAAGAGGAAGATTTACTGATATTCTGAACCTCGGACTGGATTGTGCCCATACTCAAACAATAAGTAGCATTGTATATTCTTTTATGCCTGCAGTAATTGTAAATCACACACAAAAAGAGCCCAATATACAGCAGTAATGAAAAATCCTGATGTAACAAAATACATATTTGCCAAAATGTGAAATATAAAGGTTATTTTCATAAATAGTTTTTTTTAGAGATTTGGGACCATCATACTACCCTTTTTCGTCTGAACTATGTTCCATCAACTGATTGACAGGGTTATAATTAATCATCGGTCCATACTTTTTTGTGCATATATGTAAAATTGCATTTCTAAATCATTAGACCCCCAAATAGTGAGAACAGTGAAAAAAGATGATTACTTCCTCTTTTTTTGGATGATTCTGTGAATCTTTTTATGCCCAGGAGCTGCATCAGGGGCTAAACAGCAGGTTCTGTGTGTTAAATGCCTTAGTCGCACAATGAATTTTCCTTTGGGCCCGCAATAATTTTATTCAAATATTCTGAGGGATTTTTATTTTCAAGGTATCATCATGCTGGTTTCAAAGACGCTGCAGTAATTGTAAGCCAGGTTACCCCTAGCCTGTATGTAAAATAAACCAGCACTGAGTTGTTATTCCTACTGAGAGGCTGATTACTGTAGGAGCTTCCAATCTGATAAAAAGGTAATAATCTCAAATTCTTCTTTTAACCAAGTTATAGATGCTGGGAATCTTAAAGCTAAATGTTTAATGATCTGCTGAACATGATGAGGTAAAGATAAACATGTTTAGTTTTTTTATGTCTGCCTTTTCTAAACTGGTTAAGGAAACTCAGAGTTCTTCAGAACACGATCTCCTTTTTAGAGAACCAATCTTCACCTATGACCTTTAACACTTTTTTTTTTTTTTTTTTTAACAGACAGTTTGCCATATATAATGAATTGACATCTTTTGCACTGAATACAAATAAGGGAGTCTGCAATTAAATAGATAAACATAAGACAATAGTTCTAATAGCGAGTGATTCAGAGTATGTAATATGTAAGGAGATTTTGTTAGTTATAACAAAGAATTAGTGAATGCATAAGAGATCACCAACATGCATCAAGGGTATCGTATTGTTTGGATTGAAAGGAGCTGCAAATGTGTAGATACTTGATAATTTTGATAATTATTCAAGCATGTGTAACAGGCTGTTTTATAATGAAAGGGGCTACAAGTTCTGTTTTTGTATTTTTATTTTGTTTGAATTAAATAGGGAAATGATTAATTACTGAGCTATTTTTCTTGTCAAGTTGTGAATAAACTTGTTTAGCATTAGTACGGCTGTTTACAAACAAGAAACCTATAGTGCTTGCCAAGGGTTTGATTAAAAAATAAATTTAATTCATTACAGAGTCTCGGTTGTACTGGAAAGTTCTTTATATTTTGAGGCTCTGGCATATTTGTAATTAAATGCCATTTAAGCATTTTAATTAGGTCGCGTCATTTCAAGCCTTAGCTCTTTGCTTTGTAAATACCTTCAGATATTAGCAAGATAAAAGCTCTTTCTAATGTTACAGGATAGTGTTGTCTTTAGGCACAACAGTATTTTTTTCAAGTGTATTGTCAACTGCTTTTCCAAAATTAAAGGCCTGCGCTTGATCAGTTTGGCAAAGACTGCCGTTATAAATCATAACCTTAAAGCAGCACTTCAAAACCAGCAAAAAAAAAAAAAAATCAACAATGCTGAAATACTCAGCTGCAGGTGTATTGCCCTACCACTGTACATCAAATTAAATCTGTGTCAGCCAGTCCAATTGGCAGATTACTGACCCTGAAAGCATCAGTGCTCCAACTCACCGCAGACATTAATTTTGTAGCAAGTAGTGTAGAGTTCTAGTAGCCATATTTATTCTACAGAAAACTAGCTTCTTTGCTGTTTGTGATATCAATTTTGGACCAAAATAAGAATTATCTGAACAAATTTTACCTTTTGTT